>NW_024530377.1:167983-194978 GCF_017590135.1 Pyrgilauda ruficollis
CCAGTGCCACCCCTGCCATGGCAGGGACACCTTCCCCTGTGCCAGGCTGCTCCAGCCCCAGTGTCCAGCCTGGCCTTGGGCACTGCCAGGGATCCAGGGGCAGCCCCAGCTGTGCCAGGGCCTGCCCACCCTGCCAGGGAACAATTCCATCCTAATCTCCCACTGAAATTTTCCCTCTTTCAGTGGGAACCCATTCCTCCTTGCCCTGCCACTCCTCTTCCTAATGAACAATCCCTCTCCAGCTCTCCTGGAGCCCCTTCAGGTACTGCCACCTCCTAAATCCCTTTCTCCTACATCAGTTTCCACCAAGCCTTATTTGAGGCTTCCATCCTGCTTATTGTTATGTACAATATGAAAATGGCAGAGGTGACACGAAGAGGTGATTTAATTGCTGGTCACAGCATTAGTAAAACTGATGGAATTGGAACATGTGCCCATCCCTGGGTGTCTTAACTCAATACTGGGCACTTTTATCAACTGCAATTCCTTCTCCTTTGCCCATGAAATCCATATTTTTAAACTGATATCTCAATGGGAGGCCCTGGCACTCCTGACACAGCTGGGGCTGCCCCTGGATCCCTGGCAGTGCCCAGGGCCAGGCTGGACACTGGGGCTGGAGCAGCCTGGCACAGGGGAAGGTGTCCCTGCCATGGCAGGGGTGGCACTGGGTGGGATTTGAGGTCCAAACCATTCCATGATCCTGTTTAAAGGATAGGGATGTGAGAGGTCAGTGACATGCAGGGGGGAAGATTTCAAACCAGTTTTGGAAAGAATGATTAATATTTTTATTTCTCTTTCCACTGTGCATAATGCAGCCTGCATTGCTTGAACTTCTGTTTGTAGGGACACAGCTAAGGATTGAGATAAAAACCTGTCCTTTAGTGACAGGGAGCTCAGTGTGGGGGTTGCCTTTGAAGGTGAAGTTGTGGTTCACCACTTGAGTTTCAGTGCTGCACCTGGAGTTAAGGTGCTGGCTACTCACAGAAAAGAAATTCATGTAGAAAGTTGAGATACTTGTTCTGCCTGAGTTTTTTTTTTTTTTTGTTCCTACTCTTAAAAACAGTAGGAATCATATTGTTCTTTTCTTTTTCTTTCCAGCTGGCCAGCAAACACCAGTGAGAAGGCAGAGAGTGATAACTGGGATGCCTGGGCAGCTCAGCCCTCGCTGACCGTGCCCAGCGCGGGGCAGCTCCGGCAGCGCTCGGCCTTCACCCCTGCCACTGTCACCGGCTCGTCCCCGTCCCCTGTGCTGGGCCAGGTGAGCTCCTGGCCTCACCCACCTGCTCTGAGCCACCACAAGGCTTAGAGAGCAAAGTGGGAGCCTTGCCTGTGCGCTAAAACACTCACCTGACAAGACATAGTGAGCACCTCCAGGTGGGAGGGTCCCACCTGCAGAGCTGTCCCAGCACAGGGAGGAGCTGGAGCTGCTGCAGAGAGCCCAGAGGAGGCTCCAGGATGAGCAGAGGGATGGAGCAGCTCTGCTGGCAGGAAAGGCTGGCACAGCTGGGATTGTTCAGCTGCACAGGAGAAGCTTTGGGCTGAGCTCAGGGTGGCCTTGCAGGGCCTGAAGGAGCCCCAGGAAACCTGGAGAGAGACAATTTCCAGGGGATGCAGGGACAGCACACAGGGAATGGCTTCACACTGATGGCAGGAAGGCCTATATTGGGTATTAGGAAGGAATTGTTCCCTGTGATGCTAATGAGAGGCTGGGATGGAATTGCCAGAGCAGCTGTGGCTGCCCCTGGATCCCTGGCAGGGCCCAAGGCCAGGTTGGATGTTGGGGCTTGGAGCTGGGTTTTTCTCTGGATTCCCAGATGGGAATTCTTTGCTCTGAGTCTCCTTTTGAGCATCCAGCACCGCCTCACACCTCTCATCTCTCTCCTGTAGTCTTGCAATCAAATTTAACTTCACATCCACTTCACCATTTTGGAACTCTAATTTCCATGGACAGTTTAAATTAAAATCTCCCTTCCTGAATGTGTTCCAAAGTTTCTGTATGAAGCAACAAAACAGTTCTTTCTCTCAGGAACTGTCTCCCTAGAAATAGTTGATTCAAACCTTTCAAACCTGGAGATATCTTTTATAATATTGGTTGAATAAAACCTGCTGGCTTCCTTTGCCTCTGTCTTTTTTTCCCTACAGCTCCTGCATCACATCCCACCTTTTCCCCCTTTTCTTCTCTGTACCTGCAAACCACACCAGATTCCCACTGGAAAAATTATGTTTTCAGATTTTAATAAAGAAATTATTTCCAGTAAATGTTGTTTTGGTTGGTTTGGGGTTTTTTTGGGGTTTTTTGGAGGTTTTTTTGTGTTTTTTTTTTGTTTTGTTTTGTTTTTTTTGTTTTTTGTTTTTTTGTTTTTTGTTGTTGTTGTTTTTTAGGTTTTTTGGAGTTTTTTTTAGTGGTGTTTTTTGTTTTGTTTTGTTTTTGTTTTGTTTTCTGTTTGGGTTTTTTTGGTTTTGTTTTTGGTTTTTATTTGTTTGTTTGTTTGTTTGGGGTTTTTTTCCAATGAATTCAAATTTCACCAAGTTATTTGCATGGCTATTTAAAGAAAATTCCTAAAAATAAATTGAGAATATGATGGTTTAGGCCCCAGCTGAGCAATGTGCTTAAACTCATCCATTTACACGTGTTTGAGTGTGGAATCAATCCCTGTGCTATTTAATACTTGGAGAGCATTGAAGTATTTTTGTGATTTCAAATCCTAGTCCTCTTCAGGAGGAGAAAGAAAATTGGATAAAAACCCTTTAATTTTCTTTAAAAAAAACTATCAAAGAGGGTTGAGGTTCTAACATGGCAAATGTTTTGGGGTGGGGAGGTGCCAACAGGGAATTTGCCTCACTGTTGTTAAGCAGGACTTGAATTTCCTCCTGCAGGAGCAGGCAAAAATTTTGGGTTTCCAACAGCTGCCAACACATTTGCACCTCCTGTTTTCTTCTCCAGCTCTGCTGATTAAAAAAAAAAAAAAAAAAAAAAAAAAAAAAAAAAAAGGAGGGGTTCCCAAAAAAAAAAAAAAGAGAGGAAGGTTCTGCAAATGAAACAAAAATCTCTGGTTTTAATGTGAACTTCAGGCAACCTTCAACTCTTAGCAGTATCTCTTTGAAGGAGCTCTCTGTCAGCTCAGCTTTTGGACAAATATATGATGAAAGTTTGATGAGAGATGTAAAGAAAACATTTTAAAATCTCTGTGCTCATTGAGGAGGGTGGAGAATTGTTTTTCCAAGACAAAAGCCACATTGAACAAAATAAGAGGGTGGCATAACTCTGCTTCTCTTTTGGCCTTTACCTGAGTCCTGAAAGAACTCAGGCAGAACCTGGATAAGCCTCTAAATATGACTCAGACCATTCACACAAAGTGCCAAGAAATCTGTATTTATTTAAAGAAAACTCTCCAACAATAGCTCTACCTGCTGCAGCAGGCAAGCCTGACTGTCAGGTAATGCCAGGCTGGAGAAAGTTTTATTTTAAATGCAGGATTTCCCCTCTTGCTGGTGTTTGAACAGATGGGTTTGTGGCAATGATTTAATGTCTCTTTTTAGTATTATAGTTTTTTTTTAGTGTAAACTTGTTTGAAGAACAAGCAGAGTATTAGGATTGGAAGTATATCAGTGTTAAACTCAAAAGGATCTAATAAAACACCCAAGGGAATGATCATTAACCATCCCAGTATTCTCCCTGCCAGTGCCAATGCTGGAAATGCCAGGGAGAGCTGGAAAACTCTGTGATTTTAGCCCGAATAAAGGACACAAGTGTGGACACAGGTGGGGCTGGAGTCCCTGGAATTTAAGGGGAGGAGGGATGGAAAGGTGTGCTTGTGATGGCGGGGAAGGTTAAAGTCAAGGGGGTTGTTTTCCACAAAAATCAGTGCCTGTGCTTGTCAGAGTCCCCAGAGAATCAGAAAGGAGCCAGAAATCAGAAACCAGAAAGAATTCCATCACCTGCATTGTAGGGCCAGCAGCAGGGGCAGTGTCCTTTCCTGTTGGAACCCTGGATGCTGAGAATTCCAGACTTTCTGTGCTGCCAGGCACTGACCCCAGGAGAACACTGCATGGACCTGAGACCCTGGAGAAGCTTCCAAAATGGAATGACAGAACTGGGATTGTGGGTGTGCAGTTTGAATAGAAGTGTGTGATATTACAGGGTGGGAAACTCAGAGTTTAAGGGTTTAGAATACAGTAAGAGATATAAAGCAGGATGGAGGGTTTAGGGTGGAGGCTGCTCCTTCTTCACCTTCTTCTCCCTGGGTTTGGGTGGTTTTGTGTCACTGGATAAAAATGTCCCCATTGCAGGAACAGGTGGTTGGGTATTGGGTTAGAAGTAAAAATAATTTAGGTGTCATTTCTTAATTGGACAGTTTATCCTTAGAAGGCCTTGTAGAGACAGAGACAGGGCTCCATTTTTAGTTTGTTAAAGTGCTGCAGAACTCAGGGTTTGTGAGACTGTAACAGAGACAAGAACTGATAAACATCTGAGTCCCAACAAGAAATACCATCTCACACATTTAATCCCAACCTTGGCAAAAAAGAAGCAAATAATCCATTTAGTGGTGCAGTCCTAAGTCTTGGTTCCACCATTTCACCAGCCTCCAGAGAATTCTGAGTTCCTTTTATTCCTTTTTTCTTTTTTCTTTCTTCCCCAGGGATTCCCACATTATCTCTGTTTCTTCAGGGAGGTCCTGACCCTGGTAGGTGTCCTCCTCACACAGGAGCTGGTCCTCCACAGCAAATCCTTGAAGTAGCAGCTCCACAATTGTGAAGATTCATCTTTTGAACTCAGCCACATCTTCCCGACCCCTGCTGGAGTCCTTCCTTCAGCTCAGCCCCTCAGGGAGGAGCATTCCTCAGGGGATTTTTGAAGGCGTTTTGGATGAGTTAGAGATGGGGTTTCTGAGTTGTTTTTGATGATGTGGGTTATTTTTTTATTTTCTACATAGGCAGGAAGGGTGAGTTTGGCTCACATCATTATAGCATGGCTCCGGAGGACCCACGGACCTCAGTTACAAGACATTTTAGGGAGTTATTGACCAATAAAACACTGCCAACAAGGATATTTATGGTTTTGACCCAATCCTTAAATATTTGGTTTTATGGACCCATGTTACAGCGTGAGCTTTCTTAGCCAATCATGTTCTGACACACAAACCCACAGTGCTGCATTCTGAACTCTTTGTTTTCCTCTGTAGCTGCTTTTCACAGAATCTCAGAATCCCTGGGTTGGAAGAGACCTTCAAGCCCATTGAGTCCAACCCAGCCCCAACAGCTCAACTAAACCCTGGCACCCAGTGCCATATCTTATATTTTTTATATTTTTATTTTTTCTATATCTTAAAATCTAAAACTCTACATTTTCCTCCACTTAAAGTGTCTCTGCTTTAAACTACAAATTCACATTCTCCCTTTCAGCACCTCAGTTTGGGAGCCTTTTCCAAGGTCTCAGATCAAATCCTGGGTTTCATTCTAAGCTTTGGCTTCCAGGCCCAAAGTTCTGAGAGTTCCCTGCATGTTGGATTCCAACTCATCCCTGGCACCCCTGGCTGCTGCCCCCAGCCCCAGGGATCCTCCCTGCAGGATTTGAGGCATTTATTCCCTGTGCAGCCACCCTGGAGACCTGGAGCAGCCAGGCAGAGCTTTCAGATAAGTTTTGGGATATGTTTTGGAGGAGCTCAGGTTTATCTTGAGTTCCTCTCTGAAGCTTTTGGGAAGTTTGGAGCCATTCAGGGCCCTGTTGCTCCATGGGAAGGTGGAAAAAAGGATGGGAAAGTAGCCCTGACCCATGAATTATTTATTCTTTAGTAGAAAAGGCTATTCTGTGCTTTCTAGGAGAAAAAAGGTGGATAACTGGCCCAGGTTCAGCACAGATATGAAACAGAGAGTGAAATAAATCTGCTGGGTTGAAGGGAGATGTTGAAGCAGGAGCAGATACAGCACCTGGGTAAAATCCTGCCCCATTCGGCAGCCAAATCACCCCTGGTTTTAGCAGCTCTGGGTTTGTGTTGTCTGCAGCCACTCTCTGGACTTCAGTCATTGTGAATTTTGAGAAAGACGTGTGCTTAAATCCCAAAAATGCTTGTTTTGCATGAAATTTAGCCCTTCTAGAGCTTTTTTGTGATCTCTGCAGCCTGATTTGAGCTCCACTAACTCTGGAAAACTGCATTTCTGCTTCTGATAATTAAAAAAGAAGATGAACCCAATTCCACTTTAAGACTGTGTCTTCAGGGCTAGAAATTGTGCAAACACTGCTGGATATAACACAGAAAACAGAAATGAATTCCCAGTAGCACCTCTTTTTACAACATCATTGTGGGCTTTGTTGACTTTAGACTGGCTTTTTTTTTCCCCGTGGATGCCATGGAATTTGAGATGACTTGAAACACTCAAACGAGCACATTTAAATGTGTGTGTTTATGGGCGAGGGAGGGGGATTCACACTTTAAATCCTAAGTGCTGGAATTAGCTCCAACAAAGCCCGAGTGTGTTGACTTTCAAATGGGTTCAGCTGATGGAGCAGAAATTTGCTGGTTGATTTCAAGGGTTGTCTTTTATTTCCCTCCTCCAAGAACATCTTTGCCATTTTTTTTGGAAAAACAGAATAAATACAATGTCTTTAAAAGTGGAATTTTGGCTCCAGAGTGACTGGTGGGGTTTCTCTGTTGGGTTTCAGGATCCTTTTGCTGGTGGAATTTTGGGTGCTGTCCCTGCTGTCCCTGCTTTGCAAATGCAGAGTTCTGCCCTTAGTCCCAAATCCTGCACTCCAGGGGTCTGGGGCAGGGAGATTTGGGCAAATTCTGCTCCAAAAATTGAAGGTTTTTATCAGGGTGCCCAATTGTTATGCCAGGTTTTTATGCCAGGCATTTCCTTCTCCCCTTTTACAGCAGGTGATAACCTGGGATGAAATAGGAATCCATGCTGGAGATGTCACCTGGATCCAAAATCTGAAAGCTGGAGCTAAAAATGAATGTTCCAAGGTGCAAACCATGTTGGTAGAAGTGTCTTTAGAGCAGCCCTAGAAATCAGATTAATTGTAGGAATTGCTGCAGGTTGAACCTGAAACCAACCTGGCAAGTCACCTCTTCTTTGTGTGGTTTGCGAATTTTCATTTTTAACCTCCTCTACATCACCTGTCACAGTTATTTTTCCACAATCCCATCTTCCTGGCTTTTCTCTTGGCCGTGGATGGTGCAAACACCAGCTGGATGCTGTGGGCAGCACGGTGCTGCCTTGGGGGGCTCGCACCGAGGGTTTTTAGGAGGCTTCTCCACCCCGCTGACATTTTTTGTCTCCAGGCTGTGAAAGAAAGACATCCCACGAAGATCAGTGTGCCTGCCAGAATCCTTACAGCCCCTGGCACTTGCTGGGGAAAAATAAAACCCAGCTGAGCTTGCCCCTTCCTTCAGGAGAGGAAAACCTACAACCCCAGTGCAGGTTTTGCTTTATGGGTGCAGTGTGTGAGCAATTTATTTATTTATTCACGTTGAAGGTGATTGAAGTTCATTTACCCCATTGTCTTTCTCACCCCAAACCCACTGGAACACGAGGATTCCCAGCAGTTCGAGGCATTATTTGGTGCTCCTGACAGCTCAGGATGGCTCACAGGGGGGTTGTGGGGGCAGAATTTCTGTCCCAGAAAAGCAGCACATAATGCAAACATTGTGTGCCTGCCATATTTTTCCAACAGAGCACTAAGAAAATACTGGCTACCTGAAATATTTCTGTAAGTCACTGGAGCAAGCAGCCCAACATGTGGGTTACATTACACTCAGGGCTGATCTCAGCTTTGTAACACACACTAAACAGCAGCACGGAGGAGGCTCAGCTTTAATAAAGCCAAAACTTTCTCTGCTGCGTGCAGCCAATAAAGATTTAAACATGCTGGGCATGATCAGCATACTAATTGCTGCATTAATAAATCCTGAGGCCTGGCTTGTTTTGAAAGGCAAATAAAAATATTGTAGAAAAGCTGGAAGAGCATTTACTCAGAAAAGTTAGCCTGTGTGTGCCCTGGGATGTGTGGGGATGTGAAATGCCAGTGAGAACATTGAGCAGAGGGTTTGCCATGGATTTTTCTGTGCAATCAGGATTCCACATCTGACGTTGAGTTGTTCTGCCCCAGTGTTTACTGACAAAACAGCACCAAAGCCAGGCCTGTTGCTGGAGCTGCAAGTGATAATGGAATTTATCTCTCAAGTGATGATAGTGGAATTTGTCTCTCATTTTCACCACTGCATTGAATAAGGGATCCCAAAAATGGATGGGATTCACTAGTGAAGGGATCCCAAAAAATGAAGCTGGACAGAGTCTTCTCTTCCATTAAAATTCTCATTCCGTTAAAATTTCTCATTCTACAACCACGAGCAAAAGGCGAAAGGGAATTACCCCGGCAGGAAAAATCATGCCAGGATTCTGTTTCCCAAAATTCAGTATTTCCTGGGGGGCAGAGAAACTTTCTGCTGTGGAAACACCACCTCAGGTGGGTCTGAATTTGGGCCAGCACTCAGGGGCTTGTCCAGCTGTCACCAAGAAGTTCTTCCCTCTCTTTTCTGCTTCCCCCACTCTGCCCACCTCACTCTGGCTTTTAGCAACAAGATGTTTTCAGCTCAGGAAGGTGGAAAGAAAGAGTAAAAAATTAGCCCTGAGAGTTTACAGAAGTGGAAAGTCCTCGGTGCATTTCCAAAGCTGGTGATGGAACGAAGACAGCTCGACACGCAAAGCAAAAATGTAAATAAGTGTTTTATTTTATTTTCACAGGCAGCTCGCTTGCCTGGCAAAAAGCACACCCCACTCTTGGTTGCTTCTGAAATAAAAATTGTTTATTAAAAAGTTTGGATTTTTTTAAATGAATGGTAAGATTAATGAGCCGTGCTCAGGCAGCAATGATTCCTGCCAGCTTGTGCATTAGTCAGCTATTAACATCCTTCTTGGGGAACTTGAAGGCGTTTTTTTCATAGTGCAATGCAATCACAAAAGACTCGTTGAACTCCACAGGATCCTTTCCCCATTTCCCTTCCCTTACAGCATGGGGCTGTTCCCAGCACATCCTGGCTTTTTTCCTCACTTTTGGTGGACAAACCAGCAAATATTTGGAGGTGAAAAAAGGCTTCCTTTTCTAGACACCTCATTTTTAGCACAACGGCCATCCTAAATCTCTCTCTCTCCTCTCCTGCTGTAAGAACAGGGAAGTGGGATTGGAGGCAGAGGAGATGAAATAAAAATAAAATTGCCTTTTTTCCCTCATCAGCTGCTGTCTGCCCAGCCTGGCAGAGATGAGAGGCCAGGGTCAGGCTCCGAGTGCTGCATCTCCAGCAGAAGATTCCCAGCAGCACGTGGATTATCCAAGCTCTGCACCAGATACTCCCTGGGAGAATTTTAATTTTTGTTAAATTTGGGATTGAAGTTTTTGAGATGATAGCTCGTGTTTAAATTTAGGTGTTTATTATTTTTATTATTATTTATTTTTACATATTATTTATATGGCTTATATGGCTTATTAATATTATATATTTATTATGATTATTTATATTATATGTTTATATTTTTTATTTATATCTCCAGCAGAAGATTCCCAGCAGCACGTGGATTATCCAAGCTCTGCACCAGATATTCCCACTGGGAGAATTTTTGTTTTTGTTAAATTTGGGATTAAAGTTTTGGAGATGATAGTTTGTGTTTAGATTTAGGTGTTTATTATTTTATTTATTTCTTTATAATATTAATATTATTTTGTTAATACTATATATTTTTATTATTTATATTATTAGTTTATATTTTTTATTTATATTTCCAGCAGAATATTTCCAGCAGCACATGGATTGTCCAAGCTCTGCACCAGATATTCCCACTGGGGGAAAGTGATGAGCAAAAATTTTGTTATCGCAGTGTAAAAGGAAGCTGGAGGAGCTGTGCTGTTAGTTTTTTGGGTTTTTTAAATGCTATTTTTATTTTTGTTAAGTTTGGGATTGAAGTTTTTGAGATGATAGTTTGCGTTTAGATTTAGGTGTTTATTATTTTTATTTATTTATTTATTTTTATTTTTATCAATATTTTATATACATATAATTTATACTATAAGTTTATGTTTTTATTTATAACTCCAGCAGAATATTTCCAGCAGCACATGGATTGTCCAAGCTCTACACCAGGTATTCCCATTGGGAGAAAGTGATGAGCAAAAAATGTGGTTTGTTATTTTAGTGTCAAAAGGAAGCTGGAGGAGCAGTGCTGTTGGTTTTTTGGGTTTTGTTAAATTTTTGTTAAGTTTGGGATTGAAGTTTTTGTGATGATAGCTTGTGTTTAGATTTAGGTGTTTATTATTTTTATTTATATTATAAATTGTGAGTTTTACAGTATTTTTAATAAATTATAAAATAGTAAACTATTTTTATTATAAAGTTTTTAAAGATAAATTATTTCATTAACAAATAATATTTAAATTATTATTATTTTATTTAACAAATAAATAATTTATATTTTTAATATACTAATTAATTATTTCAAGTCCGCAAGCAGACTTTTTTGTTTCATTACAAAACATTACTTAAACTTATAAAAAAGAAAGTAAAGAAATATAATTAGTTACTATCTTTAAATTTTTGTTTTATTTTACATATATTGTTTTATTGTTACATTAAATTGTTTATTTTGTAATATTATATGTATTTTAATTAACTATATCTTTGTAATCTTAATGTTATTCATGAATTTGAGAAGGTTTTTTAATAATTTTAAGTTAAATATAGTTAAATATTTTTTAAGAATTAAATTTTATCAGTATAAAAAATTTAAAAATTTTAATATTTAAAATTCTGACACTGTGGTTCCTACTGAAAATCAGGAGTGAGATATGAATGTGGGGCAGTGGGGCAGGGAAGTGGGATCACATCACAGGAACTGCACCCAGATTTTGGAGAGCAGGCAGGGCTGGCAGGGCTGCAGCAGCTTCTGCAGGGGGTGTGGAGCAAACTGATCCTCCTGTGCCTCAGTTTCCCTGTTGTTGAGGGGGGGAGAGAAACATTTGGGGCTTTTCTAATGTATTTTATCTCCTTTGCTGGTTCCCCTCAAAAAAAAAAAAAGTGACCAATTTCTAGAAATCATCTATCAATCATCTTCAATTAACAATCTTCTACTAATCATTGCTGCTGTGGCCGGCAGGGCTTGCTCTCAGCTAGGTCTGGTGCCATTAATCCCACAAAATCTTGGGATATCCTGAGCTGGAAGGATCATCAAAGTCCAGCTCCTGGCCCTGGACTGATAAACCTTGGTTTTGGATCGCACAGGGTACATCTTTGCAGTGCCTCATGCCCTGAGGCAATGACAGCAATTTTTAGGCTTCTGATCTCTGTCACTTCACCTCCCAAAGTCCCTTTTTCCTGTAAAACTGGGAAATAGCACTACTTTATAACCCTATAGGGTTATTTCTCCTATTTTTATTAATATCCTAAAAAGAATATTTTCTCCTTTTGTAACAGCTGCTGCATCAGGGAGAGATTTCCCGGACTCCAGCTTCCCCAAAGGCAAAGCTCAGCTCCCAAACATATCCCAGGGGAAATCTGCAGCTCCTCAAGGCACCTTTCCCTCCTTTCTGCTCCCTGAGTGTCCCACAAAATGATGCTGAGGACACCACAGCAAGAAATGGCAGAGCTGTTCCAATTCAGCCCTCTGAGCAGAGTGGGATCCTCCCAAAAAACTCTGCCTGGAGCCATTTCCCACAGTGATCAGCTGTTGAGTTTTATCTTCTTTTCACCAGGGTCAGGATTAAATGTGTGAGAGGGTATTTCTCGTTGGGACTCAGATGTTTATCAGTTCTTGTCTCTGTTACAGTCTCACAAACCCTGAGTTCTGCAGCACTTCACTCTAACAAACTAAAAATGGAGCCCTGTCTCTGTCTCTACAAGGCCTTCTAAGGATAAACTGTCCAATTAAGAAATGACACCTAAATTATTTTTACTTTTAACCCAATAACCAACCACCTGCTCCTGCAATGGGGACATTTTTATCCAATGACACAAAACCACCCAAACCCAGGGAGGAGAAGGTGAAGAAGAGAAGAAGGTGAAGGAGGAGAAGGAGAAGAAGATAAAAAAGAAGGAGAAGAAGAACAAGGTGAAGAAGAAGGAGCAGCCTCCACCCTAAATCCTCCATCTTGCTTTATATCTATTACTGTATTCTAAACCCTTAAACTCTGAGTTTCCCACCCTGTGATATCACACACTTCTGTTCAAACTGCACACCCACAATCCCAGTTCTGTCATTCCATTTTGGAAGCTTCTCCAGGGCCTCAGGTCAGTGCAGTGTTCTCTTGGGGTCAGTGCCTGGCAGCACAGAAAGTCTGGAATTCTCAGCATCCAGGGTTCCAACAATTAACCAGAGTTTGCTGCATGATGGAGAAATTCCCCTTTCCCTGTTGAGAATCTGGAAGGTTCCCTGCAGGAATCCCTGTTCCCATAATGGGAACTGGTGGCTGTGGCTGCTCAGCAGCTGCTGGGGATCCTTCAATGCCCCAAATCCCCCATTCCCCGTGTCCTCATGGTAACAAGTCTTCCCTTTCGGATGCTTTCACTTGAAATGGATCTGACTCCTTCAGAAATCTGGTGGCCAGAGCTGGAGGAAAACATTCCACATGTGATCCCAAATCATGGCCTTGGTGGCTTGGGAAATATCACAAAATCCCAGAATGATTTAGGTTGGAAAAGAGCTCCAAGGTCGTCGAGGCCAAGCTGTGCCCCATGCCCACCTTGTCCCCAGCCCAGAGCACTCAGTGCCACCTCCAGGGGACACCTGCAGGGATGGGCACTGCAAAGCTCCCTGGGCAGCTCCTTCCAATATTTCCCAACCCTTTCCATGAGGAAATTCCTGCTGGTGTCCAACCTGAGCCTCCCTGGCAAGTTCTCCTGTGTATTCTATATTTCCTGTATTTCCCAATCAGAATTCACTCCCCCTCCTGTTGCAGCTCTCTGTCCTTTGTAATGACAGAAGTTTATTCTGTCATTGTATTGCCTATTATTTTAAAATAACAATTTTAAAATATATTAATATTAATATCAATGTTCATATTAAATAATATATTTCTAATATTTAAAATTATATGTAATATAATATATATTATATATTATATATTATATATTATATATTATATATTATGTATTATCTATTATATATTATATATTATATATTATATATTATGTATTATGTATTATATATTATATATTATATATTATATATTATATATGTTGTATTTATATTTTATACATAATATATGTATGTATCATATAATATACATATATACATATACATGTATGTATACATGTACCTATATAATGAGATATACATTATATTATATATTATAGGAATGTATCAATCATATATTTAATAGATTATTATATCTTATATATATTTTATAGATATAATCTTATATATTATTTCTATTGATATAGATATAAAATATATAATTATATATTAGAATTTATAGTGCCTCACACCACGAGGCTGCTTCCTGACCCTGTTTGCTGCTTCTGAACCCCATGTTTGAGCTCAGTTTAGCAAATTTTAGACCAGCACAGCCTAAGGTTTAAAGAAGCCTGAGTTAAATCATTACCCTGGGTGGAAACTGCCACAAAACGAGAAAAGAGCTGAGTTTCTGGGGGTTGAGTTTTGGTTTCATTTGAACAACAAAGCCAAAACTGAAGATGATGAGATTGTTTAAAAGCTACTCCTGCATTTGCTGCACAACCATTGGGCCATGCTCAGCCCAAGATAAAAGTGGATTTTAATAAATTAATTCTGTTTATTCAGACCTCCAACCACTACAGGTATGCTGGAAATATTTTTGCCCAGTGAGATTTACTGGAAACACCATGAAAATATTCAATTTATTGTACTTGTTTTATCACTTGTGATCTTACTCAAACCCAAAAATCAAAAATTGCTGTGCTGAAATGGCAGATACCATTTTTAAAGCCTGCTAATCTCAAGGTTTTATTGCTTGGCATGAATTTCTAGGTTTGTTTTTATTTTATTTGAGAGGAAAAAAAGAGAGGGGAGCACAGAAATTGCTAATGACCATAATTATGTGCTGCCCAGACTGAAAATGCCATCATGGCTTGCATGGCTTGGGGGAAGATTCCAAAATATTCCAAAGTATTCCACCTTGTGACTCTGACAGAAGTGGAAACACACTTACCAGGGGTTTTTAGCTGCCTGCCAGCTCCATGTGTAATTAGCTAAAATAATAAGGGCTGATCAGTTAAAAAAACTGGCACTGCTTTAAAATAAAAAGATGTCGAGTCCACTCAGTCTGCACTCTACAAAAACAAAATGCTGCCAGCAACTTCCTTGAAATAAATCCTTTTCAAATATCAACAGTAATGTGATACACCAGATATAACAGAGAAGAGAGAAATTTCAGTATTTTTACTGCTCCCTAAAAGGAGATATTCACCATAAACCTGTGCTTATGAGCTGATACCCGGGTGCTGATAACCAATATTGCTGATAACCAATTTTTAGTGGGGTATTTGGTGTTGCAGCTCCTCCCATACTTCTCTGGGTGCTCTGTCCCCCACAAAAAGTAGGAAAGTAAGCTATGAAAAGTAGAATTAAAAAAAAAAATAATTTGGATTTATTATAGAAAAACTAAGGAAACATGCCCTGCTGATAACCCAGAGTAAATAAGAAGCGAAGAGGGCTTTTGAAATTAAACATATATTTAAAATATCTCAACCCAGTCTGTTTATACATGTACCCAAGGTAAGAAATTCCAAATAATGGACGGGGAGAAAGGCAGAATTAATAATTGCTTGGATCCAGGATCTATCTGTGCTCCATTTGTGCTGCTGTGTAAAAACAGGGAGGCTCTGTGGCCACTGGGCTCTTTGCTCAGGGAGAAAGATGGATTACGTGGCTCAGCCCTCTTGGCAAGAAAACACACGGCCCCCACATGTCAGCAGAGGAATCCTCATCACCACTCATGTAAAATCTAATCCCTGCCTGTCATGACAGTCTCCAAAACATGGAGCACTCCCTGAACGACGGCCAATTTTTCCGTCCAGGAGCAGCACTCCCTGCTCTGTGTGCGTGTTACGCCTCAACGTAGAAATATTCCCACTTTTAATGCAGAGACTTAAAGCTGAGAGGGGCTGGAAGTCAGTGGGAATCCCATGGGATTCCTTTGGAGGGCTGACACTTGAAACTCAGAGGTTTTTCCCCTCTCCCAGGGGAATTCCCGAAGGCAGGAACGTTTCCCCCAGCCTCATTTCGGGACGTGTGAGTGAAATCCAGGAGACAATGGATGGATGGGGCTGCTTTAAAGAAGCCTTTGTCCGAAATTCCTGCAGCAGTAAGTCCTCCCAGAAACTGGATCTGCAGTGAGCAGCACGAATACATCAGGATGTGTGGTGAGCAGGACAAATGTGGCTTGGCATAAGCAGCTGCAGGGCTGCAGACGTGTGCCCTGATGGGAGGTGAGTGCTGCCTGAATTGCTGCTCTGCTCCAGAGGCACCTGTTGAAATAAAATACAGCCCAGGAGCACGAGGGGCTGGGCTGATGTGGGGATCCTCAGGAGCACGTGGGTGTCTGAGCACCAAACCATGGGAATTGGGGTTTTATTCCAGGTAATCTGTGGGTGCTGTTGGGTTCCCATCAAGAGAGGGCTGGAGAAGGAGAGGAACCAAGGCAAGCCATGGATGGTCTTCAAAAGAAGAAGAAAAAACCTCCAGATGTGCCAGGGGAGGCTCAGGTTGGACACCAGGAGGAATTTCCTCATGGGAGCATGTGGGTGACTGAGCACCAAATCATGGGAATTGGGGTTTTTTCCAGGTAATCTGAGGGTGCTGTTGGGTTCCCACCAAGAGCCTGGGGCTGGAGGAGGAGAGGATCCAAGGCAAGGCATGGACCCTCTTCAAAAGGAGAGGAAAAACCCTCCAGATGTGCCTGGTTGGACACCAGCAGCAATTTCCTCGTGGGAGCACGTGGGTGTCTGAGCACGAAATCATGGGAACTGTGGCTTTTTCCAGGTAATCTGAGGCTGCTGTTGAGTTCCCACCAAAAGAGGACTGGTGGAGGAAAGGAACCAAGACAAGCCATGGATGGTCTTCCAAAGGAGAAAAAAAAAACCTCCAGATGTGCCAGGGGATGCTCAGGTTGGACACCAGGAGCAATTTTCTCATGGGAGCATGTGGGTGTCTGAGCACCAAATCATGGGAATTGGGATTTTTTTCCAGGTAATCTGAGGGTGCTGTTGGGTTCCCACCAAGAGCCTGGGGCTGGAGGAGGAGAGGATCCAAGGCAAGGCATGGACCCTCTTCAAAAGAAGAGGAAAAAAAACCTCCAGATGTGTCTGGTTGGACACCAGGAGGAATTCCCTCATGGGAACACATGGATGTCTGAGCATGAAATCATGGGAATTGAGGGTTTTTTCCAGGTAATCTGAAGGTTCAGCTGTTGGGTTCCTACCAAAAGAGGGCTGGAGAAGGAGAGGATCCAAGGCAAGTTATGGATCCTCTTCAAAAGGAGAGGAAAAATCCAGAAGCAAGAATTTGCCCATGGAAAGGGTGCTAGGCCTTGGCAGGGGCTGCCCAGGAGCTTTGGAGTGCCCATCCCTGCAGGTGTCCCCTGGAGGTGGCACTGAGTGCTCTGGGCTGGGGACAAGGTGGGCATCAGGCACAGCTGGGACTCAGAGATCCTGGAGGGCTTTTCCAGCCTTAATCCTGGGGTTCTGGGGCAGAATCTGAATTATGCAAGTGCTGCTGAATAAAGGGGGGGACTGGTGGGTACCACAAGTAGCACTTTGGTGCCTTGATCAAGTTTCAAGTTGTTTTAACAGGCAGGAAAGTTCTGGAGAGGTATTTGGTATTTCCTGGTCACTTTGGCATCTCCTCCTCCACTCAGAGCTGGAAAATTCACAGAAAAACCTGGGCACTGAAACACCAGAGGGAAAATAATTTTATTCTTCTTTGCCTCATAGGTAGAGGGTAAATTTCTGAGGGTGTTACAGCACTGCTTGAAAAGAAGATTCTCCCATCAGTGGCCTGCACTGAACACGAGTTCCATGGCCCTGGAATCATTGAAGATTCTTGTTTTCCTCCCCCCCCGGCTGACTGTTAACACTGGATGTTCCAAACTCACCAAAAGTTTCAGATAAACAGATTATCTGGAATTAAACAGGTAGCACTTAGCAAAAGAGTGAAGCAGAAGAAAAAAGAAGTGAGGCTCAAGCTGGGATTGCAAGTTTTTTACTCCTTAGTGTTAATCTTCCTCTTAATGAGGCTGAAAACCCACACTGAAAAGCCTCAGGACCTGGCTCAGCAGGCAGAGAAGAGGAAAAACCATTACAAACTGTGATTTTTAGCAATATTTTTTTTGAGAGAGTCAGAAATGTAAGGTTACCATGCCATCTGAATCATTAGTATTATTATTTTTAAATTATTTTTATTATTTTTATTATTATTATCTTAATGGGTAAAACAAGAGGAACACCCAGAAAAGCTGAGAGCAGCTTGTTGTCCCTGGAGTTTTTCAATTTTCTTCATGGGAAAAGCTTTTAAGAACTCCTAGTCAGGGTCAGCTTTTGTTATTCCAAACAATTTATTACCTGTTCATATCCACAGCTTTAGATCCATATTGACAATAAACAATTTTACAATGTATTTAGATGGCTTTATTCCATAAATTAAACATTATTTCAGTGAGATAAACAAAATGTTTATAGTCACAGTGATATTGGAAATACAGCAATTGTTGGTGTCAAGCACCTGATATGAAAGGAAAAGGGGAAAGGAAAGGAAAAGAGGAAAGGCTGCTCAAAATCTCTTGATCCTGGCTGGCTGAGTTTAAATGCCAAAAAGAGGAATCTGAGTTCCCAAACTGCAGAATGTGGAAGTTTTATGTGACATGGATTTGTGAACTCAATTTCACCTACAAAGGGGAAATTTTTCTAAATGCTGCTGCATTGTTCTCCATGGGGAAAAGAAAAAAAAAAAAAAAAAAAAAAAAAAAAAAAAAAAAGACAAAATAACCTTACAACTGTATTTTAACTGCTTCAGTAGCCAGCGAGTCAGGTCTTGCAAATAGGAAACAATTACTTGCACAGGTAATTATTGTTTTAGTTTGAATGTCAGCTAATATTTACTTTTCAACCAGCAGATTCTGATCCTTGCAGGAGGACAGGAGAAATTTGCTGTAGGCTCCTCTATTTATAATTCTACAGCATTTTTGTGGCTTCTTAAGATAGTCATGAAGCTGAATTTATTTTGTCCATTAATACTGGCTTTGCATCTCAGCATATCTGTACAGTGGGGTTTTTTTTCCAAATGAAAAATTCATTTTTGCTTGGAGCAACCTGGGATAAGGAAGGTCCCTGCCCATGGCAAGGGATGGAACTGGGTGGTTTTTTTAAGATGAACAGGGAAGTTTTTAAGCACAAAGAGTTGACAGTTTCTGATTCATACAGGTATGGACAGAAGAGGCAAACAAGTTTCTGTAGGAATATATGACATTATTATGAACTGCCAGAGGTCTGGCGGCACTTATTAGTTAGTGAGAAGGATCAAATTTCCAAGTTTTTGTTCCAAAAGGCACAAAATTTGTGCCATTTCCAGGGCACGAAGCAGTGCCTAAATCAGGAATCCTAAAGTACCCAGTGCCATGAATCATCATTTTCCAAAGGTAAAAAAGAAAACATACATCACTACTTGTGTTTTATATACATTCAATTCCTGATTTTTCTTGCATTATTATGTCTTAAAATATCATAGAACAACCATGGCATTTAATCCATCATAAAAAAACTCAAAAAAACCCCTGTATTTACTCTTAATGTAGCTGTTGCCTTATGGGCTGTGCAAACATTAAAAAAGAAAACAGTAATTCTGTGATAAGCACAACAGGAAATTGGAGGTTGCTGCTGATGAAACTGATATCCAGCTGGTAATCTGAGCAATGAAGTCACTAAAGCTTTCCTGCGCTATAAATTTTATTTCCTGGGATGTATTTAATGTTTTTGTTAGATTTTTGGGATAGTGCACACTGGGGTCTTTTCATTTTAGAGTCATCACCGTGATTTTGTCGGGTGATAAAATAAATGCTGTGATAAAAAACATAACGTGGGGGCAGAAGTCTGAAGTTTGCTGGTGTTTTAGTGTCAGAATTTCCGTGCAACAGGGGCTGTTGTGAGACAGCAGCCAGGAGCTAAAAGGAGGAGGGGGTTTGAGCAGTGCCCACTCTTTACAAAGCTGCTTAGTAACCCCCAGCCCATTGCCTCCCTTCAAGCTTGGTGTTTGTTCAGCTATTTCATTAAAAACCAGCAAAAAGCCCTTCTGGAGAGGAGCAAGGAGGGAAAGCAGCAGCCAGAGAAGGGGAAATGTAATTCCAGGGCACTGAAGCCTCTCCTCAAAGTGGAGACAGCGAAAGTTACAGGGACTTTGTGAGCTGCTGATAACCCTAAAGCTGGGACAGCCATTCCCTGGGGCCTGAGACCATTTATTTCTTTCTTTTGTACTCAAATGAGCTCCTGAGAGGAGAATCATCTCATCAGTCAAAGCAGCTGGAGTGCTGCTGGCTTTCAGGAATTTACAAATCCCAGAATCCCAAAATCCCCAAATTCCTGAGGCTGGAAAAGCCCTCGCAGCCCATGGAGTCCCAGCTGTGCCCCATGGCCACCTTGTCCCCAGCCCAGAGCACTCAGTGCCACCTCCAGGGGACACCTGCAGGGATGGGCACTGCAAAGCTCCCTGGGCAGCCCCTGCCAAGGCCTGAGCACCCTTTCCACGGGCAAATTCCTGCTGCTGTCCAAGAAACATTGTCCCAGTGATCACATCTCCTTTGGCTGCTTTACAAGGGGTGCTTTTAATCACTTCAGCCTCAGCAGAGAAACTTTGGAAGTTTTGTTCTCCTGTGGATGGAGAGCCATAGCTGGGACCCAGATGGAGAATTGGGATTGCTCAGATTCTCTGGGCAGGGACACCTTCCACTGTGCCAGGCTGCTCCCAGCCCCAGTGTCCAACCTGGCCTTGGGCACTGCCAGGGATCCAGGGGCAGCCACAGCTGCTCTGGGAATTCCATCCCAGCCCTGCCCACCCTGCCAGGGAACAATTCCTAATTCCCAATATCCAACCTAAATTTCCGTTCTTTCAGTTTGAACCCATAAAGTTTCTGGAACTCAGCACTGCCAGTCTCCAGCAGAAGCCCAGGGTGACAGCAGTTACTGCCCTGAAGAGCAGAGATGGACACCAAACATCTTTTGGGGGAGAGACATAAATCAGCTGTCCAGAAAACTTGAGGAACACAGTTTTGTCCACTTTCTTTTTAACGTGTTTATTTTAAGGTCAAAGAAAGCTGTTAGGGAGAAAACTTTCCCTGAGGCAATTCTGGGGGCTGGGGAGGAACTGGCTCACACAGAAGGAAACTTGAAGAAAGAGGACTAAAATGACAGAGCTCATTCAAGGGGAAGGAAAAGCAAAATAGAAATAATGAGAGGGTGGGCAGGGGCTGGGATGGAATTCCAGAGCAGCTGGGGCTGCCCCTGGATCCCTGGCAGTGCCCAAGGCCAGGTTGGACATTGGAGTTTGGAGCAGCCTGGGACAGTGGAAGGTGTCCCTGCCATGGCAGGGTTGGCACTGGATGGGTTTTATGTCCCTTCCAACCCAAACCATTCTATAATTCTATGATTCTGTGATTTCTGTGGTCAGAAGCTTTGTAGGACCAATCTCCCAGGAAATTGGTTCAAGGTAGTGTGAAGGATCCTTCTGGAAATTTTGTTACACACCAAAGGAATGGGAAATGGAGTAGAGAAGGCCCAGATGAGTAAATTGTGAGTTCTTTTCACAGGTCGGAAACACAAATGAGAAACTGGATCAGGGACTTCCAGATGAGCACAGAAACTCAGCATGACCATGTAGTGATGAATTCAGAGAGGCCAAGACACAAAATAAATGCAGTTTTGGGAAACCAAAAATATTGGATGAAGAAAACCACGGGCAGGGAATGCTCACGTGGATCCCTGTCCTGAGGCAATGTCCAGCCCCAATAATTGAACGGAGAATCGATTTGCTTCGCCAACCTGAAGATATCAAATTATACCTGGAACTCTGTAAAAATCCATGTCCTCTTGCCAAAACCTCTCAGCCATTTCTGTGCCACAGGAGGAGGGTAGGAGAGGATGGAACACAGACCCAGGACCCTGCCAGGGCACAAAATGTCTCATCATTCCCAGAACATGGCACAAAAATGCTTCGTGTTGTTGGGAGCAGAGGGGAGATGGTTCTGGAAGGTTCCAGAAGCAGATGGATCTGGAGGACGGGGCTGTGCAAAAGCAAAAATCACAGAATTATGGAATTATGGAATGGCTTGGGTTGGGAGGGAACTGAAAGATCGTTTTGTCCCACCCCTGCCATGGCAGGGACACTTTCCACTGTCCCAGGCTGCTCCAAGTGTCTGATCCAGTCTTGGGCACTGCCAGGAGCAATTCCTTCCCAAAATCAGGGATGGGGCAGCAGGAAAATATCCCAGCAGCAAAATATCATCAGGGGTTGGGTGGGAGCAGAGCCTGGATGTGATCCACCCTGTCCAACACAGGAGGAGTCAATTAGAGGGAATTCAGAAAGAAAAAAAGGCATGTCAATAAACAGAGATAAAGAAAACATGTCTTGCAAAGAAAAATTCAAGTGAATGGGAGAAGAAAACATGGAAATAAGATCTAGGGGAAAAAATAGGAATAAGAATAATAATCTGTTAAATATTTCAGAGCTTTTAGTTTGTTTACACAGGCCTGTTAACATTAGCAGGAATCTGTAGTTTATTTCCAATTATTTTTTAAAAATCTTGTAACAGCTAAATCAGACCTCTGTGACTGAAAGAACTTCAAAATTTTGAGAGGAGGATTTTGATTCATATCTTTTGGAAGTTCTGCAGAAGAGAACGAGCTGTTTTTGCAAAACACAACTCTGATGGGGACCTCCAAATCTGTGAGGGGACAGGAGATGTTGTTCCTATCTCTGCTTCCAGGGTGAAGTCACCACAACAGCAAAGCTGAGTCTAACCCGGGTGTCCAACAGCACCTGAGGTGTCCCTCTAGATGGTTTTTAGATGT
Organism: Pyrgilauda ruficollis; assembly: GCF_017590135.1. Taxonomy (NCBI): domain Eukaryota; kingdom Metazoa; phylum Chordata; class Aves; order Passeriformes; family Passeridae; genus Pyrgilauda; species Pyrgilauda ruficollis. The sequence goes on from NW_024530377.1 coordinate 190,060, forward strand.
TTTAGATGGTTTTTAGATGCTTTAGATGGTTTTTAGTTGGTTTTTAGATGCCTTAGATGTGTTTTTAGTTGGTTTTTAGATGGTTTTTAAATGCTTTAGATGCTTTTTAGATGTTTTAGATGGTTTTTAGTTGGTTTTTAGATGCTTTTTAGATGTTTTAGGTGGTTTTTAGTTGGTTTTTAGATGGTTTTTAGATGCTTTACATGTGTTTTTCTGTCTTCCCTCGTGGCTCAGGTCCAGCCCTGCTTCTCTTGCCTCCCCAGTTTGGAGTGAAAAAGAGCTTTAGAGAGCAGCTTTTGGCTCCTTTTGGGGGCTTTAGGCTCTTAACCCGGGCTGTTGTTCCTTTCAGTGACACAGCCAGAGGTCACCCACCCCTTTTGTCACCCTGGCTGGAAAAGAGCAAGAGGTTGCAGTGCCCACAAAGGCCCTTTGTGCCCCAGCCCAGCAGCTGAAGCACTTCTGAGCCCCCAGGTTGTGCCAGGCGCTGCCCAGATATAATAAAGGTATAATTTTTCCTTTATCCCCTTTTATCGTTCTAAACCTGCTTTGCCTTCCTGCTAATCCTGGCTCACAACAAGAATTAAGTGCACTGGTAATTAACCAACACTGAACCCACCACGCTGGTTAGTGCATTAGCTAAAAAAAAAAATCTAAAAATTAGTAAAATGTCTAATTAGCAAACCAAACCCACAGTGACAGTGACAGAGCCACTGCTGGGGCTCTGTTTGCTGGGTCACACACACAAAAAAAGCCTTCAGGGGTGGCTTGAGAAGGATTGGGATGTTCCAATCAGGTGCTGCAATGTACATGGTGGCTGCAGTGGAGGAAACTGAGTAATGTGCACAAGTACATTAATTAAAAGCTCTGAAATATTTAACTTATTTTGCTTATTATGCTGATTATTATTATATTATGTTATGTTATATTATATTATATTATATTAATGATCATTATACTATTATCTTGTATGTGTTATAATGTATATATAATATAATAAAATATCATAATATTATATAATAATAAAATATTATTATATTCTATTATATCATTATACAAATATTATATTATATTATATTATATTATATTATATTATTTTGGTTATTCCTATTTTCCCCCTAGATCTTATTTCCTTGCTTTCTTCTTCCATTCATTCAAATTTTTCTTTGCAAACTCTGGTTTCTTTATCTCTGCTTATTGACATCCTTTTTTTTTTTTTTTTTCCCTGAATTCAGCAGCTCCCAGGAAGGGTCTGAATCCAACCTGGACAGTTCTTTGGGGCTGGCAGCCACTCTGGCTACTTGCACAAGGAGGGATTTTAGGGCTCTCAAAACCCTTAAACTGATATGGAGACAAACTTGATAATTTTCAGGCTCTACATGAGCTGATTTCCCACCTATGGATGATGTGGATGATCTGTGCAGTGCAAAAACTTCAACAGAAAAGAAGAATAAATCTCCACAGAACATTCTGCTTTCCCTAAGCAAATCTTCAGCACAGACTACAACACAATCCCTTCAAAATACTTGAAAAGATCTTGGCGATCAGACAAAATACTGATTAAAAATACTGATTAAAAAAAGCTATATATGAAATTATTGCTGACTGTATTTATGAGCAATCCCTGAATTGCTCAATTCCAAAATTTAAAAAAATAAATTAATTAATAATAATAAATTAAAAATCAGAGTGCATTAGTGGGTTTGGGTGAATCCACCTGCCCAAGGTACTGAAGTGGCTTTCAAGACTCTCCCAGAGGTTTTGTTTTGGGGCTCAGCCCCAGAAATTCTGGTTTATATCATGAGGTAAGTAAAATATCCTGTCTATTCCTGAGTGCCAGCAGCAACTTGGGGGCAACAAAGCCTCAGTTGTTGAATTATTTATGAATGCCAACATTATTCATTTAGTCCTGGGGTCTCCTCTGTGTTGTTTATGCACACATTATAGATGTAATTTATATGGAGACAGCACGAAGAGCAGAAATCTGGAGTATTTCCCTCTGCAGTGGATGGAGTTCAGTTTGCTCCAGAGCCTCAGGACCTCCTTGCTTGTGAAATCCTCTCACTGCTCATTTCAGAGCAGGATCTCTGTCAGAAGTTACCAAGAGGTGATTGATGAGAGCATTTTCACATGGCAGCAACTTAAGCACGGCCAATTGCAAAAGAGAGAATCTTGTGTACATTACTCAAATTATCCAATTTTTTTCTCCCCTTAATTTTTTTTTTTTTTTTTTTTTTTTTTTTAGTTCTCTTTAACAGGAATTTTTTCTTCATTATAAAGCATCAGAGTGCTGGATGAGACAATTCTGATTCTCCACTTACATTTATATTTTAGGAGCTGTAAGAATTGTGGTCATCAAACTCCAGACCTTCAACTCCCTGGTTTTTCTGGTGCAGAAAGAGGAAAATTTTTTGCAGTTCTTGCATGTATTTCTTTTATTACAAGCTGTAAACTCGGGTGTCAGAAGATGGTGAGCCACCTTCAAAGAGTTTATCATCGATTACACAAAATTTTGCTGCCATTTCTGTTCTTTTCCTTTATATTTGAGGAGAATTTCATCTCCAGTTAGGAGCAACCTTCCTGAAATCAATAAATGTTAACAGGAATTTTTTCTTCATTATAAAGCATCAGAGTGCTGGATGAGACAATTCTGATTCTCCACTTACATTTATATTTTAGGAGCTGTAAGAATTGTGGTCATCAAACTCCAGACCTTCAACTCCCTGGTTTTTCTGGTGCAGAAAGAGGAAAATTTTTTGCAGTTCTTGCATGTATTTCTTTTATTACAAGCTGTAAACTCGGGTGTCAGAAGATGGTGAGCCACCTTCAAAGAGTTTATCATCGATTACACAAAATTTTGCTGCCATTTCTGTTCTTTTCCTTTATATTTGAGGAGAATTTCATCTCCAGTTAGGAGCAACCTTCCTGAAATCAATAAATGCTCTCCTTGTGAGCCAGGAGGAGCAGTTCCATCTTTCCACCTGCTCAAACTCACAGGGAAGAGTTGCTGATGGGATTTTTTTTTTCCCCTACCCAGCTGTCCCCAATTCCTGACTGCTGCATCCCTTCCCTCTGCCCAGCTTTGGATTCCCTTGGAATGACTCTCTCACAAAAGTCACCCCTGACTTGGTGTCCAAAGGCTCACATTTGTTTATTAAAATGCTCTCAGGTCAATATTCTGCAAGCATGGAATCCCAGGCAGGATTTTCCTGGAAGTTATTGGCATTATGCTCAATAGCATGATCCTGACAGCGAATTTATTGCAACTTAGGACACCCTGTCAAATCCTGATTTTAGTGGAATTGAAGGGCAAAACTCACCCTTGGACAAGAGCATTTCACCCTGAGGCTCAGCAGAGTTTGCACAGACCCTTTTTTTTCCCCTGTCCACCTGATTTTCTCCCTTTATTTATATTTCCACTCAACCACATCCAACTTTGTGGGATTTCTGGGCATTATGGAAGGAATCCATGGATGCAGCTTCAGTTTTATGACAACCCCACAACCCCAAAATGAATATTTGGCTCTGTTTGGTTCAGATCTTAAAAAGTTCCATCATGTACAGTAATCATCATAATCATGTGGGCAGCCCCTTCCCCAGTTCCTTTAGCCCTGACTTTTGCCCTTTTTTCTTGATTGATAAGTGACAGCTTTGCATTCTGGGCCTTGAAATATATATTTACAGTAGTCTAAGAAATTTGTCCTTAATCAAAGGAGGCTTGACTTGCCAGCACATCTTTAGAATATTATTGAGTAACTCATTAAAATGTTAATAGCTTCTGTCAGGATTTATTGATCCTGATGTCAGCTTTTCTCAGAATAAGAAATAAAGCTGATTTTTATCTCATCTTCACACCATGCTGAGTGATCGGGACTTAAATAGAATAATGAGAAGGGCTTGAGGAGAATAATCAGCATTTATCCAGCACTTGTGGATACAGACAGAGCCCTCCAGACTCACAAGTGGATTTTCTGTGGGGTGTGAAACACTGGGGAACAGAAGGAAAATAGGGAAGACATTTTATCTGGAACGTTCTGCCAAATAATTTTTCTGCTGAAGCAAAGAGAGAGAATGCAACAACATCAAATGTTTCTCTTGAATGAAACCAGATTTTTTTTTTCCCAGCTTAGTAAAATAAAATTCTGAGTTCCCTTGTTGCTCAGTTTCTATTCCACTGAATTCCTAGAAGACAAACATTTGATGTTGTCAACATTTTTTGGGGAATGTGTGGCACTGGACAAAATCCTGGCTGATCCAGGGAAAGAGAGGGAGGGAAAGGGGTTTGTTTTCCAAAGGTGTTTTTTTTTCCCAAACTGCTCATCTCGGGATCTTTCCCAGCAGGAGCAACAAGAGGAAAACAGCAAATCCCACACTGAGCCCAGCAGAGGCTTGTCAAGGGTCAAGATGAATGAAAAAAATAAGAGAGAAGAATCTGTCTTTTATATCTTGCTTTAAAAATTATGAAGTCAGGACTTTCCTTGTGAGAAGGTTGAGTGTGGCACAGCCTGAGCAGGATTTTAGCTCGTGGTGGGAGATTTGCTAATTCAAAAGGACTCTGATATAGAAAATATTACTTTTTCTTCAATTATGCCCTTAAAAATTGGTTTAAATAGCTGCCTACAAGGCAATTCCCTCTGAGCCTGGCATGTAGGGGCTTTCCCTGGTAAATACCTGCAAGGTGAGAGGCACTTACTGGCTGTAGGATTGGGGCATTGAAAAGGGGATAAAACCTTTCCTGGCTGCATTTGTGCTGCAGTCAAAAGCCTAAAAATGCAAATGTTTGTGAGAAAAAAGGCTCAGATTTCTGAGACAAGAGATTCCTTTAAATCCTGTGCTCCTATAGCACAGAAATTAGAATTAGAATTAGAAAAAAATATGGAATTGGGGGGGGGGGGGGGGGGGGGGGGTTTTTTAATTTTTTT
>NW_024530377.1:194999-235449 GCF_017590135.1 Pyrgilauda ruficollis
AAATGTAGGGGGGGGGGGGGGGGGGGGAAAGTGGGTTTTTGTAATTTATGTCTAAAGGTAAGAGTCAACCAAGAGGGTGAACTTCAAAAAATACTGCAAAACTTAAAAAAAAAAATAATTTTAAGACATCCTGAGAGAAGCTGGTTCCTAAATCAGAATGCCTTGTCTGGATATTTTGAGCAGAGTCTGCAGTAAGGGAGAATTTCCAGGAGTTATCGCTATGAGTGATATTGTTCTGGATTTATTCAGCTTTACCTTTTCATCAGTTTAGCCAACATAACACGACGATGAAATTTGGCCAAGCAGCCAGATGTCATCACGTGCTTAGGGCATTTCAATCTGGCATTTCCAGTATTTGAGACTCAAACATGGAAAAACCCCAAAATGATGCCTCGTTTATGTGACTTGCAGCTCTGATTTTCATTAACACTTTTCCTGTGACACTTGCCAATAAATCCCGGAATTGCTTGCATTCCTTTAAAAAAGGAGGGAGGCAACAGCTGTGAGGATGCAGACCAGAAATATTATTTGGTGTGTGATAAAGAGCATGAAATCTGGTTGATTCCTTTATTTAACATCTTAATTTTTATGTATAAAGTGTGTAATTAATAATAATTTCTCAGAGGGGCATTTATATATTAAGAAATTCAATATGCCTATTAGTAATTATACATTTTTGTGCAATCCTGTTCAAAATTCAATATAAAAGTTTCTCGTACATGGAAATGACTTTAGGATCAAGGTCAGGGTTTTTATGGAGTGATTTGAGATTCCTCAGGATAAAAATGCCATCTAAATGTAAAGATACTGTTTGTTAGGCATTAATGCTTTACAGACAGTAAATTTAATGGGCCTGATTTTCATTTACCTTTACAGGCAGATGAGGGATCTATTTTGGAAAAGTCACCACTGTGGGGAAAGAAAAACAATAGCCAGGAAATTGCTAATGTTAATGTGATGTAAAGTCAAGCAACCATTTCCAATCTCGTTTAAACTTTGATTCAGGCGGGGCCTGGGACCTGCGCTTCATTTTAATCATGTCAGCAGTCCCAGCAGTGGGGAGACCACTTAAAATTAGGATTTTTTTCTGCCTGCACAGAGGCCTCAGTCAACAGACTCCAAAATACATTAGCATTTCTCATCCCAACTTAATGGATGGATGGTCTTCTCCCAAAACACAGGCACGGAATAGATATTTAATGGAGCAGAAAAACTTCCCTGGTGGAAGGAGATGGAGAGGGGGAGGCTCATCCCTGGAAAGAAAGAGGGAATCTCAAGGAAAATCCCAGGTGAGGTGCTCTGAGTGATGCCTCAGGTTTAGCTTTTCTATTTTTCATATTCTGTGCTACTTTAATATGTGGGTCTGAGCTTCATATTATGGGATGGTGAGCTCTCTGCACTGAGCAGGGAGACAAAACAATTCCTGCTCCAGCTGGGCACCAAGGACAAATGATCCAAATCTCAGCCCAGGAGCACAAACCCCGTGGGCTGGAGAGAGAAAAACAAGCAGGATGGGAGTGCAGGGGCTGAGCTGGAATTGGACACTGAACTGCAATGTGCACATGGAGCAGAGCTGATCCCAGGGAGAGACCCCGTGAGCGCTCGTGCATTTTGGGACCATTTGGGTTCATCTTGGGTGCAGCCCTGGCTGGGCTCTTGTGCTGCCCAAGGTGGATCCATGGAGGCCTTTTCATAAATCCCTGCTTTATTCTTTAGCTCTGTCCAGCCTGTGCTGTAGGTCAAGGCATCAGAACAAGATGCCCACACTCCTTCCTTAACCTGGAGAAACACCTAAAGTAAGAAAGAAGGGATTTTTTCCAGAGGTTTCTCTACCTTCTCCTACCCCCAAGGGATGTAGGGGATGTATCTTCTGTGGAAGATAAGACTCCCAGTCTTATCTTCCACAGAATCCCAGAACAAGCCAAGCTGGAAGGGACCCACATGGATCATCCTCTGTGTCAGCAATAAATAATTTCATCAAAGAACTCCCCACAAACAGAGGCGCCCTCAGAGCTGCCTCCCTCTCAATGGTGCTATTCAAATTATCTGTATTATTGGTCATTTTAAGGATTAATCTTGCCAGGGAGCTGCTTGGAGTGTCTGCCAAAAAACAATGTCCCCTTGTGCCTTGGATTTAAAAATAAAGCACCCATTCTGAATTTCAGAGCATGTATTTATAAATAAGACACGCTCACAGTCCATATTTTGCACTTTCAGTTTTTAAGCGCTGTGTGATCTTGATTTTGATGGGCTTTGGGTTTTTTCCCAAACACAAAGATCAGAAAGACCCATTTGATGCTGTTTCTAAAGTAATGATGTGCAACTTAGTGTTCTGCACGAGTAGAGATATTTTTATGTATTGTGAATATGTGTTTATCCTTCCAGCTTTGAAAGGCTGCTCACAACAGGAAATATTTACACAATCCTTCAGGCATCTGCACTCTTTTGAAGAAATCATTAAAATAAAACTTGCCTCTGACACTCAGGGACTTGAAGAACTGTTGTGTGCTTTGGGGGCTCTTGGAAGCTTCTTTTTCCCCTTAAAATTGGCAAGATATATTTAGCTGGCTTGTTTATACGCCTGTGTTGAATTTTGTGGGATTTGAATTAAATGCCACTTTCAAGGCCTCAAATTACTGGAAATTTATCATATTCCATGGTAAAAGTTGGTTTATTCCTTTACTGGAAATAAAAAATATAAATGAATAGAATAGAATAGAATAGAATAGAATAGAATAGAATAGAATAGAATAGAATATTTTTAAAATTAGAAAATAATAAAAATAAATATTAAAACAAAATAAAAAGTTAAAAAGAAAACCAAAACAAAATAATAATAAGCTCCCCAGTTTAAACTCTAAAATAAATCTTTGCTTTCATTCAGTAATTTACTCATCTTGATCTCTGTGTGAATCTGACTCGCAAGAGCCTTGAGCAACCACACCAAAAAAATGCTGCTGATAAATATTCAGCTGACCATGGCCTGGCCCACGTGGCTTGGCAATCATTCCCAAATCAAACTTCACAGCCAACAAAGAATTTTCCAAGAGAACTTAAAAACAGTTTGCCTGCAAAGAGCATGAGGATTGAGATTTCATAGAACACAATCAGAGATGTGAAAATGTTCCGTGACAGAAATATTGCAAGGATTTTTTTAAATTTTTTTTTTTAATTCCATCTCCTTTAGTTAAAATTTACTTCAGAAGTTTTCCACTTTCCATCTGAAATCCAAAAATCCAAAAGGTTGGATTTTAAGTGATTTAAAGTGACAAAAATAACAGGTCTAAAGGGGCACAGGAATAAACCAAACACCTTGACAGAACAGGGAATTTCTCTTTGAAGGGGAACATTTCCCAGAAAATGTGTGGGACGAACAATTACACAGCAAAATTTCAATTTCTGCAAAAATTGCTGCAAAAATTGCTGGAAAGTTGTTGTAAACACAACTGGATGTGTTCAGGCAATGATGGCCTGGACAGAGGGCAGAGGTGGGTGCTTTGTGTCCTGAAAACACTTGGAGATTCTGTGCCCATGACCTGGAGCCACTCAGACCAAAGAGATCCTAAAGGGATCTGTGGGAATCCTCCCCGAGGATCCCCCTGATGGGGAGACCCCTGAAAATTTCTGTGCCAGGATTGAGATACAAAGGGACTTTTGGTTTTTTTGGTCTTCAGGTTGTTGTTTATTTCTCTCTTACCAACAGCTCGGCATGCAGTGTGCACACCAGACTTAGGGTACAAAGAGAAGGCACCAAAAGTCACCTGACACGCAGGTTCAAGGTCTTCTAAAGCTATTTTGTTCAATTAACTCTTAGAATGTATTTTATTTCTACCTTTCTACCAATAAGTAATTATTTGTCAGTTCACACAATATCTGCATTGTGGCTCTTTCTAACCAATCACCCTGTGCCAGCAACTCTGCAGAAAATGGAGCAATTCCACCCTGTGCTGCATTTGTCCGGCTGGGTGTGCAAAAATTTGCAGCTCCTAAAATAAAATCAGCTGAGGGCCATTAGTGGAGTGAATCAAACAGTGCCGAGACAAAGGTTCGTGCAATAAAAAGGGAGCATAAATCACACCCTTGCACAGAGAGAAAAAAAAAAAACTGTGATAAAATGACCTTAAGGATTTGATTTAATCTGTCAAAACCCAGGAAATTTAGAGTGGAAGGTTGAGAGTCCTTCTTCTACTTGGCTTTTTGTTAAAATGAAGTTATCAAAAGTCCTACATCGCGGAAATGGATGTGCACACACCAGGAGCCTGAATATTCCCTTCATTAATTTACTGGTCCAGCAGTAAATTAAGGTTGAAATTCAGGAACTGCTCCCTTTCCATGAGAAGAAAGGGTTGAAATTCTCCTTTTTATATATTTCAGCATCAGATCTGATTTCAATGAGTTGTGGCTCTGGAGACAACCTGTGGGTCCCAGGGGCTGAAGCTGAGAAATTATTAAACCACTTATCCAGGAGGGAATCAAAACTGATGGAGCTCTGAGTGACCTGGGCTGGTGGAAGGTGGCTGTGGATGATCTTTAAGGTCCACTCCAACCCAAAGCATTCTAGGATTGCTCCTGAATCCACAATTTCACTCTGCGTGACACTCAATTTTCACTCAGTTGTGGCTCTGGAGACAACTTGTGGGTCCCAGGGGCTGAAGCTGAGAAATTATTAAACCACTTACCTGTGGGGTTTTGGCTTCTTTTTCTACCTCTGCCTCTGTCAAGGTCGGGATTGATGCACTTGAGAAGGAATTTCATGTTCAGACTCAAATGTTTATTATTTCTTATCTATATTACAAGTGGTGAGTTCTACAGCATTCTACTAACAAGGCACAAAACGGCTAATTATCTTTCTCTACAAGACCTTTTAAAGATAAACTGTCCAATTAAGAAATGACACCTAAATTATTTTCACTTTTAACCCAATAATTAATCACTCAAAGTCCACAAGGGGGACTTTTTAATCCAATTATACAAAACCACCCAAACCCAGGGAGAAGAAGGTGAAGAAGAAGGAGCAGCCTCCACCCTGAACCCTCCATCCTGCTTTATATCTCTTACTGTATTCTAAACCCTTAAACTCTGAGTTTCCCACCCTGTGATATCACACACTTCTATCCAAACTGCACACCCACAATCCCAGTTCTGTCATTCCATTTTGGAAGCTTCTCCAGGGCCTCAGGTCAAATATAGGTTTTTTTGTGAGCCTATTCTTCAGCACAGGAAGTCCAAAATTCTCAGCAGCCAGAACTCCAAGACTTCCCCAGCAGGGAATCAAAATTGATGGAGCTCTGAGCAACCTGGGCAGGTGGAAGGTGGAAATGGACGACCTTTAAGGTCCACTCCTGTGGGAAATGAATTTGTAGGGAATTCTCCAAGCCTGACAGAAGGCTCACACAGTGCATCTGTGTGCAAACCTTGAGGTAAGAAATGCTGACTCAGAAATGCCCTGGAATAGGACAGACATTGTTGGGAGAGAAATGGAGCTAAAGCAAGTTTCAAAGGATGGCCTTGCAAATAAGACTGGATACTTTGGAGAAACAGAACTGTGAAAGATGCATTGTAGTGGGACCCACGAGGGGTAATTTTAGATGATTGGCTTTAAGGCATCTACAGCATGGTGTGGCTAAAGCTGATAGGCCAAGAAACAATTATAGTGTATTGTAATTAGGAAATAATTGGCTTCTGATTGTGATGGTGTGAATTATAACATCTGTATTGTCTCACCCTTCTCATGAGACTGAAAATGGAATAAAAGTTTTTAAAACACCTCTCAGTTGCCCCATCTCTGGGTCAGAAAAAGGCTTAATCCAATAAACTCCAACCCAAAGCATTCTAGGATTGCTCCTGAATCCACAATTTCCCCATCCTGGCTGGGATTATGGAGGAGAATATCGAGTTTCAAACATTACATCACTTGGAAAAGAGTGAAAACACTGAAGACCACGGTGGTGATTCATGAGGAGCTTGGCCTCTTCACAGAACCCCTGTTTGCAGCATCAGCCCTGTGAGTTTTTATTGGTGTCCAGGCAAATCTCAGGGGAGTTGTAGTTTCTGTCTGAGAATCCCCAAAGATCCCAGTTTTTATTGAAAATGGGGTTGAATTTGTGCAGAGCTCCCCTCCTCCCCCAGCACCTCTCATCACCACATCTATTTTATTCCTCCAACCACGCTGGGCTCTCATCTCAGATTTGCCTGAGATTTATCTGTCAGCTTTATCTGCTCCTAAATTCAGTTCAGCTCTGCAGCTGATTCTCCCAGGAATTCATGATAAATTATATTCCCTGTGTTTTTCATGCTCCTATTTCCCCTCACTCTGCTTTTGTAAATCTCAGCTTCAAGCCTGCTCTACTGACCTGAAATCCCACATTTATGGGTTTAGAACCCAAATTTCCCCAGTGATGGTGGGCAAAACAGCTGGGAGAATATTTCTCTCCTATTAGTGATACAAATTTAGCTAATTCTGAGATCCTCTCTGGTGTTTTTTTGAACTCTCCAGTCCATGCTGCATTTTTTGAGGGTCACAGGCATCGGTGGAATCAATCCCACTGTATTTGCACTGCCCAAGACTCCCAATCTATTCAGGGTAAACATTTCTCTGCCAATCCCCACTGCAGGAAGCTTTCCCAAGATATGCTAATGGCAATTCTCCGGTGCTGGAAAAACCCCACAGCAGAGAAAGCTGGGGGGAAAAAAATATAGAGAAGGTTCTGGGTTCAAAAGGGAAGAAAAAGGAGAAAAGCACATTCAGAATTTGTCTTTTGGCAGGAGGAGAAATAAAATAATTTCTGGAGCCACTCAAGTGATAAAAGGAAGGTTTGGAGACAACAATTTGGAGCAGTTAGTGTTGATGCAGGGAATCTACTGATTTCTTCTCTCAGAAAATGAATGTATTGGGAGACCTAAAGCCAAGGATCTGATTTAGCTGAGGTTGGTTTTATGGAGAGCTCAGTAGGAGAACAGCTGATTCCAGCAATTTTTGCAAATTCCTAATAAATAGTACAAGAAAACAGAGGGATAATTCCCCATATTTGTCTATAGCAACGTGAAATTTTCTCCTGTTTGGTTGTTTGCTTGTTTATTTTGGGTTTTGTTTGGTTGGGTTTAGAGAGTTTTTTGGGTTGTTTTGTTTTTGTTTTTGGTTTTTTTTTTACATAGGAAAATACAAAAAAAAATTACTTTGAATACATAAAACCAGGTTTTCTACTTCCTTGCGAATAATCCAAATCACAGCATCATTTCCAAAGTCATAAATTGCTCTGGGATTGGGCTTTTTCAAGTGAATGTATAAAATAACAGAGTAGGAGGAAGTCACAGGGAGATTTTAAAGGTACTGGGCTGGTTCTTAGAACCTTTTCCCTGCCTCAGATATAAAATCTTCCTCATCCTGACATTCCTCAGCTGGAATTTTCTTTTCATTTTTGTTGGATTTTGGGTTTTAATTTTTTTTCCCCTTTTTTAGGTTTGAGATTTTAAGAGAAAAAGCAAAAAGAAAACAGAGTTCAAGCTCTAAGTCTCGATCAGAACTCCATTTTCTCTCATTTTCCTGTGAGTGACCCTAAATTGATGAACTGAGGGAAAAGTTCAGTTGTCTTTGAGGGATTTCAAACTTTGATCTCCATCTTTTCCACAGAAAATGTGGAGAGAGGAGCCCAAACCTGGAGCAGGTTTGCTGGGAGGACCTGTGACCCCACAGGAGCCCCAGGCTGGAGCAGCTCCTGCAGGACTGACCCCATGGAAAAGGGATCAGTTCCTGAAGGAATGACCCCATGGGAAAGGGATCAATTCCTGAAGGAATGACCCCCATGGGAAAAGGATCAATTCCTGAAGGAATGACCCCGTGGGAAAGGGATCAATTCCTGAAGGACTGACTCCATGGAAAAGAGAGAAATTCCTGAAGGAATGGCCCTATGGAAAAGGGAGAAATTCCTGATTGACTGACCCTATGGAAAAAGGGAGCAGTTCCTTAGGGACTGGAAAGGACCCACACTGAAGGAGTTCCTACAGGACTGACCTCATGGAAACGGGATCAGTTCCTACAGGACTGACCCTATGGAAAAGGGATCAATTCCTGCAGAACTGACCTCATGGATAAAAGGAACAGTTTCTGCAGGAATGACCCCATAGAAAAAGGGAGCAGTTCCTGAAAGACTGACCCCATGGAAAGGACCCACACTGGAGGAGTTCCTACAGGACTGACTCCATGGAAGTTGGAGCAGTTCCAGAAGATCTGACCCCATGGAAATGGGGTCAGTTCCTACAGGACTGACCCCATGGAAAAAGGGATCAATTCCTGCAGAACTGATTCCATGGAAAAGGGAGCAGTTCCTGAAGGAATGACCCCATGGAAGTCAGAGCAGTTCCAGAAGGAATGACCCCATAGTTAAAAGGAGCAGTTCCTGAAGGAATGGCCCCATGGAAAGGACCCACACTGGAGGAGTTCCTACAGGACTGACCTCATGGAAAAGGGATCAATTCCTGCAGGACTGACCCCCTGGAAAAGGGAGCAATTCCTGCAGAACTGACCTCATGGATAAAAGGAGCAGTTCCTGAAGGACTGACTTCATGGAAAAAGGATAAATTCCTGCAGGACTGACCCCCTGGAAAAGGGATCAGTTCCTGAAGCTCTGACGCCATGGCAAAAGGGATCAATTCCTGCAGGACTGACCCCATAGGAAAAGCTCCATCAGGAGCTCCCCCTGAACCACTGGAAAAAATCGAGAGCATTTTGGGGCCAGGAAGAAGAGAAGGGTGGGGGAATGGTATTTTTTAAGACTGACTTTTTATTTCTCATTATCCAAACCTGGTTTGACTGGAAATACATTAATTTTTCCCAAGTCAAGCCTGCTTTGCCTGTGGCAGCAATTCCTGAGCGTTCTCCCTGTCCTTACCTCGACCCAGGAGCCTTCCATGGTGTTTCCTCTCCCGTGTCCAGCTGAGGAGGGGCTGGCAGAGTGGCTTTGGTGGGTGTCCACCACCCCAGCAGGGCCCACCCACCACGAGAGGCTGTGGTTGAACCTCTTGGGACAAAGGAGGGAGCTGAGCCTGGATATTCTTTGTCTGACTGGTTTTGTGTGTAAAACAAGGACACTTTCTGCTGCTGGAAGTGGGGACGGAAAAGCTTTCACCATTTGCACTGTGTATTCCTCACCAATTCCTTGGGTTTTGAGGTTCAATTTCAGGATCATCATCCAAAGGCCAAACAGACAATTTTAGAGGGCAGCATCTTCTGGCTGTCGTTCCAATGGTGACAGAGACTGAACTTGGGTCATCTTTGTTTAGGTAAGATTGAACCTGTCCCAGATTCCCATAATAAAATATGGAAACCTTGATATGAACCATCACTAAATAAAGAAGACAAGAAAAGCTGGAAACAATAACAAGGAAAAGCAGCAAGTTCCTCTATGTGTGAATTTTTACTTTTCCCTTACCAGAACTTTCCAATCAGCCTGATAGCACCGGCAAGGAAGCTTTTCCTTTCCCCTTTCCCTTTTTCTCTTTCCCCATTTCCCCTTTCCCCATTTCCCCTTTCCCCTTTCCCTTCCATCTATTCCTGGTGTTTCTCCTGCCTTGTTGAGGCTGCACTCTGGGAATTCCACACTGGTTTCAGCTCCTGCCTGGGAGATTTGTCTGATCCCGATCCATGTGCAGGGTTGAGGTCTAGAGTTCCTAAAAGTGACCTTGGCCAGAATTTCTGTTTTCCCTCTCCATCCCCTCCCTGCCCCTCGTGCTCCAGTCCCTTGTGAAAAGCTCATTCTTTACTTAAATTTCTCTGTCTGTCCATGGTAAAAAACCTATTTAGAAATCAAAGGTGCAGTTGTTAATGACAGCACATTCATTTGCTTATGACTGTGCTCAGAAGAGAGTAAAACATCACATAATTAGGCAGAAATAGCATTATGCATAAATAACATTTTCCATCCATCATTTCTAAATCATGACTAAAGTATTTATAAACTTTACCATCAAGTTTTACCAAAGTCCTCCTGACAGTCATTATATAATGTATTGAATGCCAAGCAGCATAAAATACCACCAAAAAAAAGAGAGAAATGTTTTTGAATCAGAATTCCTCTATTCCTCACAGATCCATTATTCATCTCCACTAGATTAGTCACACTGCTCATATAAGCCAAGGACCACTGAGAAAACAAATCTCTGAGCAGAACTTTGAAAAAGTAAATAAAAATACTCACATTAACTTTTTAGAATGTTCAAAGGATTTCAGACAGATAGAGTAAAAATGATCCAGTGTGTGCTTTTCCCACTAGGTTTTTTCCAGTTTCTCCAGCCAAGAAGCTTCCTCTCCCTGATTGATACACTCCCTCTCCTATTCCCAGCTTTTGCCTTTTAAACTATCTCCCATACTTTAAAAAAATATGGTTTGCAGCTTGTATTAGCAGCAGCAAATGTTTGGTCACGAAACTTTGGGTGTCATAATTAATACCAATTATCGGAGCCCTATGAAAATACTTTTGGAAAATTCATCGAATTCCAGCTCCGGTTGTGGAGGGGAAAAAAAAATTAAGTTGACCTTAACAAAACAACTTTATTCTCCTTAGAAAACTGAAATTGAAAACCTGACCCGAACATGAGCACTGAGAGTTTTTAACTTGGGCATATTTTTTGCAAATATCATCCATTTGGATCAGTCCATCAACTCTGACAGCTCCTGCAGAGCTGCACGCCTGTGTTATCACTGCACAGCACACACAGCAAGCACCCCGTTCTACAGCAAGGACAGCAAAAGGAAACCCCCACATTTACAAGTTTGAAGGGCAAAAAAAAAGACCCCACAACCCTTATTTCAGTTTTAAGCAGCCGTATTTTTTCTGGATAAGAGCTTTTGACAAACCCCCCAAATGGTGTCTGAGCAACAAGAAAGAGCCTTGAGATTTCCTTCCCTCCACCCTGATTAGAAATGGGATCCATGCCCCAGCTGGATATTTCCAGTTCATGCCCAGTAGAAATAATTTTCTGTCCTATTGCCAAACGTGTCCCATGTGGCCAGCAAAGGTTGGACAATAGCAGCAATACAGCTTCCAGAAAGGAGCTGAAAACGATCCCCTGCAACCGGAGGCCTCGATTCTGCATAGCTTCATAATTCCAGCACCAAGATTCCGCTTCCTTTTTTCCCCTTTCAAGTATTCAGTTCGAATCCATCCTATTGCCAGTGCTTATGGCTCCCACCTTGTCTGAGGGGACATGTCCGAGTGGCACCCTGGAATGTTGATGCCAAAATCTTCCACTTCACCAGTAATCCTCAGGCACACCAGTGACCCCACTGAACATCAAAATAGGATGGCGGTGCCGGGGCAAGTTAAACAAATCCTGAGGAATCTGTTTTATTAGCATTTATAGGATTTGCGTGTGTGAGCGGCTGTGTGTGTACAGCCACACTTGGGAGCGGTAGTTACAGGGAAAAAAATCCGGGGGATTCCTCCGGGGACGATCAGCGCTGCTGCTCCTCGAGCTGGGAGCGGTGCTGATGGCGCAGAGTGGAAATGTTCAAATATCTGACGCTGTTTTCTTTCCTGTGGAACTTGGTGGGATTTCTCACAGTTAATACTTCAGCTAAGCACATCAGACTAAAGTTAAGCCCCGCTCTGTGCTCTGCTCCTCAGGCCAAATTTCCTCCCCAACCTCCACCGGGGGGCGGGGGGTGGGAAGCAGGAAAACTCCACCAACACCAAAATCGCTGCGCTGCCAAGTTTTTTTTTGGGACAAGAGTGGCACTTTCAGGGACAATTTCAGGGGATGGCAACCCCTGTCCTGCTGCCTGTCCCTGGAAACCTCGGCTGGAGCGGCCCTGGGAATTCCTTTGGATCCCGGGAGGGGCAGGGGATGGGAAGGGAGCTGTGCCGGGGGTCCCGCCCCCATGCCTGAAAGATGCGGAATTGGCCCAAAAAAAGGTGTTGGACCCTCTCCCTTGGAGGCTCGGGCTTGTCCCCGAGGCCACCCAGACACGGGGCACCCACCCGCGCAAAGGGAGCTGCCAAAAGAGTTAGTTTTGGGGTGGATGGGGGGAAAGAGTTTGTTTTGGGGTGGATGGGGTTCTCACCTCTCGTTTTCCTCTCTGTTTTCCATCTCCAGTTGAAACCCTGGGAAGAAAAAAAAAAAAAAAAAAAAAAAAAAAAAAAAAAAAAAAAGAAAACGTTGGAAATGTTCCTCTGTTACACAGCTCACCTGGAGAAGAAACTCTCTCCCTCTCTTTCCCTTTTGGAGGGTTTTTCCCTCCAAGCAAAGGGAAAATGTTGTTAAATAATAGTGGGGGTTGTGGGCTCCCAGTGTAGGATTCCACGACAAGGTATCCGTGAAAACATTATCTGAATATTTAAGTGATAAATTGTTTTATTTATTCTCCTGATTCATTTTAGTCCCGACGAGGATTTTTTAGGAAAAGGGTGACAGGGAAGTCCCTGCAGCCACCGCGGACTCACAGCGAATCCACCTCGATAGATTTGGGCCACCCTTACAGCACCGTGATTTTCTCTTTTTCTGTCGGGATTCTTTTGAAAACATTCGTAAATCTGCGCTTTCTCCAAACCACCGCAATTTGCTGGAAACACAACACGCTCCCCTCTCGCTTTCCTTTGCCACCCGGTCGTTTGTCTCTATATTTTGTACACAGGACACAGAAATGTCCCACATAAATTCCTTTCAGGGTTAGCGATCGCGGAGCTCGTTGAATCGGACCCGTTAGGACCTGCCTTGATATACAGCTAATTTTCCGCAAAAAATAAATATATCTATATAAAAATAAAATATTTTCCCCCTATATATCTATATATATATATAATTTTTTACCTCTGCTCGTATGTCCAGTTTCGGCGGCGGGCGGAGGTTGCATTGACTTTTGAGAATTTCCCCGAAAAGCTGAAGTTTCTTTTCGACGGCTGGTTGTGGTTTTTTCGGTTTTGGGGGTTTTTTGTTGTTGTTTTTTGTTTTGGGTTTTTTTTTTCCCTAAATTAATTTTCGTTTGTTTTGCTCTGCAAAAAGTCCCAGCCGGAACACGCTTCAGTTAAAATGAAAATAAAAATACAGCAGTGGGTTAAATCTCAGAGAGGGGCACGGGGCTGCTGTTTTCCCCTATTTTGCGGGTAAAAAGGGCAGAGCGGAAGGGAAAAACGAGGCACATCTCTTCCCTCAGCTTTCCTTGACCTCCGAGCCTAAATCCAGCCGAAATCCCACCCATTCCCTGCTTGCCTTCCCTGCAGAAGCCGCTGTCGCCAGGGGACGGGCGCGGTGCCGGTACCTGAGCCAGGAGGGGATGGATTTGGGGCCATTTGGGGCCGTGCGGGGCAGTCCTGGAACCCTGCAGGGCTCCACTCGCCCGCATCCCGGGCTGGAGGTGCCGCATGTCCCCGCTCGCCATCCCGGGGGCTGCGGTGGCCCGGGCAGGGTGAAGAGAGCGGCCTCTCCCTCGGCACGGCCGGGCCGGGCTCTCGCTGCTCTGATGGGATCATTGCAGAGCCCGGGCGAGCTTCAGCAAACTCGCTCGCCCGCCGGCCAGGCCTCTGGCAGGGATTAATGTGAAGGACCGGGGCACTGTGCCTCCCATCCCCCTCGGGATGCGGATCCGCGTCTCCTCTCCTCTCCTCTCCTCTCCTCTCCTCTCCTCTCCTCGCTGGCTCAGGGGACTGGGGCTGTGTCCCCGTGCGGGTGGGACAGGGACACACGCGTGGCTTTTTGTCCCCAAAGAATGCTCAAGGGCTCCCGTCAGGTTAAACCCGGCCGCGCACGGCTCAGTCCTGCCCGGGCTGGGCTTAATTCCCTCACTCGGGACATGACGAGAGACTCAGGCATGGCTTTTGTGACAACGCTCTGCAGAGGTGGCCCCGAGCTCTCCCAGGGAGGGGGCCCGGGGGTCCCGGCATCTTCTTCATTGGCCTCATCCTCCCCCGGGCGCTGCTCCGGCAGCTCCGGGGTTAAGCCCCGGTCAGCGGAGCCCGGCGGGGGCTGATGAGCAGCGGCTGCCGGCGGGGCGGCTCCGCCGGAGCTCGGCCCCCTCCTCGGCGTGTACGAGGGGAATGTGTATATATTAGTGTACAAATGCGTGTATAAATGTGTAAAATGGGTGTTACACAGGCCGTACCAATGAGTGCCGTGTCTATCCGAGCCACGCGTGCCCGTGCGTGTGTCCAGGTACGCTTTACCCAGACCCAGAACAACGCGGGAAGCTCTCGGGTGGTTTCCCGGCAGTGCCGCGGGGCTGGGGAAGGGTCCCACGCGTGTCACAACCCCACACCCCCCGTGTCCCCTCCCCGGAGGGCAGCTGCGCCCCGGCTGGGGCGACAAGGCCCCCTCGGGGTCACCGAGAAGGGCAGCGAGGGGCAAGGGGCTCCGCCGGGAGCGGGCTGGGGTTGCCCCAGGCGGCGGCCCCCGCCCCCGGCTCCCCCCGGGCCGGCCTCCCGTCCCCTCGCAAGTGCTAATTGCGGCTCTGCGCTGGCTCCTCTGGATTTGGGTCCCTCGGAGGGCGCTGCGCGGGAGGACACGTCACGGATACATTATCCCCTCCCCTCTTGAGGCTCTCCTGGCTTTCTGCAGCCTTTGCTAAAGAATTAAGCGAGAGGTCCACTTCAGAGCTCCTTCTGCCCCTGGGAAAAAAAAAAAAAAAAAAAAAAAAAGGGGGGAAAAAAAAAGGAAAAAAAAAAAAAAAAAAAAAAAAAGGGGGGAAAAAAAAAGGAAAAAAAAAAAAAAAAAAAAAAAAAGGGGGGAAAAAAAAAGGAAAAAAAAAAAAAAAAAAAAAAAAAGGGGGGAAAAAAAAAGGAAAAAAAAAAAAAAAAAAAAAAAAAGGGGGGAAAAAAAAAGGAAAAAAAAAAAAAAAAAAAAAAAAAGGGGGGAAAAAAAAAGGAAAAAAAAAAAAAAAAAAAAAAAAAGGGGGGAAAAAAAAAGGAAAAAAAAAAAAAAAAAAAAAAAAAGGGGGGGAAAAAAAAGGGAAAAAAAAAAAAAAAAAAGCTGAGATATCGGTGCTTTCAGACGAGGAGCGTGGCGGCTGTGATTTCCGAGAGGAGGGGAATTTTACCTTCGATCCTTGCCGAATTGCGGGAGGTGAATGTAGCAAACCCTCCCCTTGCCTTTGAAAGGCATGTCTCTGCCAAAGAGCTACCGCTTCGTTCCTCAAATACGTGACAAATAAAAAAGAAACAAAAAAAAAAAATAGAGAGAGGAAAGACTCCTATCTTTCAAATTCTTCTTCTTTAAAAAAGAAAAAAAAAAAAACAACAAAAAACCAACCAAACCAATAAATAAAAGCAACAAAATCAATGCCGCGCCTTTGCCAGCGCTCGGACTTGTTTGGAAAGAGACAACGCTGAAGTGGCACTGATCCCGAGGAAAACGGATCCTTTAATTTGACTCCGCATGAGAAGCGCATTTGGAGCCGGGCGCAGCGGCCGCAGCGGCAGGAGCAGCCCCGCAGCCCCCGCAGCCCCCGCAGCCCCCGCGGGGCTCGGCGGCCCCGCAGCCCCGGCGCTGCCGGAGCCCCTCGGGCACGGGCGGAGCAGCAGCGCCCTTCGGCCCGAGCGGAGCGGAGAGGCGGAGGGGAAGGAGAGCCGCTGATCCCGGAGCACTCCACCATCAGCTGCCGCCGCAGGCACCGGCTTTGACTTTGGTTCAGCGGGGAGCTCGTCGTGTCCTCGGCATCTCGGGCTCCGGGACCAGCTCATTTTGCACTTCGTTCGACGAGCAGCGCGATCGTTCTGTTTCCTTTTTTTTTTTTTTTCTTCTCTTGAGAGACAAAATGTCCAAAAATGGTTCAGCCTGCTTAGCCCAATGATTTCTTGCATGGACGCTCTATTTTCTTTTTTTTTTTTTTTTTTTTTTTGGATGGGGCAGGATCGAGTAGAAGAAATCGTTCGGTGAAGGGAACCCAGCTTCCAGCTGGGTTTGCTCCCCATTAAGGAGAAGATCAAGATCCTATTCCCAGCTGCACGCAGAGGACAGGGGTTGCCGTGGGTCTTTCAGTCTGGCTTTCAAAGCCCTCGCTGCTGCAGGGTCGGAGCAGAACTGCCTTCTCCGAGCGGCTTTCCTGTCCTGCTTGCAGCTCAGAGATCGCCTCCCCCCTCCTCGCACCATTTCTGTTCGTGTTAGTTTTGTTCGGTTGGTTTAGCTTTATTTTTTGCCTCTCCTTTTTTGTCTTTTTTTTTCCCGCCCCTTTCGTTTATTATTATTATTATTATTAATTATTTGATTTGATTTGGGTAAATTGCCTTCCTTAAACGAAAACACTAACTCTGCAGTCGAAATCCATGCCCCCTGCCATTCGGAAGAACCGGGTCTAATATGCCAGTGACATCCGCGCCTTGCAGCAGTCGCGATGAAGGAAAAATCCAAGAACGCGGCAAAGACTAGACGGGAAAAAGAAAATGGAGAATTCTACGAACTGGCCAAACTCCTGCCCCTGCCCTCGGCCATCACCTCGCAGCTGGACAAGGCGTCCATCATCCGCCTCACCACCAGCTACCTGAAAATGCGAGCCGTCTTCCCCGAAGGTAAAAGCAGCCCCGGGGCTCCGGGAGCCCGCACGGAAGGGACGGAGAGAGAGCGGGGAGGGGGTGCTGGGGTGGGCACGACCCCATCAGCGCCCTGGCAGGAGGGAGGGGATGCCTGCAGGGGTCTCAGAACGGGCTGAGCGAACGAGGGGGGATTGAGGGCAAAGTGGGCTGGGAATGAGCCCGTCTGCGGCCGTGGGAGGCAGAGTCGGCCGCTTCATTCCCCCTTTCTCCCCCTCCTCCTCCGCCGCCGCTTCAGCTCCGTTGGCTCGGGGGGACCGTCCCGATGAGAGCGGGCTCGGTTCGTGTGTGCAGCCCCGGCCCGGCTCCCGGGGACGGCCCCTGGGCTCGGCGCTTCCCGTCCGGGCACGGCCTCGGGTTAAAAAACCAACTGTGTGGTTGTTATTATTATTTTGTTTTGGTTGGAGTTCTCTGGAGCCGGGGAAGCAGGCAGGGAATGAAGGCGCGGCCGCTCCGCAGCGAGGCCCTGGGAGAGAGGGGAAGGAAGGGAAGGAGCGTCCGAGCCCAGCCCGGCCCGGACCCCGCTGCTCCCCGGCCGCGGCTGGGCTCCCGTGGCTCTTCTCGGGGGCCACCCAGCAGCGAGGCCCGGCACCAATCCCGCAGGGTTTGGGGAAAATCATCCCCTCGGGAGGCCGGGGCCGGTGGCAGTGCGGAGCCCCGGCCGCCCGGGCAGTCGGTGCGGCCGCGGAGCTGATGCGAGCGGCGGAATGAAGCGCTGGGCAATGCCTGCGGGTGGCTAAATAAAGCCCAGCAGCCCCGCTTTGTCATTTGTTTGTGCCTCTCCGGACTAGGAGCAGGGTGAAGGAATTAGCGAATTCCGCAGGGGAAGGTCTGCTCTCCGGCGCGGTTTCTAAGGAGCTTTATTAAAAGGCTAAAAATAAAAACACAACCAAAAATAAAATAGGGGGAGGGCGGGGGAAAAAGAAAAAAACCCTCCCAACCCGAGCAAAGCTTACCGTCGTGGCCTTTTAATTCAGAAATTTCGGGAGCACGGAGCAGCCGTGCTATTATAGGAAGCCAGGGCTCCTTTAGTGTGCGCTCCCGAGCCAGCGGAGCAAAGGGAGCGAGGCGCTGCTCCGCCGCATTTTCCAGCCATTATTCCCCACCGGGAAATATCCCGATGAGAAATACAGCGTCGTAATTTCGAGGGGGGCTGTGGGGAGGTCACTCGCCGGCCGTGCCTGGCGAACGTGCCCCCGAACGCCTTTGATTTAGGAGGGAGGAAAAGCGGCACGTTTCGAGATGCTGCTGGATGCGTCCCGGCTTTTCCAGCCCTGCTGATCCTCAAGAGCAACGAGCCGACCCCGAGAGAAGGTTTATACCCACAGCTCGGGTGTGTTTTATGTGTCTGTCTTCCCTAAACAGGCCGGGCGTGCGCTTCCGCACACTCTGCTTATTAAGGGCAACGTTTAAATGCATACAGCGAATTCCTGATCTTTCATCGTCTTAAGTACGGCTGGAAATACATTTAAAACCAAAGCTTTGCATTCAGGGATGACAGGCCGGGGGAATTACCTCCTCCGGTCCCCGAGCCCTGCGTTTAGTGCCTGGCAGGGTGCAGGGGAAAGTGGGGAGCCGGGCAGAGGCGGCTTCAGAAGGATTTTTTTTTTTGGGGGGGGGTGGGGGGTTTATTCCATACAGTCCCGCATCACCCAAACTTCCCTCTCCCTCGGGATTTGCCCGTGGAAGGAGGGGAGAATGGTCCCCATCCGTCCGTCCTTCTGTCCGTCCTTCCTCCCCCCTCCTCATACCCGCCTACTGGTTTCCAGTTGGCTTTACTGGGAGGGGAAACAGCCCGGAAAGGCGTCCCAGCTTAAATCCTGGCCCAGCCAGAGCCGGTGGAAGAGCCCCATGGCGAGGGCTGGACCCGATGGGTCCCGGGCCGGGAAATGAAGGTGGGCACGTAGCAGCAGCTCGGGTTGCCCCAGCCGTCACCCACTGAGGCTCCGAGGGGTGACAGGGTGGGGGGGACAGGTCTGAGACGCCACCAGACCGTGCTAGGCCCGGACTAACTGCGGCCAGCACGGCCAGAAAGGCTGTTCAGCTTTCATACCTGTCTTACAGCTCCGTCTAGACTGGAGGGGAAAAAGAGAGAGAGAGGGAGGGAGGGAGAGAGGGTTGTGTTTTTAAACCCTTCGGTGGATGGCTCACCCCCTGATTTCCACACGTAGTTTAGGAAAAGTTTGAGACCCTCAGCGAGGTGACTGATCCCCACAGGGCTTGGGCCAGGTCTCCTGCTCAGCCTGGCCAGGCTTTTCCCGAGGATGGACCGAACCCGCTCAGACTCCAAGGAGCGAGAGCAAAAGGGGATTTTTATCCCGGCTCCTTTCTCCCTCGCAGCCCAAGCCCTGCAAGGGACAAGTTCGAGCTCCGAAATCGCAGATTGTGCCCTGCGGTACCGCTGCGACCTTGAGATTCAGGAGTTAAAGTCAGGACACAGCAGCCTCCAGCCTCCCACTCTCTAACGCCGTCTTCTCTCGTGTTTTGGGTGTTTTTTGTTGTTGTTGCCACAGCCTTGTTGCTGTAGAACAAAAATACACCAGGAGTCGTCTTCTAGCTCTGCTCTCAGAATTTTTTTAAATTTTATTTTTATTTTGAAAAGGAGGTAATGAAAGAAAGAAAGGAGAGAATGAATCGCGTTTAAAAACTGCCCCCCGGTTACGGCAGACTGGCGAAATCGTCACCCTCTCCCTCCCCCATCCCCGACTCAGTGCCCAAAACCGATTATGAAACTGGACATTTATGGTCGTTTAAACCGGATGGGAGCCAGCTAATTAATATGTGATCCAAAATACAATGTGCGCAATACAAAATAACCTGAATAAAGTGACGGAGCGGTAGATCTCAGACCTTCCTTATTCCGAGAGGCAGACAATAGAAATTACTAGGAATATTCACAGTCTTCAGTCCCCATTTAAACCTAGCCACGAATGTGTGTTTTAAGAAATTCAAGGCGAATCGCAGCTAATTCATCTGATTGTCACACGCACTCGGAAAAGGTTCGTTAATGAATTAAACAAATAAATAAAGCGCGAGGCGTGAGTAATCCTTTTTGGAAAGCCAGCCCCTATTGTACTAACCACTAATAGTGACATTAAAGGTCTTACTAAAACAAAAGTGCTTTTTTAAGGCTTTTCCTGGGGCCGTTCCCAGGCGGCGGGAGCCGGTGGCCCCGCGGTGCGGGGACGGGCGGCGGGGTCGGGGCGGGGACGAGCGGCGGGGTCGCTCCGGTCTCTCCCGGCCGGAGGGGAGGGAGGGAGAGGAAGGGCGGGGGTCACTGCCGTGGGTCTGCCCGTGACCTCCCTGTCTGTAGGACTCCCGCTTTGGGGCCTCTTAACACGACCCGGTGGGTTGGGCTCGGCGGGAAGAGCCGGGTTTGCGCGGCTGTCCTGGGGGGCAGATTTGTTAGAGTATTTTTTTCCCCACTTTTTTCTTTTTAATTTTTTTTCTCTGAGTTCACCCTTTTAATTTTTTTTAGATTTTATTTTTATAAAATAAAAGTCTTGATCTTTCCGCCTGTCCTTCCCACCGCCTTCCCGACGCTGAGAGGAGCGGGCGGCTCCGCGCGTCCCTGCCCGGCCCCGCTCCTTCCCAGACCGCCCCTGTCCTGGGGGCTTCCCCCCTCTCAGGGGTTCCCCTGGCCGGGCCCGAGTGTTCCCCGCTGGCTCCGGACCCATCGCGGCCCCGGGATCCGGCGGTGCCGTCGGGGCTGAGATGCCCCGGCCCTGCTGCAGACGGGGCTCGATGTCAGCGCTGCCCTCGCCCCTTCCTCACGGGGTGACAGCAGAGCCTCGGAGCTCGCCTCAACGAAGGGCACAAAGCTCGGTGAAGCTCGGGGATACCCCTCGGGAATGTCCCCGAGGCTCTCCCATCCGAGGGAGGCACAACCGAGCTGGGGAAAACCCAAAAAGCAGAATTGACGGCGAGTCCCCAGGGTTTGTCGTTGTTCCTTGTGAAGGCTGGGGGACCTTGCGCTGGGGGGAACAGCCCAGCAGACACAAAGGAAAGAGTCCAAGTTACAGGGCAACCCGATACTGAACATAATACATGGCTGAGTAATTCTTTTAGCAGAATCCCAAGCTGAAAAGCTACCGGGCTTTCAAATGTGTGTGTGGACGAACTTCTGTATGCCGAGAGCAAAGGTGGGAGCCGTTCCCAAATATTTCTAGATCTTGTTACAGTTCCACTCACCCCGCTGGCTCCCTGGAAACCGGGAAATGTACAAATGGTACAAAGTGAATGCTGAGGTACTTTGAAAAACAGCCAGAGATGTCAAAAGGGAGGGAGGGCGATTTTGTCCGTGTTTGCACGGGGAGCGAGACGCGTTTGTACGAAAATCCCCCAGTTTTTCAACGGCAAAAGCAGCAGAAATTTTGGGGTGTTTGTTTAAAACCCCCTCTGACTCCGGGCCGGAGCTGTCGGAGCCGGAGCTGCCTCCCGGTGCCCGGAGGGGTCCGGCGGGCACAGCTGCGCTTGGGGATCGCCCTGCCAGGCATCCCGGTCCTGCCCTGCCCGCCCGGCCCCGGGCCCGGCGGGACAGACACCGGTCCGAGCACCAGGAAAAGCAGGAGAGAGGCTCATCACGCCCGTGTCTGCTGCGGTGGGGTGTCAGAAAAGCGGAGGTTGAGCCTGGGACTGGGCAGGCACCGTCCCGCAGGGCTGTGCGGGCTCTGCCGCTGAGCCCAGCCCCGGCTCTCCGGGATTCCCGCTGCCGGAATCCCCCCAGCTCGCTGGATCTGGGTGATTCCTGAGCCTCTGGCACGGCAAAGGAGCGGCGCCGGGGCCGGGCCACCCCCATGGGTGATCCCAGCGTTTGCGGAGAGGATGCTCCAGGGAATCCTCTCTCGGGGCCGGGTAATTCCTGCTGCGAGGGGACATCTGGAAATGTCCCCTTCCAAAACGCCCGTGCGGTGACAAAGTAGTGTGGGACACCCGGCAGCATCCCTAGACTGGGATCGCATCCCATCCCAGGCAAGTCCCATCCCGCAGGAGCGGTGCGGGAAAGGCTCGATGTGGATCCGCAGCGATTTTGGCCTCGCTCCAGGCCAGGGAGAGAATTTGCGCGTTATTTCCCGGCCGGGCAGGAGCAGCCAGGCCCAACCTATGGCATCCATACATTTACAGGAACGCGCGTTTGCAAATGTCTCGGAGGAGAAGTTAATGGGCGTTAGTCCTTTATTCGAATGTAAGGTTTTATTCGTTTCGTTTTCACCTTTAAAGCGATCTGCTGGCGGATTAAATGATAAAATCGCCGGCTTTAAAATAAGCTCAGACGAATGCCAGGCTGATCCACCGAACGTGTTTACGTTTGATGCGCGTTCGCGATTGCGACTCCAATTTAAAATTCCAAAGGGAGCAAATCTGAGCAAGTGACATTTTTTTTATTCCGGGCTAGGAGACAACCTCAAAACTCGTGCAGATTTTGGGATGCTGAGAAAGGACAGGACGGAGCGAATTGTCTCGCACGGGGGTCGCAGAGACGCGGCTCCTTCTTGAAGAGTTTCGTGAGAGATCAAGGAATAAATCTGCTCCGACTTTCGGAATGGAAGAGCTCAGGGCAGTTTTTGCACAGCTGTGTGCGACTCTCTTTGTAGGTTTGCAGTCTCATATTTCGAAATTTGTAATTAGTAAATCGAAATAAGGGCAAACCCCGCGGCACAAGGACAGACTCTGGAGTTTGCATTTGTTGCCGTCTCGGGAAAGAAACTGCAGGATGACTCTGCGATTCCCGAACTTTTTCTCCCGAGAAACAAAAAGAAAAGCCTTTTAGCAAAAAGGACATTTTTGCCGTGTCTTTGGAAGTTTAGGAGCCTTTTCCAAACGGAGAATTGGGGAAAGGCGGAGAAAAGAGCGAATTTTCGTTTGGCTCTCCCGAACAAATTTCCCAGCGCTTCTTTCAGCGCAGGGAAGGTGTGCTTCCCTTTCCCACGGGAAAACGCCGGAATTCCCGGAATTTGGAGAGACGGACAGGGGGTGGGGATGCAGACCTCTCTTTTTGGGTGCTGCTGCTGCCTTGGGACGGCGAAAAGGAGGGGTCAAGGTCGGCCCAGGTCCCCGGTGTCCCCTGCCTGGCACGGGAAGCTCCTTAGCGCTTTCCCGGAGGGAGCGGGATAAGGAGACAAGCACCGGGAAGGGAATTAAAACCTGGGGGGAAGCACCGTCTCCAGCGGGAGATCCTACCCATCCTAAGGGATGCCCCAAGAGTGGAGAGAAATCCCCCCATCATTCCCAGACCGGGTTTAAGTGGCCAGAGCACAAACGGATCCGGAATCGCGGAGCTGGAACTCAGGGCAGGAATTTCTGCCAGTTCCCCCTCCCGTTCCGGAGGCACAGCCGGGAGAAAGGAGATTTCTTTGGAAGCCCCTGGGCGGCCAGAGGGGGAAAACGCGAGGTTTCATAGCGGGGCATCCGTGAAACGGACCGGAATTCCAGGCTGGCAGCACCGAATCCCCACCTTTCATCCAGGGTTGCCTGCCAAAAAAACCCTTTTTGGGTTTTGAGGCCTCCCCGAAGCCGAGGGTTGTTGTTTCTCTCCATAAACGAGGCACGAACGGATGCGGTTCCGTCCTTCCTTCCCCTGCACCCGCGGGGGCAGTGACCCCTCTGCCGTGCCCCAGGAGTGCCCAGCCCTCGGCACGGCACGGGGGCGGCCTCGGCTCCTCGGGGAGCTGCTGAAAGGCTCCTTTTTACCCTGGAAAATCAACCAACCAACCAACCAACCAACCAACCCAATCCCACCTTTCATCCAGGGTTTCCTGCCAAAAAAAACCCCTTTTTGGGTTTTGAGGCCTCCCCGAAGCCGAGGGTTGTTGTTTCTCTCCATAAACGAGGCACCGAACGGATGCGGTTCCGTCCTTCCTTCCCCGGCACCCACGGGGGCAGTGACCCCTCTGCCGCCGGGTGCCCCAGGAGTGCCCAGCCCTCGGCACGGCACGGGGGCGGCCTCGGCTCCTCGGGGAGCTGCTGAAAGGCTCCTTTTTACCCTGGAAAATCAACCAACCAACCAACCAACCAACCAACCAACCAACCAACCAACCCAACCAGCGCACAAACCCCAGCCCCGCCGCCCCTCCTCGTCCCAAGGCGGCTCCATCAGGAACTTTCCACTGCCCCGGGCGGGCTCGGGCCGTGGGTCGGGTTTGGGTTCGGGCTGTGGGATCGGGCTGTGGGTCGGGTTTGGGCTCGGGTTTGGGTTCGGGCTGTGGGATCAGGTTTGTGCTCGGGTTTGGGCTCGGGCTGTGGGGTCGGGCTGTGGGGTCAGGCTGTAAGCTCGGGCTGTGGGCTCGGGTTTGGGCTCGGGTTTGAGTTCGGGCTGTGGGTTCGGGTTGTGGGTCGGGTTTGGGTTCGGGCTGTGGGTTCGGGCTGTGGGGTCAGGCTCAAGCTCGGGCTGTGGGCTCGAGTTTGTGTTCGGGCTGAGCGGTCGATGGGGCCGGAGGGCGAAGCTCTGTCGGTCCCGTCCGTGCGCAGGTGAAATCGGGGCACTTTTATCTCCAGTCGAGCTCCGGCCCTCTTTAACCTCCTCCTCATCCTCCTCCTCTTCCTTGGCCACCCCGCTCACAGGGACAAGGACAGGGTCAGGGACAGGGGACGGTGCAAGGACGGGACGGGCCCGCGGGCGGTGGGAGCGGCTGCGGCCGTGTCCCTGGAGGGGCTCTCCCGGGAATTCGGGGAAAGCGCATCCACGGGGATGCTCCGCTCCAGAAAAGAACAATTCCCCCCCAAAGCTCGTGTGGAGAAGGGACTCAGCCTTTGCCACCGCGGGAGGAGAGGGAGCAGGGGCATGGGGGACAGCTCAGGCTCC
Organism: Pyrgilauda ruficollis; assembly: GCF_017590135.1. Lineage (NCBI taxonomy): Eukaryota > Metazoa > Chordata > Aves > Passeriformes > Passeridae > Pyrgilauda > Pyrgilauda ruficollis. Next base: position 219,312 of record NW_024530377.1, read on the forward strand.
GCTGCCTGCTCTGACAAAATCCTTGGGGTTTTTTTTTTGTAGGTCTGGGCGACGCCTGGGGACAGCCGAGCAGGATCGGCCCTTTGGATAACGTGGCCATGGAGCTCGGATCCCACTTGCTTCAGGTAGTGTTGTATTGCACTAAACAGCTTCTCATTTTCAGATTTGCAAGGTAGCGCACGCCTTCCTGCGCTGCACGGAAAACCCGAGGTTCAGGGGCTGCCTCTCCTCCTCCTCCTCCTCCTCCTCTCCTCCTCCTCCTCTCACTGGAGCCTGGCTGAAGCCTTCATCTCGTCGGGCTGGGAGAGCAGAAAACCAGAGGCACCAACCACTTCTATTCCAATTATTTCATTATTTTTCGCCTTTGGAATGGGCCGAAGCAAGAGGCGCTCATCCCCTGTGCACGCCCAGCTCAAAAGCTTCCATCAGCCGCCCCAAAAGTGCCGGGATGTCCCCAGGGAGCCCCCGGGGGAGGGGACCGGTGTTCCTCGCTGGTGACTCGGGAGGGGACACCTGGAAGGGGACAACACCTGGATTGGATCTCCCGGGACTTTAACACCTGAAAATCCCGCTGTTCACAATCCCGGTGACCTGCTCTGGAATTCCTCTGAATTTAGAAAGTCGTAGCCGGAGCGAGGGTGCCAGCAGGAGTGATAAAAAAAAAATTTTAAAATTTATTTATTTATTTTTTTTAACACGTGAACCAGACGCAGCGCGGGTTTTCTCCCCCGATTTTAAAGAGCCACTAAACCGGAATCATTTAGCGGGCGGGTTTATTGTGGGAGGTGAATTCCTGCTCACAGAGCTGGGGCTGTTTTCACTCCTTCGCTCTGCCAGGGATAAAAACCCGACAGAAATTCCCTGCCCGGGCTCTGCGGCCGCGGTGCCGCCGCTCCGACCTCTGGAACGACGAGCGCAGTTCTTTATTTGCCTCCACAGAGCATCAGCCGCTCTCCCGCGGGGAAAAATAAGATTTTTGGGAGGCACTGACAACATCCAGGCAATGGCAGAGCTCAAAATGATCTCCCGGGGAGGCATTTCCAGCCTTGGGATTTTATTTCAAGTAGCTGCTGCCCTCTCAGCTGTTTCAGAGTCACGAGTCCACCTGGAAATGCTGAACTGTTGTGTAAAATAATCAGTATGATAATTTAATTTATATATTAAAATACAGAGCCAATTGTATAAATTGTTGCTGTTACTCCTCCTCCTGGCTCTTCCCCGTTTTGTCTGGCATTAATTGAATTTATCACAAATTAAATGCTGACCACCTGTAACTCTCATTTTACAGTTCAGCTGTTTCTGAATGATGAATGCTGAAGGTTTTAATAAAACCACATTTGCTGCAAACCTTTTTTTTTTTTTTTTAAGTGTTTTTAGACTGAGATTTTCCATGTGAATTTTCAGCTTCAATGTGCTTCCCCGTACAGGAAATTTTGGAATGTTCTGCAGCAACAGCAGCATTGACCCAAGTTTATTAATGATACAGGGTAAAGCAATTGCCAAACAACAGTGTTTAAAGCAAAATTGTGGCTAAAACTTCAATAAATTATTTCCCATTATAGTATTTCTACAAAATTTAATTTATGCTTAAAAAAAATGGGAAAGAGTAATCTGGTTTCAATTATATGCTGTAGAATCATCAGTAGGCCAGAGAATAATTTGGAATATTTTCTTATTGGGGTGGCACTAGAGGTGCATGAAGTAGACAGGATTTTATTGCTTCTCTTCCAGTTCAGTGGCTTTAAATGGATTAAAACAGGTGGTTGTTTTACTTATGTACTGTAAAAATTGTTTTTCTCTTCCAAATATATTTTCCAGTGATATTCACATGTGGGAATATTCACTGATATTCAAATGCCACGTGTTGATCAAAGCTTTCTGTGCTGGGTAGGGAGAATGCAGAGTTTTTGCTATCAGCTGCTTCTGAAAAAATGCCTGAAATTGGGCACTGAAAAATCAAGGGCCCCCAAACTGAGAGTTTTTGTATCCAAATCATGGCCAGTTTTGGCTGAGGTTTACCACATTATTTATTTTTTTCTCCTATAAATCATATCTGACTAAATCAAACTTCAGTTTTTACTCACACGGGCAATATTTGCCTCCCAGCCAACATCCTGTCAAGGAGAATTTGTAGGATTGGATCTCAAGTTTGTGTTGGTTGAGGTTTGCAGACTGCAAGGACAAAACTTTATCACACTCAAAGAGGGATATTTGTGCTTATTAATTTTGGATGCTGGCAGAGGATGAGGTTGGTCAGCTTGATTGGGGTTTTTTATGTCAGAAAGTCTCTAAATTGAAGGGAGAGATCATTTATACACAGCTACCCTTGAATTCTTGAGAGATATTTGTGCTTATTAATTTTTGGATGCTGACTTTTTCTGCTTTCTTTTTGGAAGTTCACATTGTTATAGAGCAGAGAGCTCTCTGTTCACTAACACAGTCTTGAAAATGCAGCCAAATTTCAACATTGCTCACGGTGCCATGAAATAAATTGCAAATAGCAGTGAGCTGGGTCTGCCAATTATGCCATAAAAAATGGCTCAGGTAGGGCCTGACTTCCCCCTGAGAACCACAGGGCTCAGGATTTGGGCTAAGCACTAAAAAAAAACCTGAATCAACAGCAAAATATTCCCTGAAATTGCAGCAGCAAAGCTGCATCTGCAGGGAATGAGGTGGATTTCACAATGAGCCTGAGTCTAAGGGAACAAAATCAGATAAAAGTTTCTATTCCTTAAATTCTGCTGTTTGCTGAAGTCAGAAATCATCCTCCAAAATACGTTTTTTCCCCCACTGTAAATGCTTTAAACAGATTTCTTGCTCCTCACCCTGTGCATTTCTTTTTATTTCAGACTTTGGATGGCTTTGTTTTCGTCGTGGCATCCGATGGCAAAATAATGTACATTTCTGAAACAGCATCTGTGCACCTTGGCCTGTCCCAGGTATGTGCTCTGACACCTAAAACAGGAATAAAATACAACTGCTAAATACAAATTTGGACCCTCACACTGCTGCCTTGCTTTTATATAAAGTCTTTTTTTTTTTTTTTCTTTTTTTTTTTTCTTTTCCCCCAGGGTTGTTTGGAGCTTTTTTCTCCTTGAAAAGAGCTTTGGTAAAAGACTCAAATTTCCTTTCCTTGCCACCACATCACCCTGTCTTTATATCTGTTCTTGTTCATTGTATTTTACTCCTCATTACCTTTCAGGAGGGCCATAAATAATATGATATTGCAAATTGCAGCTGGAGGCAGGGCCCGAAAGCCAAGCGTGGTAAGGCAGCAGGGCTGAAATAAAACTCAGAATTGGAGTCTGGGAGCCTTAGATTGTGTCAGATATTGAGGCTGCCTGTGAAAGGCACAGAAATCTGATGTGGAACAGGGGCTTTATGGTAAAAGTGCCGGAGGAAGAGGAAAAAAAAAAAAAGAAAATAAAAATTTTTAAAAAAGGACAAGGGGGGCAGATTTATGAGTGTTCACATGGAATTCAGGGCAGTTTTTCCTGAGTTTTTCCAGCTCAGTGGTCTTTTCAGTAAAGCGTTTTATATGGTTGTGATAGAACTCATAAAACTCAGTTTACTACTGTTCTGCACCAGAACTATGAGGGGGTTTTATGTTTTTTTTTTTTTAATTCTTAGATGGACATTTCTAATTTTTTTTTGGGGGGGATAGGCACAAGGGCAAAGAACCTGAATTTATTGCAGAATTTGACTTTCCATGCCTTTGTTTGTAGCTGAAATTCACTGGTAGCACCTGACCCAAAGTTTGCCAAAGTCCCATGAAAAAAATTCCTCATTAATTTCAGGAGGCCCTGGATGAGATTTGCAAGGAGCTGAAGTGTTCAGTTGTGTATCAAACATTTATAAATAAATAAATGAATTGAAATAAAGCCTAAACAGCAGAGGAGATGAAGCTGAGGGAGAGGCGAATATTCTGAAAAAATCTGGTTAATTTATCCTGTGGCTGTTTCCATAAACAGAGATGAGGGCTTTAATGGTGGGGATTATTTGTGTATCTTAATTTTTTTTGCAGTAATCCATATTTTTAATTGAAAAAAAAGTGGAGTTCTTTGGATGTGTGTTTATGACAGTGATATTAGAATTAGTGGCTAGGAGAGAAAATAGAACTCAAGAGGTAGAGAAAACAAGGATATAAACCCATGAAACCATTTCTAAACCCCTGTTTCTTGAGTATCTTAAAAAAAAAAAAAGTCATTTTGGTAATAAATAGCCACCATAAATACTTTTTTTTTACCTGTTAATTTTAAAAATATGAGCAGGAAACACTCTGAGTTCTGTTTGTTCACTCTGTTACGGTACAGTTTTAGTTGTTTCATACCATTTAATTCATGCTCAAATTCCTTTAAATCTTGTTTTGCTTGAAAATAAACTTCCCTACACAAGGGCCCTATTTTCTACTCATTTTTCAGCCTGGGTTTCTCTCACCCTGAATTTTTAATCCTGAAGGATTCAGGATTTTACCTGCTAAAATCCACCCATTTATTCATTGCCATTATCCCAAAGCTCTGAGCATTCCCCTCCATCCATCCTGGAGCAGGAATTTCGCTGTCCTGTATTTTTTGCTCCCAAAATTTTCCAATTTTTGCCCAGAAATTGTTCTTTTGGAGGAATATCAAGCCACCAGCTCTTCTAGGTCTTGGTATTATTATTATTATTATTATTATTATTATTATTATTATCCCAGTTATTTGGGACAATTAAAGAATTATGGGATCAATGGGACGCTAAACAGACTTTGGTAGGAAGAGGGGACTGGCAGTGTCACTGAAGTTTTAATCCTATTTACCCCTCCTTTTCATCTGAATTCCATGTGCATGGAAATATCTATAAATTCTTAGTGCAGGAGGTGCTGAGGAAAACCAGGAGGTTTGGCCAAGTTGTTTTTTGAAGGCAGTTTAATCAGCAAAATCCCAAACCTTTCCCTTCAGCAGAGGGTTGGAACAACTGAGCTTGAAAGTTGTGGGATTTGAAATTTAAGGGATTCTCAAAACACAAAAATTCACAGTGAACAGGGCTTTATTTACAAAATATATTTATAAATAAAACCTTTAAGTTAATTTTTAATTTATTTTAAATTTATTTATATAATTTCATCCTGACTTATCACCAGTCTGTTCTTGCTCTGCCTCAATATTCTCTTTTTGAAGGGATAATTTTGCTTTAAGCAGCACCAGCACTAATTTTGGGCTGCTCCCACTCCTCAAAACACAAATCCATTTACCCTGGGATATTCCTGTCAGCTCCCAGGGACTCCAAAGGAGTTCTTGTTCCCACTCCTGTGGAAATCCTGGGATTTCTGCCCCTGCCGTCAACCAGAACAGGCTTGGGCAGGAGAAGTCAATTCACCCAGCCATAATTCCACATTTTATTTCCAACAAGTGCCCCCCTCAGAGCCAAAGCAAGCTGAGAGCAGAGTGGTGGTGATTGGAAAAAATCCTTCAGAGTGGGCACAGAAAGGCCTTTTTATTAAATAATTTGACAATTAACTAGCCCACACATCAATTCCCAGCTCGAGTGCCGTTTGTTTAAAAATATATAGTTCCACTAAATAGAAAAGCCATTTAAAAAGATTTTTGCAGACTATTTTTGGAGGCCTGCTGCAGTGGCTTTTATCTTCTGGTTGAATTGAACTTCAGCAGGAAGAAATTAGAGCTTGAGAAAAAGCCAGGCTGGCTAAACCAGTCATAAATTTAAACCCAGCATTAAGGATTGTTTTTAAGCACGGCTTTGCCTCAGAAACAGAGTTTCTGAAAAATCTACATCTTCATTTGTGGCCCTGCCACTTCATTTGTGGCTTTGGAGTTTGATTTGCTCCCAGCTGGAGCAGGAAAATGGTGAATTTTGCTGTAGGACCCCTCCTCCAGCTCATCCCAGCTGGCCCCAGCCCAGGGATGAACTGCCTTGGACTGCTTGGGACAGCCAATTTCTTGCCTTTTTTTTCCATGGATAACAAACAACTTCAAATTCCCCAAATATTTTTTTCCCCTCAAAGTCCAAAGGCACAAAAAAGAAAGGAAAATCCTCTTGGGGAACAATGTGGAAAGAGAAATTTTAATTTAATTTGAAGGTCTGGAGCTTATTCCAGCAGTTTTCTGGATCCATGAGGGAGCCAGGCTTATCTCTGACTTCTGATAAATCTTGAAATATTTAACCACAAATATCTGAACTTTTCCAGAAGCTTATTTTGCTTTTATCCAATGAGTCTATGAGAGAAAAAAATATGTAATCATTTGCTCTAGTATCCATCCACTTAGTCCTGTGTGTTTATTATGAATCATTCCTTGGCTGGGGAAAAAAAAAAATCTGAGTTGCTCATAAACCCCCTGTTAGTAGGAAATGCTGAGATTTGGTATTTACAGCTATTAAAAACTGCATCAAGGAAGCTGCTTTAATAACCTGAGGCATGGGGGTTTAGCTTTATGAATTGAACTGTAGAATTTCTGTATTTTTAAAGTTTTCAAGGTTTCATTGTAGGCTTTGAAAGAGCTGAATGTGCCTAGCAGGGGGTGAGACTCCAGATTATGGACCCATATTTTGGTTATTCGACTCTGCCTTAGCCCCCATCTCTGTGCTGGTGGTTTTATGTTCTAAAGTCAGTTTTGAAAGTCAATTTTGGGGTCAGTTGTTGGAATCTGAAATGCAGGGAACTCTCAGAACTTCGGGCCTGGAAGCCAAAGCTTAGAATGAAACCCAGGATTTGATCTGAGACCTTGGAAAAGGCTCCCAAACTGAGGTGCTGGAAGGGAGAATGTGGATTTGTAGTTTAAAGCAGAGACATGTTGAGCTAAGGAAAGTTTAGAGTTTTAGAGTTTAAGATATAAAAACAAAAGTAGTTCCAGAGGTAAACAAGGAGTTCAGAATGCAGCACAGTAGGTTTGTGTGTCAGAACATGATTGGCTAAGAAAGCTCACACTGTAACATGGGTCCATAAGATGAAATATTTAAGGATTGGGTCAAAAACATAAATATCCTTTGTTTTATTGGTCAATAAATCCTTAAAAAAATCTTGTAACTGAGGGTCTTGGGACCTTCTGAACCATGATGTGAAGATGTGAGCTGAACTCACCCTTCCTGCCTGTGGAGAAGATAAGAAAAAGGAATCACATCACCTAAAAAACTCAGAGTTCCCATCCCTAACTCATTCAAAATTCATCAAAAATCCCCATAGTCAGTGCTGTACCTTTACCTCCTGCTGATTTTCCTGGGCTTGCAAATAAACCCATCAGAATAAAAATCTTTTCAGTGTTTATAACAAGGAAAACCAGTCATTACTGCACAAAGAATTTTAGGCTTGAATTTTAGACGTAAACCCTGAGACAAAAAAATGAAATGTTGGATAAGATTATGACCTTTGACCCTTTGAATCCTGTGGAAAAATGTGCATATCCATGAGGAGTCATTTTAAAATGGGTGATGAGTTTGAGAAAAGCAAGAGCCATCCATGAGTTACAGTTTTTAAGAGAAAACATCAACAGTTGATGGGGTTGGTCAGCTTGATTGGGGTTTTTTATGTCAGAAAGTCTCTAAATTGAAGGGATATTTATAGGGATACATATATATATTACATTTACATATATATATACACACACACACATTAATTAATTAATTTATTTATTTATAGGGAATTTATACACAGCCACCCATGAACTCTCTTTTTTTCTTTTTTTTTTTTTTTTTTTTTTTTTTTTTTTTTTTTTTTTTTTTTAAGGGAAATTGTCTGCTAAAAATTGGCTCTTTCATTCCAAGGGCCAAACATTCAGGAAAAAAAAAAAGTCACTCTTAACCAAAGATAAAATAATGAGAAGAGGGTTGTAAGTGATGCTCCTTGCAATTTTGACATGTTCTGAAAATGAAATGTCCATCACCAGAAAAATTTTTAGATTTCTTTTTTTAAATGCAGGTGATCAGGATATTTATGAAGACATCTATTGACATTTGCAGGAAGTTTGTCCCCTTGTAGTTAGAAATAAACAGAAGAATTTCCAGGCATGACTCACACGGGGATTTTTTCCTTCCTCCCTGACAAAAAATTGGATGTGGGGTGTTCCTGCAGCAAGCCCTCACCTGTTTGTGGCTGAAAAGGAGCAGCCAGTGCATTTCAAGGGCAACTTCTAGAGAAAATTACATAAATGAAGCAATGTAGAAAATCCCCTTTCCCATTCCATCTTTTCTTTTTCTTTTTCTTTTTCTTTTTCTTTTTCTTTTTCTTTTTCTTTCTTTTTCTTTATTTGTCTTCTTCTTTTTCTTTCTTTTCCTTCCTTCCTTCCCCCCTCTCTCTTTTATTCTCTCTCTTTCTCTCTTTCTCTTCTCCATCTCTCCTTTCCTTATTTTTTCCCTCTTTTTTTTTCACTTCTTTTCCTATCTCAGTGAGTTTTCAGTCTGGTTAGAAGGTCAGCTCACTGTTGATGTTTTCGTGTTTGCAGGGAGGGGCTGTTGGAAGGGAGCAGTGGAGCAGTAGATGCTTGGGGGAGGGAAAAAAAAAAAGCGAGTTTGCACAGCCCTGGGAAGGGACATTCCATGAATAATGCAGAAAATGGAAGGATGAAGAACATTTTCAGAAAAAAAAAAAAAAAAAAAAAAAAAAGAGAAAAGATTGCTTTGTTGGGGCAGACAACTTCATTTATTCCAAAGAAAAGGCAACTCCCAGGATCTTAGAGAGGAGCAGGATTGGCTCAAGAATGGCTCCAATTACTGCACCTCTGATCTGGGGGGCCCGAGGCACATCAGGCAGCTCGGAACAATTGACACTCATTTCAAACCCTGCAATGGCAGCAGCCTCCTGTTTTCCTCAACATTTAAATATTTTGCTATTCTTTATTTTGGGGATTTTTACGAATTTTAAGCCAGAAGCAATCGACTGGGATTAATTTCTGTGTCAAAAGCAAATAATTTCACAATTCTTCCTGTTCTTCCCAGATCAATTCCTCATTCTCTGCAGCTTTCTTTGCCTCATCTTACATTGTAAGGAAATTCAGGATAGGATAAAGGAAAATGGTTTTCAATTTGGGTCCGTTTATGGGTGTTTTGTATCAAATTTTGTGTGGCAGAGGAGATTAATCTATAAAAACCTCAAGGCAACAACATCTCCTTTGGATTCCCAGACTTGGAGAAGATAAATAAAAGAATTCTGCTCTGTTTCTAGATAAATTCCTCATTTTCTGCAGCTTTCTTTGACTCATCCTACATTGTAAGGAAATTCAGGATAGGAAAAAGGAAAATTATTTTCAATTTGGGTCTGTTTATGTGTGTTTTGTATCAAATTTTGTGGAAAATAATCCATGTGTTTATAACAGTGATATTAGAATTAGTGGCTATAAGAAAATAGAGCTCAAGAGGTAGAGAAAACAAAGACTTAAACCATAAAAACCACTTCCAAACCCCTGTTCCTCGAATATCTTTAGAAAAAGTCATTTTGGCCCTGCTGGGGGTGGGAAAACACAAAGAGATTGTGTGAGAGCAGGTGAGAGTTTCTGGGAACCTGGAGGAACATAATTTTTATTTTAATATTTGCCTTCCTGAGAGGCATTTCTACAGCTCCGAGTTTTCCTCCCGTTTGTGGCAATTGAACATTTCTACAGCTGCTCTAATTTATCACTTCATTCCCAGCTCTAACAGGAGCTCTTCTGTCTCTGATGCAACACCAGAAATTCCCACAAAAACCTCTCTAACATCAATCACTGCTGAGGAAAGAATTAATTGGGATTAATGGCTGTGATTTGGAAGATGCTTTTGATACAGCCAGCTCATGTTTTAACACTGGAGTGTTTGAGGGCAGAAAATGATCCAGCTGCTTTTATTCCATGTTTTTTCCCAGGTGGAGCTCACTGGAAACAGCATTTATGAGTACATCCACCCCTCAGATCATGATGAGATGACTGCTGTCCTCACTGCCCACCAGCCTCTGCATCCTCACCTCCTGCAAGGTATTTCTGAGATCTGCCATTAAAACACAGTGAAAAAATAATTTAAAAAAAACAAATTCCAGGTTGAAATGTGACAAATTGCAACCCAAAGCATTCCATGAATCCATAAGTTTACATTTACGTCTCTTTTTCTTTTTCTTTTTCTTTTTTTTTCTTTTTCTTTTTCTTTTTCTTTTTCTTTTATTTTTCTTTTCATTTTTCTTTTCATTTTTATCTATCCTGCTCAAAGCTCAATTGGGGGAGCAGCAGGAACTCAAAACTGTGATCCAGGATTTAATGTTCTTACAGGGAGTAAGGTACCCGCAATTAAACAATGCCTTTTATGCCATGGAGCTTTAAAGAGGTTTTTATTTTAGCCCAGTGGTCATTTAATCTCTTTTATTTTATCATCATTGCAGAAGCTGCAGAAATCTTGTGGTGGCCTGGTTGTGCACAGCTCAGCTGCATGGTCTGAGTGGGAAAAAAGAAAAAATCAGCTAATTAGGAAATGGAAGGATATTTTGAATATTTTAAAACAACTGTTAAATTCAAAGCTTGGACAAAAACACCCAGACTTAATATTCTCCACTATAGGCAGAGCAGAAATGGGTTTGGCAAAGGACTTGGGTTTAGAAAATCTCATTTAAAAAGTGACTTTTTAGTGGAAAATCTTGTCCTCTTCTGCTGTCACCCACAGAAATATTGACCCCACCCTTTGTGTGTGAAGTTGTCACCTCAGTGTTGCAATTTCTGTGTCAGAAACAAAAATATTCTCATTTTTTTAGTTTGTGCTTCCTTGGGGGCAATCCTTTGAAGTGGCAAAGACCAGAACCAGTCTGGCTCCACCACAATGGAGCTCCCACTTGCATTTCAGAATTGATTTATCTGGATTTATTGACTTAAGCTGCCACTTTTTGTCAATCTTTTCCAAGCACAGCTTCTAAAAAACATGAGGGTTCTTGCTACAATTTTGTTCAGGATTATTTTTTTTTTTGCAGTTTTGGTGTCCCTCTGTGATTCCATCAGGGCAGAACTGTAAATTCTGAATTCAGGGAATGTTGATGTGCCTCAGAGCACCTGGACTGCTCCAAATGCTGGAAATGCAAGAATTATCTCAGCCTCCTTCCCTTTTTCTCTTTTCTTCCTCCCCAAACAGTTTTTTGGTGGTTTGTTTTTTGTTGTTTTTTTTTTTTAGAAAAAACACTCCCTTGGTGTCTTGGAAAGCAAACTCTTATTTTTCTCAAACTCCTCTTATGTGATTATTTCATACTTTGTTCATTCCTCTGTCCGAATTTTTAATAAATATTGGTATTTTTAAAAGACAGTATTTTTCTCCCTTTTTCCAACTTACTGATAAATGGAGGAGACAGCTCTGTTGTAAATAATTTAAGGGTGATTTTCTTGGTGGGACTGGATAATCTCTAAAGTCTCTTCCAGCCTCAATAATTCCATGAAATCCAGGAGTTTTCATGCAGGTTTGCTGATATCCAGAATTAGTAGTGAGATATTTTAATATCACTGGCTTGGCAATGGCAACAGCCTCCTGTTGTGCTTAAAATTCAAATATTTTTCAATTCATTTTCAGAGATTTTTCCAGTTTTAAAGCCAGGAGCAAGTGACTGGGATTAATTTCTGTGCCCAAAGCAGATGATCCCACAATTCTTCCTGTTCTTCCCAGATCAATTCCTCAGTCTCTGCAGCTTTCTGTGCCTCACCCTACATTGATAAGGAAGTTTAGGGTTGGAATAAGGAAAGTCATTTTCAATTTTGGTCTGTTTATATGTGTTTTGTATGGAATTTTGTGGAAATTACTTGCTAAAAACCTCAAGGCAACAGCATCTCCTTTGGATTCCCAGATTTGGAGGAGGTAAATAAAGGAATTCTGCTCTGTTTAGGGATTATTTTATTTTATCTCAGTTCTGGAGTGGGTGTATAAAAACTTCCAGAATCTACAGCTAAATCTTTCTAAAATGCACAGAATGAACAAATATTTATTTACTGTTCTCTTCCCTGTGCCAGTAATTCCCTTTCCTGCAGTGTTTTATCCATTAAAATCTTGAGGTATAACCTGAAACTACCTGGCCTGCAATAACCAAAGCAAGTTTTTTATTTAATCCAGTGAAGATTTAAAAACTATTGAATAAATGACAGGAATGAAGCAACTTCTGCCTGGATCTGAGTAGATATTTTCAATATTTAAGTAAAACATGGAGTTCTACAAATAACTTAAAGGGCAGTGAAGTGAAAGTGGCTTGATTTAAAAAAAACCAAGAGGAAACCAGACTATTTTAATGGAATTTTTTGTCATTTCAGTTTGATTTTTCTCTCTTTTAATCTTTTAAGACACGCCTGAATCATCAAGTCACTGGGTGGAATAAAAAAATTTCCTTTTATAATTTTATTATCTTATAGATTTATGCAACCCGGGGCGTTGCTTAGGAATAAAAATCAGTATTGAACTGCAGACACAGACTTTTATATCCCAAATTTCCAGCTTGGCTCACGGTTTTTGCCTTGCTCAAGATGTTTTCTTCAGCCAAAGTTCAGATATTTATATCCATTTTTAGTCCAGCAGTTGTAGCTGGGTAAGATCTGTTTTGAGAGGAATAAAATCACAAATATCAACAATATCTGTGCTTTGTGATATTCTGTTAGTGGGATTAAAGAACCCAGAGCACAGATTATTTTTGACCTCTGGTTTTAAAGTTTTTGTAAATTTGGGTGCTGCCTCTTTATTTATTTCTCAGGGAAATGCAAATTAATGCTTTGCATAAATCAGACAGTGTGTGGATTCCTTTACACATCCTCACTGTCACATTGCTTTTCTTCAGGTAAATCACCTTGGTATTAAAAATAAAAACCCCATAATATTTCTAAAGCATAACAATTATTAAATTATTACATTTCAATTTTTTTAAAATTTGCCCTGGGTATCCTCATGTTTCATGTAGAACAAAGCACAGCTTCAAACACAGAGTGCAGCAAATTTGCTTTTTAAGACAGGGGAAATACTTGAGTAATCAGATGATTCCAGAAGTTTGGATTTCATAGCAATAACAAATGTCATAAAATTTGGGAATATGATGAGGGAAGTGCCCAGAGCAGCTGTGGCTGCCCCTGGATCCCTGGCAGTGCCCAAGGCCAGGTTGGACACTGGGGCTGGAGCAGCCTGGCACAGTGGAAGGTGTCCCTGCCATGGCAGGGGTGGGATGAGGAGATTTTTAAGGTCCCTTCCTGTGGAGTTATTTTGGGGTTTTTTTTTGTTTTGGTGTTTTTTTTTTTTTTTTTTTGGGTTTCCATATTACATTTTTACTTTGTTAATATGGTAAAGACTAAATATTCACTTTGAGATCCTCAGATGAAATGATTGTTAGTCTCAGTGCAACCGTCACCACCAAATGGTAGCATTAAAGACTTATTTGGTATGTAAATATTTCAGTCTTTCCAAGGACTTTTTTTTTGTGGGTTTTTTTTGGGGTTTTTTTTTTGTGTTTTTTTTTTTTTTTTTTTTTTTTTTTTTTTTTTTTTTTTTTTTTTTTTTTTTTTTTTTTTTTTTTTTTTGTGGTTGGGGTTAAATGTATGAGATTGTATTTCTTGTTTGGACTTAGATGTTCACTAGTTTTTATTTATATTATAGCTTTACAAACCATGAGTTGTACAGTACTTTAATAAACTAAAAATGGAGCTGTATTTTTTTCTCTACAAGGTCTTTTAGGAATACACAATCTAATTAAGAAATTACACTTAAATTATTTTTACTTTTAACTCAATAACTAATTACCTGTGGTCTGTAATGTGGACTTTATTTAATTACACAATACTACTTAAACTTATGAAGAAGAAGGTGAAGAAGAAGGACTTGTGTCTGCTCTAAAACCTCTATATTCTTTTATACATAATACTATATTTTAAGACTTTAAACTCTAAGTTTTCTACTCTCTGGTATTACACACTTCTATTCAAACTCCACACTCATAATCTTAGTTCTATTATTTATTTTTGGAAGCTTTCTCTATGGCTTTAGGTCAAATGCAGTGTTCTCTTGGGGGTCAGTGCCTGGCAGCACAGAAAGTCTCAAATTCTCGGTGACCAGGGTTCCAATCCATTCCAAGATTCTGGAATTAAGAAGTGACTTAATTACTGTGTGCACAAATTTCCAAAGAAACAAAATACTGGGAACTAAAGTATGGATTTAGATTGAAAAAAAACCAAAAAACAAACCAACAGAATTTCAAGAACCAATATCTGTGCATTGAAACAACAAAAGTTTAAGTCAGAATAATTACACATTTTTAAGTGGGAGTTTGATCATTCACAGGAAAAATATTCTGAGGGAAGCAGTGATTTCTTCCAGTTTTGATGTCTCCAGATCAAGGTTGGGTGTCTTTGTAGAAGACAGAATTTAGGCAAAGAGATGTTATTGAACTCAGCACAGGAGTAAAGCCTTTGATATGGAAATTTAGGACGGGAATAAGGAAAATTATTTCAAATTTTGATCCATTTATGTGTGTTTTGTATGGAATTTTGTGTGGCAGAGGAAATTACCTGCTAAGGACCTCAAAGTAACAGCAGCACCTTTGGATTCCTGGACTTGGAGAAGATATTTATACTTATATTAATATTTATATTACTAGATATTTATATTATTTATATTATTTATATTTATATCTTAATATTTTTATAAATTAATATTTTAATATTTATATTTAATGACCTGAACTGCCCAGGTTACTCCTCTAATTTATTTCTCCAGATTCTAAGTCTCCAGGCCATGGCTTAATGAAAAGCATAAACCCCATGAGCCGTGGAGGCTTTGGAGGATTTCAGCTCGAACTTACAAAGTTTTTAAAAGCTGCTTTTTACTTGCATGACCAGCATAGAAAATGCAAAGCAATGGGTGCAGATCCCTTGCTGTGAGAGAAGCCAACAGCTGAGGGTGTTTTGGGTGTGCAGAAGGAATAATCTCCCTCTCCTACACATTAAAATTGGGAATGGCTCAGCAAATCGCCTCATGTGAGTCCTCAGGCAAACTTTGTTTCATTTGTAGCAAAACAAATCCATTCTATTCAGCTGGAGTGGTTGAGCAGGAGAAGTAAGAAAGAGGTAAATAAAAGAGGAGAATATTTTGATATCTGCTCCAAGCTGTGAGTGCTGGCTGTGCTCAGATCTCAGATGATGCCAAATATTGCTCAAATATTTCTGTTCTGCAGCACCTCAGGGTTGGTTTGGTGGCTGTGAAGCCTCAACCCTGAGTTTCACCATGTTCCACCTGCACAGGCTGGCAGCAGGATTCCTGGGCTTCTATCCAAAACCAGGATCAGATAAAAGCAAACCCTGCAAACCTACAAAGTTAAATTTGTGTCTGACCAGAGCCTGGGGCCACCTCCTTAGTGCAGGACCTGTCAGGGGCTGCCCTGCCAAGTGCTGGCTCATCCTGGAATATCCTGACTGGGGAGGGACCTACAAGGATCATGGAATTCTGGCCCTGCCCAGACCCCCAAAAATCCCACCCTGGGCATCCCTGGCATGGCTGCCCAAAGGCTCCTGGAGCTCTGGCATTCCGTGGGGAACCTGGGCACTGCCCAGCACCCTCTGGTGTTGTTGTTGAGATGGATACACAACATATTTACACACACACCTGTGCAGAGAAAGCAATGGTTACTGTTGGAACCATGGATGCTGAGAATTCCAGACTTTCTGTGCTGCCAGGCACTGACCCCAAGAGCCATGGCTGCCCAAAGGCTTCTGGAGCTCTGGCATTCCCTGGGGAACCCGGGCACTGCCCAGCACCCTCTGGTGTTGTTGAGATGGATACACGACATATTTACACACACACCTGTGCAGAGACAGCAATGGTTACTGTTGGAACCCTGGATGCTGAGAATTTGGGACTTTCTGTGCTGCCAGGCACTGACCCCCAAGAGAACACTGCATTGATCTGAGGCCCTGGAGAAGCTTCCAAAATGGAATGACAGAACTGGGATTGTGGGTGTGCAGTTTGAATAGAAGTGTGTGATATCACAGGGTGGGAAACTCAGAGTTTAAGGGTTTAGAATACAGTAATAGATATAAAGCAGGATGGAGGGTTTAGGGTGGAGGCTGCTCCTTCTTCACCTTCTTCTCCTTCTTCTCCTCCTTCTTCTTCACCTTCTTCTTTTTCTTCTTTTTCTCCTTCTCTTCCTCTTCCTCCTCCTCCTCCTCCTCTTCCTCCTCCTCCTCCTCCT
>NW_024530377.1:235665-665907 GCF_017590135.1 Pyrgilauda ruficollis
TCCTCCTCCTCCTCCTCCTTCTTCTCCTCCTTTTCTTCTTCTTCTTCTTCTTCTTCTTCTTCTTCTTCTTCTTCTTCTTCTTCTTCTTCTTCTTCTTCTTCTTCTTCTTCTTCTTCTTCTTCTTCTTCTCCTCCTCCTCCTCTCTTGCCTTCTCCTCCTTCACCCTCTTTTCCATGGGTTTGGGTGGTTTTGTGTAATTGGATAAAAAAGTCTGCATTGCTGACCACAAGTAGTTGATTAAGTTAAAGGTAAAAATAATTTAAGTATAATGTCCTAATTAAATAATTTATCCTTAAAAAGCTTTATAGAAAAAAAAAGTACATCTCCATTTTGTAGGTTGTTAGTGTGAAGTATTGTAAAAGTCACAACTTATAAAACTGTAATATAGATAAAAACGAATAAGCATCTAAATCGAAATAAAAAAAATGCCATCTCACACATTTAATGCCAATCCTGACCCCAGGAATAAAAAACCCCTCAACATTACTTTATTACAAGGTGTTTTCAAGTTTTATACCCTTAACAAAGTGCGATCATAAGCTATTAGTTATATTAAAACAGCTCATTATAGTTATTGGACAAAGTAATAGCTTATTGTATTTTACTGGTGCAAAGTAATTAATGTTAATAATTAATTGGAAAGACTTTAAAGCAAATTATTAAGGTATGGATGTTGTTCACTAAGGTACTGCAAATATCACTTATATATTTATTTTCTCAGTTCCTATGTTAACGGCCTTGGTTTTTTCTTTGCTATGGATAAACTTTTACAAATTTATTTTCCTGCTAACTTAGTTGTTTGCTCTGCAGGCCAGCTGCTAAGTCTGTCTGCACCTGGGCAGTGCCCAGCACCCTCTGGGGGAAGAACCTTGTCCTAAAATCCAACCTAAACCTGCCTTGGCTCTGCTCCAGCTGCTCCCTGGCTGCTGTCAGGTCACAGATCAGAGCTGGCCCTCAGGAGGAGCTGCAGCCCCTTAGGAGTTTCCCCTCAGCTTTCTCTGCTCCAGCTGGATAATCCAAGCGTCCTCTCCTAGTGTGGTCCCTCCAGACCCTTCACCATCCTCATGTCCCTCCTTTGGGGACTCTCTGAGAGCTTTTAGATCTTCCTTCTATGGTGGCACCCAAAACACCCCCAGAACTCAGGGTGAGGTCGATCAACAGCAGCTCCAGAAGTCCCTGCAGGGCTGTGAGGAGTTTGATCCTTTCCTCTCCTCGCACAGAGCTTAAATCCAAACTTCCAGGCCAGCCCAAGCTGCCAGAGCTCAGCAGCAAAGAGTTTTGGCTCTGGCATGGTGAGGGGACAAGGCTGGCAGGGGTTTGTGACACCAATGCCTTGTGCAGGCTGACCCAGAGCAGAGGCTGGACAGAGGTGTGAAAAATAGAAAAGCTCAAACCTGAGGCATTGATGTGATCCCAAGTTCCCTCTCCAGGGGTGATGAGCGCTTTGGAGGAGGCTGATATTTGGGGCTGGATTTTAGAGACTGGGTGCTGAGCGTTGCTCCAGGATTATTGATCACATCCAGCCCCCACCAGCAGGGTCTTTGAAGGGAAAACCATGGAATGCCAACACAGACTGGGATGAACATGAGCAACCAGGACCTTAAGGCCTCAAATGTTGCTACCAAAACATCTGGGTTGCTGCTCTGTCTCCCTATTTATGCAGAAATCTTTGTTTCCCAGTTCTTAATGCAGAGTTTAAGGATTTCAGCAGGGCAGCAACACTTCCCAACCCATCCATCTCTTGTCCTGGCAGCTGCTGCAAGCAAGACAACAAGAAAATAAAAAAATATTTGCACTGCAGGTTAATCAGGAGAAGGAATTAATCAATGCTGCCCCTCCATTTGTGTTTGCAGGCAGACACTATGTGTCTCTTATTGCTTTCAGATGCTTTTCCTGGGATTTGAAAACTTTAAAACACATCTTTAGCTTCCCAAATCTTGCTGACTCACACGGCAAGGCATGGCGTGCTAACAGCAGTTTATTAACATTCCCCAGAGCAGGGAAGGAAATGTGGAAGTTCCTGCAGTTCTCCCAGTTTTCTGCTAACAACTGGATCATTCTGAAATGATGAGTTACAACCTGATGGAAGCTGCAGAAGAATGTGGAATACATTATGTCAGCCTTTCTCCACTCCTCTTGATGCTTTAAGGGCTCCGTTTCCCTCAGCCAAGCAGCAAATCCCCGTGCAGAATTTTCCTCCACATTCCCTACATGCAGAAACTTTATATTTAAAGAAGGGAGTAGAAAAATTTTGCATCTGTCAAGATGTTTTTTGCATGAACTTATGAAAAATTTTTCTAGTAGTACATGGGCAAAATACCAACATGGAAAGGCATTTTAATTTTCATTAATTTAAAAATATTTGACAGGAGAACAATTACTGAGAGGTGATGGCTTAATATGATCCCATTGCCACTGTTTTTTAGGGTTACTTTAAATCTGAGAAACATAGAAATAGTAATTTTATAAATTCTAATTTACAAATTATAATTAAAATTTTTGATGTACAAAAGTGGAAAAAGAGGGCAAATTGCTAACAACTCATTAAAACATCTCTTTTCATTGGTAATTAACAGTAAAATCTACCAAATAAGAGTGTAAAAATTTATTTTCCTTTCCTGCTGAGTTCCTTCCCCAAGAAAACTTTGGGAGCTTCACCTGGAAGAGCAAAGGAGAATTTAGGCAAATGTCAGTGAATGGCTGAGTTTGGATATGATAGGAATGATAATGGAGAATTTCCCCTCTGCAGCACCGCCAGGATTCTGAACACAGGCAGGAAACAGAACAAACTGCCCAAATGGGGAGGAAACTTGGGCAGTTTGTGCAAGTTTGGAACTCCAGGATGGGCTGACAACACAACTGGTTTTGCTTTTTCTATCCCAACAAATCATTACCAGGGAAAATTGAAATGTTTGCAAGTCCCTTTTGCCAATCCTGGATTTCCACCTTCTAGGATTATCCTGAAATGGATTTTTTTTTTAAATTTTTTTTTAGGCATATCTTCTTTGTGAGCCTTGTACTTCTTTTTTTGGTTTGGAATTTGGTGTCACCCTTGTTCAGATTAAGGGATGGAAGTTGTGGTGTCCTGTATCCTGTTCAGCCTGGAAAGGAGGAGCTTCCAGGAGACCTCAGAGCCCTTTCCAGTGCCTGAGGGGCTCCAAGAGAGCTGGAGAGGGACTTCTCATGAGGGCAAGAGGGAATGGTTTTAAACTGACAGAGGAGAGGGTTAGATGGGATACTGGGAATGAGGAATTGTTCCCTGGCAGGGTGGGCAGGGCTGGGATGGAATTGCCAGAGCAGCTGTGGCTGCCCCTGGATCCCTGGCAGTGCCCAAGGCCAGGTTGGACACTGGGGCTTGGAGCAGCCTGGCACAGTGGAATGTGTCCCTGCCATGGCAGGGGTGGCACTGGATAATTTTCAATGTCTTTCCAAGCCAAACCATTCTGGGATTCTTTCTGTCTCTCACAAATCCATGACCTTGTGCTCACCAGAGAAGCTGAGATCCTCCCGAGCTCTCTCAGCAGGCCCTGGGCTGTTTGGGCCCCAGATGCTCTGCAGATCCCACCAGAATAACAACGGAGCACGTGTGCCTGCACAGAACAGAGCAGATCCAAAAAAATAACCAACTGAAAGGGACAAAACCATGCAGAGTGTCTGGGGGATGGGCAGTGAAGGGGATTTCTGTTATCTGTGTTTCCAGGGTGGAACAGTCCAGCAGGGACATGGGGACAGCTTATCACACCTGCGGGACGCAGGAGCTCCAGGCAGGAACCAGGTGGACAGGAAGGGAGGTGGAATCAGGTGGCCATTTTTAGGTGCTCTAAAAATTCCTGTCTTTTACGTTTTCCGTCTCCTCCACCAGAGCTGGAATTTGGGTTTGCACCCCAGGTGCTCTGTGGAGCAGACACGAATCAGTGGCTGGTCAAGAGCTCCCAATTTTAATGCTTCTTTCCAGATTTTTTTGTGCAGTGACAGATGAGGTGCCCCCATTCCTAAAGCAACACATGGGCAGTTTTAGGAATATTCCTTTACAAAGTGGTTCTGCAACAGAGCAGCTAACAGAGCATGTTTTGCTAACGTCAAAATCTGGAAAAGGGAGATAAAAGAGCAGCTTTTACCTCAGGAAAAAACAAAGGCATGAGAGGTGAAGCTGTGGGGAAAAAAGTTCATGGTGATTTTCTTTTCTTCACTCCACTGAGCAACCACAGGATTCTGTGACTGTTTTCTGTCAAAAAAGATCAAGGATGGATTGGAAAGCAAAGATGGATTTCAGAGTTGCTCCTCTAGGGATGGACAAACCTGGCTTCCATAAACAAAACCATAATTTCACAGAAATGCTTGGACAATCCTGCTTGGCAGCAGGATGCAATGGGAGTGAACAAATGCACAAATTCTTTATCCAAAATATTGAGACTCCTTTTCTTTACCATGGCATTTATTCTGTTTATGAGAGTATGAAAATACAAACCTGTAAAATAGAAAAAAGCTGGTTTATTCTTGCCTTAAAGTCAAACTGTATTGCAGGATGTGCTAATAAAAGAAAAGGGATTCATGGAGAGGAGACCCTTTGTAGAAATGGTGCTCTGGGAAAGAAACACAACTTCTCTGTGTCCACACCACGGATTTTCTGTGTTCTTATTCCCAGGTCACTGTGTTTCAGCTCTGAGTGGGTGTTTGGACAAATCTGGGCTGGGATTTGAATTAAGCCATTTAATTTCTGCCTCATTTATAGCTTTTACTGAATCTACTCAGCTCCATTTGTTCAGGCAGGGAGATATGAAAGCTGAGCAGGCAATAGGGAAATAATGATTAAAATGGAAATTATAGTTGGAACAGAAAAACTTTGATGAGTCTGATAAGGGAAACATGGAATTGGGAAAAAAAAATAAACAGTGGTGTATTTGAAATGGATATCCTGGACATGGAGATGGGCCCTGATTTCATGGAATCACAAAATCATGGAATGGTTTGGGTTGGAAGGGACCTTAAAGCTCATCCAGTGCCACCCCACTGGGTGCTCCAAGCCCCAGTGTCCAGCCTGGCCTTGGACACTTCCAAGGATGGGAAAACCACAAGAATTTGGAATAATAAATAGATTAAATATATAGAATAGAATAGAATAGAGTAGAATAGAATAGAATGGCTGAGCTGGAAGTGACCCACAAGAATCACCCAGCTGTGATATTTTGAGTTTTGCTTTATTCTGATGGATGTGGCAGCATCCAGCAGGATCCCAGAACTTTATTTTCCTTTCAATCAGCTTTGCAATTGCAAATTTAATTCAGTTCTTTTTCGCTTTGCTGCCCATTTCTGCTACTTTTGAGGGTACTGAGGGGTCACACTGGCAAAGTTAATAAAAAAACTAATTAATTATGGACATTAATTCACGGCGTTACACCTCCAGGTCGTTATGGGTTTGGTGCCACCTCCTTGCTCCATCAGGGTCATCCCAGAGCACAGGGCACAGGGTTGTGTCCCTGCTGTGTCCCTGCTGTGCTGGTGTTTGGTCATTGCTGTCAAATCCATGAATTCCGTGCATGTTCCCAGCTTCTGGAGCCATTCCTGACTCAGGGGATGAGGCTTCAGCCACAGCAAATCTCTGCTGTGTGGCTTCCCCACACTCAATGTTTAAAACTCCACAGTGGGTGTGCCAGCTCCTTCAACTGCCAGCTTTCCCCATAAGGATCTAATTTTAATTAGCGAGATAAATGGGAAATTCAAATGCTCAGGAAACATTTATTTCCCCTCCTTGCTGAATCCTTTTTCTGTGGTTGTATCTTCAGACCTTTAACCCCCAAAATTAAAATAGAATTAAAATAGAATAGACAACCTGTTGGTTGTGAGGCTCAGACCACTGGAGGGGTGAATTGGGTGATGGAGGCACAAAAATCAGGAGTAAAACTCAGCAGTTAAATCAAATTAAAGAAAGATCCCAAGTGATGACAGAGGGTTTTGGTTAAAACCCTGTGGGGAGTTAGGACAAAACTGAGGGCCCTCCTGCTTCCCTGATTGTCCTAAAATAGTTCTGCCAAACTGCAACCTTCAGTAAAAAATCCGAATTATTCTGGACCATTATTGAGAGTAATTACCATTACAGATAAAAATATTCTATATTATTCATATAATAAATAAATAGACTAAATGCAGAATAAATTGAATAAATATATTCTATATTATTGGTAGTCTACCAGAATATTCCTGCCTCCTAACCTTAGCAGAAAGTCTGTGTGTACCTGAGCAATGACCACCATGAACTTTAAACCTTTCTGGAGGTTATCATTGAAGGTATTTGTTTAAAAACAACCTCCCAGGGTGGTTTTGGAAGTCAGGCACTGCAGATGGAGCCCAGAAGGTCTGGGCATGAGCAGCCACGTGCACTCCAATTATTACAAACACACTGAATTTCCTTGTTCCAATTCTGTTGCTATTTTGGAGATTCCCTGAATTTCCCCACACTCCAAAGAACACTTTTCCTTCCCTTTACCCATCAGGAACTGGTGTTTGTTTGGAAACAAAAGAATTCCTTGTGAAGTGTTGGAACCCTGGTCGCTGAGAATTTGAGACTTTCTGTGCTAGCAGGCACTGACCCCCAAAATCCACTACATTCAACCTAAAGCTGTAGAGAAAGCTTTCAAAATTAAATAATAAAACTAAAATTATAAGTACGTAGTTTAAATAGAAGTGTGTAATATCACATGGTAAAAAACATAGAGTTTTAAAATTTAAAATATAATAAGAGATATTAAAAAAATAAAAGCCCTTCTTCTTCACCTCCTTCTTCATGAGTTTAAATAATATTATGTAAATAATATGTAAGTAAAAATATATATGCAAATAATATTACATAAACAAAAACATCCACATTACAAACCACAAATAATTGATTATTAAATTAAAAATAAAAATAATTTACATATTATTTCTTAATGAAACAATTTATCCTTAAAAGACCTTACAAAAAAATACAGCTCAATTTTTTAGTTTATGAATAAAGTACTATAAAACTCACAATTTATAAAACTACAATATAAATAAAAATGAATAAACATCTAAATCTAAACAAAAAAATGCAGTCTCACACATTTAACCCCAACACTAAAAAAAAAAAAAATTAAACTCAACATCAGTGGTGGTAAAACCAGAAATTTGGAGATCTAATCATGCTAAGTTGGTCAAATTTCACAGGGAGTCCTGAGAGGAAGGTGAAATAAATCCTGAGGGCAGGGATGGAGTGGGAAAGGAGAATGGCTGGTGCCTTGTGCAGGCTGAGCTAGAACATTTCTGCTTCTGCCTAAAGCTGAAACACAAGAAGGGAAGGGCAGTGTTCTGGCAGGTTTGGGATCTTCAGGAATAAATCAGCAGCAAAATGTGCTTTGTGCTTTCAGAATATGAAATCGAGAGATCCTTTTTCCTGAGGATGAAGTGTGTCCTAGCCAAGAGGAATGCAGGCCTGACCTGCAGTGGCTACAAGGTAATGTTTATAAATAATGTTTATAAATTACTCCTCCACCCCTGAAATATTTGACAATTTACAATTTTATTTATCTAGGTGTTTGTTTTGGGTTTTATTTTTACCTGTTTTTACTTTATGCTGAGAGAAAAGTTTATGATGAGAAGAATCAGAAAAGATCCCCAAAAATGCCCTCAGTAATTCAAATTTAAACTTGGTGGCACACTCCCTCCCCTTGGTCCCTGGGAATTCTCTGGAGGCCAGCCCTGGAGCTGCCAGGAGAGCACAGTTTGGTTTTATTCCCCCAGGGAGCAGGAGGCAGGTGAGGCAGGAACCCAGACACAGGAATTTGGACATTTTCCACATCCCACCCAGCTGCACAAAGCACCTCCTTGGCCTCAACACTAAAAAAACTCAACCACTGCCATCACCTCAGGGTGGAATTGTACTAAACCACCAAGTCTGTTTATAAATCTTACAGTTTGTATGATGTTTTTTATTTCTGACATGAAATCAGAAGCCACAGCAAACATTGAAGTCATAGAATAACAGCTGTCATTTGAGTAGTTTTTATTTTCATATATGCAGGCAGATTTTATTTTCAGATTTCCAGTACTTTTTCTTTTCATCTTTACAGACAGATTTTATTTTAACTACTGCAGATTTGCAGCAGTTTTGATATTCAGACTTGCAGGTAGTTTTTATTTTCAGCCTTACGGACAGTTTTTATTTGCAAATGTGAAGGCAGTTTTTATTTTCAGATTTGAAGTAGTTTTTGTTTTCAGATTTTCAGTAGTTTTTATTTTCAGATTTACAGTACTTTTTATTTTCATCTTTACAGACAGTTTTAATTTTCAGATTTGCAGTAGTTTTGATTTTCAGACTTGCAGATAGTCTTGATTTTCAGCTGTACAGACAGTTTTTATTTCCAGATATGCAGACAGATTTTATTTTCAGATGTGCAGTAGTTTTTATTGTCATCTTTACAGGCAGTTTTTATTTTCAGCTGTGCATTTGCTGCTCCTTGAGCTGCAGGTTCACTCTGCTCCATCAGGGAGGGTCGTTGCCATTCATTCTGCTGGGAATTAATTTTGGGTCATTCAAAACCCAAAAAGCAAAGCCTGGAAGAGGAGCAGAGCTCTCTGCAGGAATGTGCTCAAGGTGCAGACGTGGATCTGTCTGTTTGCACTCTTCCCTACCTGGCTGCACTGATAATTCCTCATTACACTGAGCCCTGTTTGCTCAGCTGCTCCCCACAAAAATGGTTCTGTCCCAAAGCTGAATCTGAAATCAGGTAAAAGAGTAGAGCTTCAATTGTGGGATCTCCACGTGGCTTTGGGGGGTTTTGGGTTTTTAAATTCCCAGTTATCACTGTTAATCAGAGGCATCACTTTCTTTGGCTCACTATTAAAAGTTTGCACAGTGAAAATCAAAGGATTGTCTCGTCTGGAGAGATGTTGGCCTAAATTTATTCCATTTGACTGTGCTTAAAGTCAGGACTTAATTTTTAAGAAATCACCTCATTAGCTGAAGCACAGAAAAAACTCACAGACCAAGTGATGGGGGAGTTGAGATCTGCTGGGAGATCTTCTGACTGTGCTTTTGCTGAACGTTTAAATCACTGGAGAAGAGGAAGGTTAAGCAGGAGGAGCCAGTTTCCAGGTGGTGCTTGGTAGTTGTTTAGAGCACGAAATACACTGAAAATTAATTCCTTTCCACAGGACACGGTTAAAAGCCAAACAAACAGAGAAATTCAGCAAAGGGATGTGATATTTCTGCTGCTTGGACCAGAAAGTTGGCAGGGGCACTGATGATTTCTGAACACCAGCACCACACTAAATAAATCTTCTGGCCTGGAATAGTCCCCAGGTTACATTTCCCCCTCCCCTTTAGCTGACACTGAATTTTTACAGTCTAACACTGTCATTATCACCTCTGTGAACAGCAATTGTACACAGGGATCCCGAAATCTGAGCTCAGGACCTTGGGCTTGGTCACATGTCAGAAAAAACCCCACCCCTCTGAGCTGGAGCAGAGAACTTAAAACTCATTTCTTGTGCATTTGCATAAACATCAGTTAATTTTTATTGCTGTTGTGATGCATCAATACCCACTGGGTTTTTTAAGTGCAGTTTTTGATGTGCCTTTATTTACATCAGAATAATAACTCGTTAAAATGTAAATGTTTTTATTCATCTTTGAGTGCGTGTAGGAGAGAGATGACATTTAAAATAAGCAACTTCCAGGGCTTTTTTAAAATCAATGAACAGGAATTCTGGATGTATCTCCAAAAAAATCTGTATCAAGGAGCTTAAAGTATTAATTAGAAAGCAATTAGGCAGTCCCCAGAGAGGAGGTGCTTCAATACTGGATTAATCATGCTGCCAGTAAACGCAAAACTGCACTTATTAAGTCTTAATCTCTATTTACAAATTGACTGAAATCAACAGACAACTCAGAATTTAATTTTATGGGGGAGCGTGTCTGTTGGAACCCTGAATACTGAGAGTTTTGGGCTTTCTGTGCTGCCAGGCGCTGACCCCAGGAGAACACTGCACTGAGGCCCTGGAGAAGCTTCCAAAATGGAATGACAGAACTGGGATTGTGGGTGTGCAGTTTGAACAGAAGTGTGTGATATCACAGGGTGGGAAACTCAGAGTTTAAGGGTTTAGAATACAGTAATAGATATAAAGCAGGATGGAGGGTTTAGGGTGGAGGCTGCTCCTTCTTCTTCACCTTCTTCTCCCTGGGTTTGGGTGGTTTTGTGTCATTGGATAAAACGTCCCCATTGCGGGCACGGGTGATTGGGTATTGGGTTAAAAGTAAAAATAATTTAGGTGTCATCTCTTAATTGGACAGTTTATCCTTAAAAGACCTTGTAGAGATAGATACAGGGCCATTTTGTAGCTTTTTACTGAAATGCTGTAGAACTCATGGCTTGTAGGACTGCAACAGTGATAAGAAATAATAAACATCTGGGTCTGGACACGAAGTACCATGGCGAGCGCTTTCAATCCCAACCCTGACCCAGGAAGAAAAGAAGATAAAAAAGCAATATGTGTCTTTATAAGCTCATTGAGACTGGGTGGGCAGCAGATTTGGGCCTTTTCCATCAGATCCTGAGGGTGTTTTCCCCTTTTTCCAGGTGATCCACTGCAGTGGCTACTTGAAGATCCGCCAGTACATGCTGGATATGTCCCTGTACGACTCCTGTTACCAAATCGTGGGGCTGGTGGCCGTGGGGCAATCTTTGCCTCCCAGTGCAATCACTGAGATCAAGCTCCACAGCAACATGTTTATGTTCAGAGCCAGCTTGGATTTAAAACTGATTTTCCTCGATTCCAGGTAAGCAGCTCTTTCATCTCCAGCACTGAGCGTTCATGTGTTTACGTGCTGCGGCTTCCAAACGGGTCAAAACATCCATGAAAAAAAATCCAGCAGTCCAAACTAGATCTGGAACTCAGAGCCTTCAAAGCCTTTCAGGCAGCTGGATAGACCAAACTTTGTCTGGAATGCCAAGAAATAAGAGCCTGTCCAATTTAACCTGGAGTTACCTGCACTTTTAGGGTCAGCTAAAAGTTTCTTGCTGGGAAGATTGGTCACAGGAACAGTGATACTTTTTTTACCTGAAAGGACACAAAATTTATCATACAAAGCTAGCAAAAGGAATGAGGATGTACCAAAAAAACCCCCAAAAACCAACCCCAAAAGTGGAATACTGAGATCAAACAACTGGCTGGCATCATCCAGAAAGCTTTTGAGAGAGCAGTAAGAAAAGAGAGTTCTGTCTTTTGGTGTAATGCTGTAACCATGAAACCAACAGTAATAATGGAGTTGTTAGAATGGGAATTGATTCCATTGGCTACTACACACAAAACCAGGACCTTCTTAAACAAGATAGTGGGGAAAACAGCTGAGGAAGGAGAGCCCTGCCTCCAGTTCAGCTGATGGAGCTCAGATGAGCACAGAACCAGAACTGAAATTCATTTCTCTGGTTTTGTAGACACAATACTTTGTCCAGTGCAGTCCAGGAGACCTTGAAAGGAAAATCTCAAATACACAAAATACTGACAAGATGATCATTCTTCAAAAATCCTTTCCTGTGGGTCCCACATTCCCCATTTCCCTGGTGGACTGGATTTGCAGGGAATACATTCTTGCAGTGAATGTATGAGAAAACCTCTGTACCCAAGAGAGTGGAGGTCAACCATGCAAGAAGAGGCTTTTCTGCCTGCTCAGCCCAGGAGACAGTGGCTCCATCAGCTGCTGGGACACAAAGAACTCCTTGTTTCTGGAACCCTTCCTCATTTTTTGGCACGCGTCGCTTCGTGCCGTGGCTACAAAGGAGCACGAGGGGTTCAGCAACACGTCCTTGCATGTGGGGGAAAGGAAATGATGTGCCTGGGAGGAACTGCCTGGAGACAGAAGTGTCTTCAAAGGCCACAGAACAAGCAGAGGTGTTGACAGGAGCAGGGATAGACCCAGAGCTGTTGCAGAGCTGTGTTTACCAAGGAGCAGATGGGTGTCATCCACGCATGGGACAAGCAGGGGAATTGAGCTTCACCAAAGCCTTTTGCTCTCCCAGCTGAGCAAACCAAAGTGTATTTGCTGAAAACAGGGGCATATTAGGAGTTAGAAAAAACTGGTTTCAGTCTTGGTTCTGGTTTCCATACAAGGGGATGGATCTTGAGACGTAACAGGCACAGCAGACAGCATGAAATCCATGGGAAGGAGCAGCTCAAAATCCTTTTTTGGACACCTGACACAATATAAACCTCACTGGAGTTCATCCACTGAAGTCACTAGAAGGAGAAGACAGTCACTTCCCTCCAAAGTGAGCTGCTCACTCTGATTTTTATGGTGCATTCACTGCCAAGGAGTTTAAAAAGACTTTGAAGAACTCAGGAGACCAGAACTGATCAGTGGGGTGAGCTCTGTGTGTCCTGTCACCTGCACAGCACAACCTGGAGAGCCCAGACTGCTTGAGGGATTGATTTGATGTTAAGGAAGTAAACCAGCTGAGTTTATTTCCAGATTCAACCTTTTCCAAAATTTGGGTGTCCTGGGAACTGTCAGTGATGGTTTTTGTATCACCAGCTTCAAAGTGAGACTGCACCTTTGGGAAAATGAACCCCTGGCTCATGTTTGGATGAGCTGTGTCTCTACTCACCAAAGGGGCAGGATGGAGCTGCCACCCTGCTTTTAAGTGCACTGAAGTCAGAAGGAGAATTGAAACCTGAGCAGGGTCTTCCACCATTATTTCGTGCTCCTGATTGGCTTCAGTGAGGATTTGGGATGAGCACACACTGCAGAGGAGGAACACAAGCATCTATTCAAAGGCATTTTGATGTTGTTGTCCTTCAGAAGAACCCAAGCCCTCAACCCTCTCAAGCAGAACATCCTCACTCTCTGTGGGGTCCACTGGGCTGGTTAGAGTCAGGGTATGACTACAGAAGATGCACAGTAGTCATAAAATTTTAAAAAACTAATAAAATGTGCATTATCCTCAGTCCTACAATGACAGGAATTGCTTGGGACGCCCTGCTCATTTCTGTGGATGCTCCTGTGTTGTCTCTGTGCTGTGCATCCTCACCGGTGTAAAGTTCAGACCAGGAACATCCTTTGGAAGTCCATGTCCTGACCATCCCTGCTCAGTTCATGGCATGAAGAGGCTTGGGGAATTTAAACTGGATTCCTTCGATCTAAACTGGAGGACAACGTCCAAGAGCAACCTAGGACACTCCTGCTTTAATAAATATTTCAGTCCACAGGTCTAGGCTAGAGCTAGTCCCAGGTAAAACTCCTGCAATTAAAACGTGCAGATGCCTCTGCTGTTGCTGCAGGAGAAGATCTTCAGCAGGGACAATTTCACTGTCACCTGCTAAGGGACTGTGTCACTTGTTAATGTGGACATCCCTTACTGTTCTGCCTTTTTTAGGCAAAGAAAGCCCAGGACATCACAACCCCCCCCCAACCCTGGGCATAAAAGCCACAGTTTGGCTGAGGGGCACGTTGTACTTTAAGGACTATTTTTTCCTCAACTAAATTTAAAAAAAGTCCATTTGAAACATGAAGTTTGACTCCTCATGTCTGACCTAGTGTAAGTCTGGCCTCTGAATTTGATCCTTTAACATCTGCAGAGATGCTGCTGTTTTGAATTCGTTCCATTCTTCTACTTCTGGCATTTTTTTCTTTGGAAGTCTTGCCTCAGCTTTCCTTTCCTCACCCTGTGGTCTTCACACCTCCTTGTCTTTCCACATTCTCAGCTGGAATAAGCTCCTGCTTTTTTCTCCTGTTAGGCACCAGCCTGGATTTATTCACAAGCCCTGATCATATGTGGCCTAACACACCTTCTACACTCGTAGCTTTGCAAAAGCAAATGAAAATGTGTCAGCAGCCCACAAGAGAGGTTTTATTGTTTCATGAGCAGCTCCTCGAGTGGAACGTTGTCCAAAGGATCCTGCATGGCAGTGGCAAAAGCCCAAGGTGGAAATCAGTAAAAGAGCTCTTTTTCCTGCCTGGGTGTACCAGGGGAAAGCTGCACCTTGCTTTGGCTGGGCTGAAAGGGTTTCTTTTCTTGTAAAGGTGAGGTTTCTGTTTCCAAAACTAACATTTCATCCCACAGCTTTCAGGCACTGATTTGTTGGCACAATCAAATGTTGGGTCAATGAAATGGAATATTCCTCGAGATTTTGTTTATTGCAGATTTTTCCTTTTCCAGGGTCACGGAATTAACTGGATATGAACCCCAGGATCTGATAGAGAAAACCCTCTACCACCATGTCCACGGCTGTGATGTTTTCCACCTGCGATACGCTCACCACCTGTGTAAGTACCTGGGCTGGAGGCACAGGAGGGACCTGGAGCTGCTGCAGAGAGCCCAGAGGAGGCTCCAGGATGAGCAGAGGGATGCACTTCCAACCTAAACCATTCTGGGATTCTATGGAATAGGTTGAGTACAGTGAGAAGTTTTGCAGACAACAAGCAGCATGCTGTAAAGCAGAAAAAAATCCTTTCCAAATCTTGACTGGAGACAGATTTTCAAAAGTTCTTGGCTATCACTTAAGGAAACCATTAATTGTGTAAATACAGCTCGATATGCTGGGCTTCTGAAAAGAAAAAACCAACACCCAAACCAACTTATCTGGCCAGTTTTTATACTTAGGGGATCCAGGCTATTTTGAATATTTGGAATTGATTCTGGATGGTGATCTCTTGAAGGAAAAGTAAACCAAAAGAGCAAGTAAATGAGAGGGGAAAATCTGAACTTCACTAGCCTCTGCTGTTAAAACAAAAACTATGCAGCAGCTCTGCATTCCTCTGAAATATGTTAGTAATAATCATCCTGTGTTTGAAGGGAATGCAATCCCAAAAACTCCTTGGAGGGACATTCATTAGTAGCATGTGGATGAGGTTCGGAGAATGGATTGTCAGGAAAAAAATGACATTTAATAATTTCCCGTCTTCCAACAGAGTCACTAATCATATCTTCAAACATCTGGATCTGGGAAGGAGTTCATTCAGTAGCACATTAATTTGAAAAGCAAATTGAGGGAATGGCTGAACTCTGGATTTGGCTCCGTTTGCTGCAACCCATACGAGGCAAAGATGACATCCAAAAACCAATGTCAGGGAATTTTTTTTCCAGATTGCTCCTGTAGGCTGGAAGCAGCCAGAGTCAAATCCCTCTTTTAGGCTTCCTTCTTCTCTTAATGTGTGCTACTGATGAGGATCTGGAATACCAAGGAGGTTGTAGCTGTGTTGGGCAAGTCCAAGCTGAAATTGCAAGTGCTGAATTCTGCCGGTGGCAGGGTGTGCTACACCTGGGAAAGCAAAAACTGATCTTTACAGCGAGTTCAGATTTACCAAAACATTATTGAACACTCTGGGCTGAGAACTGGTAAAAAGAATGACCAGGGCACATGGAAAATCCTGTCAGGGGCACCCTCTCTGTAGTGGTGACATCTGCATGTGGATGTGACTGTTGACCTGTTCAGAATAAACTCAGTATTTCCACCAGACTCTTTGAAATACCTTCATCAGCCAGCACGGAGATGATGCCACCACAGCCACAATCACCTCTGGAAAACAGTTTTCCACTTTAGAGTAGCAGGATGGATAATTCTGTGGCTGCCAGTTTGATCCATGTACGACTGGAGTTTTAAATGAAGAGACAAATCATGTTCACTGAATTACCCACCACATCCTTCCACAAGGAAAAAAAAATCCCTCAGCCAAATAGGATACTAAGAGCAGTTCTGTAGATTAAAGATGAATTACTGTAAACTTTAAAAACAGAAGAAAAATGCGAGCCATGCATAGGAATTTATGAACGCGGATAAATCCCAAGAAGCACAAAATAATGAGTAATGTTTGGGCAGCAGTGGGAACAGTGCAGGGTCATGGTTGGAATACCAAGTAATGGGAATTATTAAACCAGATGTAAAGTGCACAAAGTCCCTCTGGGGAGCAGTGTGAGAGCTCCCCCAGCATCCATCAGCAAATGTCTCAGGAACATGAGCAGTGGAAGGTTGGCAGGTTTGTTGTACCATTCTATAAAGCAATCTGATGATGAAGTGTCACCTGATGCAGAAATCCAAAGAGAAACATCTTACACCTAATAAGGGTATTAAGGGAAAAAAAAAAATATAAGCAACCCTAAACTAGGATAACCATTTGCTTTTTTTAAGAGGGAAAAAAAATCCCAAACTGAAGCCCTGAAGCAGCTGAACTCAGAGTGAGGCAGCACAGGGAATAAAACAAAGGAAACAGTGAGGGGAGCAAGTTAGGAGGGATAGAACAAGAACATCAACCTAGGAGGGAAATGTAGATGTGAATATTTGCCTAAGGTGTGCTGGCAGCAAAGAGAGTTTCCTGCTTGAAACATTTGATTGGCTTCCAGCTCAAGGAAAACACTTGTGGTGTTTGAAGCTGTGTTATTTATTTCCAGAGCTCCTTTCATACACACAGTGTTTGCCCTGAAATGTGGCCACACAAATAAGGAGGCCCTGCTGGAGGATCCTGCACTCTAAAACACAGGACAGAGTTCCAGTACAGACAAAATATCTTTGTGCCCTCAGAGAAATCCCTTCATTTGTAGCATTTTAAGGGAGATTTTGGGCATCCCTGCTCTTCCCACAGGAACTTGAACAGGATTGAGGTCTCTGTGCCCAGCCCAGCTGGTGTCCCCACCAATCCTGCTCCCTGGAAGTCACCCTAAGTATTTGTAGGGTTATTTCACAGAAAAGCTCAGTTCCACCATCTCTGGTGTTGGGTCTGCCTCTGCTTTGCCAGCACTCAAAACTCCTGGCAGAGCAGCACCAGATTTTAAGAGGTCTAACAAAACAAAGAGTCTGCTGGGCACCGTGCCTTGCCCAGGGGCCGTGCCCATGACATGCCAGGGCATCTAAACCAGGATCTGCTGCCAGTGTGGAACCAAGAAATCCATTTCTTGCAGTGGTATCCTTCAGTGCAGGCTGGGAACTCCCAGCCACACGCCTGGGAGCCTGGTGGAACCTTTTAAAATAGTCCTGTCTGACAGCCCAGAGCCTTTCCCAGCTTCCCTGCAAAACCAGGAGCGAGCCAGAGCCCTGGAACACCCAGTCACAGAGGGCACATCCAGAGGAGAAAGCCACGGGATCCTCCTCCTTGGGCTGCAGCAGAGGCCACCAAGAAGTCTGAGCCTGCACAGATTGTCTGGGTGGTGGATTTGCCTCACTCCCATTCCTGAGGTTTCCTTTTCAGCATCAAACAGGGCAGCTGAGCACAGAGCCAGATGGAAGCTGAGCTCACTCACTGTCTCAGTTACTGTCCCTCAGCCAAGGTCAGACTTTCCCCAGATTGCTAAAAAATCAGGAGACACGGAATCCTCCCCCATCCCCAGAGAAATACTGGTTAATCCGTATAATTAGGAAGGAAAGCTGAACACTGTAGCCCTCAGTGGTTTTCACATCTTTTCAAACACTGTCTTTAATGCAGAGCTAAAAGAGGGATTTAAAAAAAAAATCAGTGAGAGAGGAGAAAAGCCAAAACTAGTCCCAAAGCACACGGAAGAACTTTGTTATAGTTAGTGATCCATGACAGCATTAATTTCTCTTCAGGAAGACTGAGTGTAGCAAAGCATTTGGAACTCAAGGAAAAAGTGCTCATTAAACCAGCACAAAGACCTAGTTCTGAAAAGCCCAGACCACATTCCAAAAATTACCTGTTACATGGCCTGTGCTGAAATGTAAAGATTATTTCCTGGAACAGGACCATTTGGATTTTAGAATGAATCACCAAATCATAAAAGCACAGAATGGTTTGGGTTGGAAGGGAGCTTAAAGATCATCTCATTCCAACCCCCTGCCATGGCAGGGACATCTTCCATTATCCCAGTGTGCTCCAAGCTCTGTCCAACCTGGTCTTGGGCACTTACAGGGATGGGACAGCACAGCTATAGAGCACCATCCACAATTATAGAACAACAAGAAATAGTAAAACTGTGGCATAGAGATAATCATTAATATTTTTAGAACAGAATCTTTGAGTAGCCACTCTATGACTTTCAACTTGCAGTGATAAATTGCACTTAAAAAATACAAATGTCTTTATATTTTCTGTATGTGTTTACATACTTACACACACACTCCTCATGATTTTTTTTAATCATGCACACCCTCCTCCCATAAAGAAATCCATGTAAAAATGTAGGAGTGGAAGGAACACCAGCAAGAATGAGGCAGAAATACCTAAGAGAGATTTGAAATGCCAGATAGTGGTGGCTTGATGACCACCATGGAGGGTGTGTTTTTGAATGTCCTGCAGGATCATGGAATGATGGAATATCCTGAGTGGGAATAAACCCACAGGGATCATCCAGTGGAACCCCTGGCCCTGCCCAGACCTCCACCAACCCCACCCTGGGCATCCCTGGCAGCGCTAGCCAAAGGCTCCTGGAGCTCTGGCAACCTCGAGGCTGTGCCCATTCCCTGGGGAGCCTGGGCAGTGCCAGCACCCTCTGGGGGAAGAACCTTTCCCTAAAATCCAACCTAAATCCCTCCTGGCCAGCTCCAGCCCTTCCCTGCATGCTGTCCCTGTCCCAGGGAGCAGAGATCAGAGCTGCAGACAGTTTTAGGTGTTTTCATTTTATTGCCTTCTGAACACGTGGGCACCTCATCCTAAAATGGAAGAACTGACACTCCCAGAAAGACCTGTCAATTGTGTAAGAGCCTGATTTTCTTTGGGAGGTAAACTGGATTTGAAGGAAAGTTTAAATATGTTGAGATGTGCAATGGATAGGAAAAGAAGCAGCCCAGAGGGATGGCCCATGTGCTCCAGACTGTGGGAGACCTCACTGAGTCTTCCAGTACCACAAGGAAATGGATGAAAATGAAGGAGAGGGATTTTTTATATGGGCAAAATTCACAGAATTCACAGAATTCCCAGGATCACTGGGTTGGAAGAGACCTTCAAGACCATCGAGTCCAACCCAGCCCCAAGAGCTCAACTAAACCCTGGTCCCCAGTGCCACATCCAGGCTTTGTTAAACACACCAGGGATGGTGACTGCAGCACCTCCCCGGGCAGCCATTCCAGAACTTCATCACCCTTTCCATGAGAAACATTTTCCTGATATCCAACCTGTATTTCCCTTGATGCAGGTTGAGACTGTGTCCTCTGGTTACGTCAGTGACAGAAAAAAAGTGACAGGACAAGGTTTTAAAATTATAAAGAGCAGGTTTAGATTTCATTTCTTAACCATATTTATAGAAAGGAATTTCTGCCATTGCCCACTTTTTTTCAACACAATTTGTGCAGCGAGCTCAGTCCCTGATTCCCTAATTTACAATAAATAACTGTATAGGAGAGTAAGAAGATGGAGTTTCCAGAGGAATGATCCAAGGCCACACAAGAGAAGAACCAGCTTCAAAGGCTGGGCATTATCTTCTAGTGAATCCTAAGATAAAGGCCTGGCACTGAACCAAAAATATTTGTGGTTGGATTAAATATTTGGAGATGCTGCACAACTCCTGTTACAGCACAGCCTCCTGCCAAAATATCCTTGTTCACAGAGGATCCAGAATAGCTCAGGGAGGATTACATGCCCGGTGAATTTATCAGATATCTGATTCCCCTCTCTGTCCTTGCCTTTGTTTGGGTGCTTCCCAACCAAAGATTTTTTTTTTTCAATTTTACCCTTTTAAATCAACCTTCATGATTACAGAGGAAAACAACCATCACAAAATAAAATACATTGCAAAATATATGATAATCTGTCAAGCTATGAAAGAAGTGCTTCCAAATAATCTGGAAAAAAATCTCAAAATCACAGAATCCTCAGGGTTGGAAGAGACCTTCAGGATCAAGCAGTCCTCACCCCAAACCCTGTCCCCTAGGGCCACATCCAGACTCCTGAACACTTCCAGAGACTCCAACACCTCCCTGGGCAGCTCATCCCAAGGCCTGACCACTCTTCCAGGGAAATTTTCTTTTTCAGTCTCCAACATGAACCTCCCCTGGTGCCATTTGAGGCCATTTCCTCTCCTTTCAAAAGAATTGTGTCCACTTCAAAATACTTTTGCTGCCCTGAACTTTTCTTTTGCAGTTAGAAATTTTAAAGCAGTGTTTGTGAAGAATGCAACCATAGGTGACCCAGAGAAGAAGGAATACAAAACTTAGGAGACTTCACATTTTATATAAATAATAATATGGTGTTATGAATCTATAGAAAAGGGCAGCATAGATAATTTTGCAGGGGGTTATTTAAAGTTTGTTGCGAGGAAGAGGATGGAGGGTGTTAGGACGTAGGTTAGACTCAGAAATCTGAAAGGTTTTTTCCAACATCACTAATTCTGTGATTCCGTGAGGGAGAAAAGCGCTTGGCTTGCAAATAAACCTCTCCAGGAAGAGGTCATGAGACCAAAAAACATGAATTTTTAAAACATATTCTTTTCCTTGTGTTCACAGTGCTGGTGAAAGGCCAAGTGACCACCAAGTACTACCGGCTGCTGTCCAAGCAGGGAGGCTGGGTGTGGGTGCAGAGCTACGCCACCATCGTGCACAACAGCCGTTCGTCACGGCCTCACTGCATAGTGAGTGTCAATTATGTCCTTACGTAAGTCCAAATACTTTGTACCATTACCTGTTATCACTAATTGAGTCACTAAGGATTAAATCTGCCAAGTTTTCTTGGCTTGTGTCTTCCAGTGTCGTTCTGTGCTCGCGTGTTGCAGCTTTCTCTGTTTGTACGATCTCATCTCTTCAGTTGAGAGAAAACATTGCTGTATTAATTATTATCATTATTATATAGATCTTCATCTTGTCCAGGGAAGGGCAGTGGAGATGGTGAAGGGGCTGGGAAGCATCTCATGAAGGAGCTGGGGGGTTCAATCTGGAGCAAAGGAGGCTCAGGGGGGATCTCATTGCTCTGCACAACTCCCTGACAGGAGGGGCAGTGAGGGGGGGTCAGGCTCTGCTGCCTTGTCCCAAGGGAAAGGAGGAGAGGAAATGGCCTTAATTTTGTCAGGACAGGTTCAGATTGGAGATTAGAAGGGTTTTGTCTTTTGAAAGAGTGATGAGGCCTTGGGATGAGCTGCCATGGGGAGGAGGTGGAGTCACTCTCTCTGGAATTATTCAAGAGGAGTCTGGATGGGGCCCTTGGGGTGATGCTGGTGCTGCTGGGTGATGGTGGGACTTGATGAGCTTGAAGATCTCTTCCAAAGTTGAATATTCTGTGATTTTTTGATCAAAACCAATCTTGCAGCTTGTGTGGTTTAGTTACAAGCACACGCTGCTGACAGAGGAGGAACATTGCTCCTTTTCCTTTCCCCAGGGCAGAGACCAATTCCTGGCTGAGCAGGAGACAGATTACTTGATCTCTGTCTTTCCATGGTTACAAACCACAGGGAGCCAGGGATGGCTGAGGGAAGATGATACAGCTCAGGCTCAGAGAGAGGGGACACTTCACCCAAAGGTGTTTATGTGATTCCCAGTGGAATTTTTTTATAGACTTCCATGGGAATGAGGTCACCCCATAAGATTCTCTGCCTCCTGACATCCCCAGACTCTGTGAAAATCTTGGAAGAGTAAAAATTCAAGCCCTGTGAATGCTAACATGTATTTTTACAGGAGTTAGTTTGGATTTTCCCATGGTTTTAATTTACTGGGCTGTTCTTTTGCAGAGATATTGAGTACAAGGAACTTCAGTTGTCACTGGACCAGGTTACCATTTCCAAGTCACAGTTTTCATGCAGAAACTCAGTACCTACCTCGCAGGAAACAAGGAAAATAGTAAAACCCAAAAGTAATAAAATGAAGGCAAAACTCAGAACAACACCTTACCCGCCACAGGTAAATTTTCCAGCAATATTTAATTACCAGTTGTTCTCACTGAGTGCTTGGGACAGTGTAGAGAATTTACTATAAAACAGACTATAGGATTGTCCACCCCAGGAAATCCCTCATAAAGCAGGACAAAATAAGATCCTTCTTCCTTAGGGTGGAAAGTACAGGTAGCACAAACCAGCTCTGGCAAGTGATGTAAAACCTTTGGGATATGGAGTGTGTGAAGCACTTCAAACACGACGTTCTTTCTTCGCAAAAAGAAGAAAATCTTGTACTTGGAATTGTGCTGTGAAAATCTGTGCTGGTGTAGAATGTGCGTCATTTATTGTTGGTGTGTGGAGCTCTTCATGTCAGGAGGAATTTCCCCATGGAAAGGGTGCCCAGGGAGGTTTGGAGTCCCCATCCTGGGAGGTGTCACTTGGATGTGGCACTCAGTGCTCTGGGCTGGGGACAAGGTGGTCACTGGGCACATCTTGGACTGAGTGGACTGGGAGGGCTTTTCCAGCCTTAGTCCTGTGATTCTGGAAAACTGAAGTGCCAAAATTATCAACTCAAAGCAGGATTTTTGTTCCCACGTGAAGGCAAGGTCACGAAGAGAGGAACTTCAAACGCGCTGCTCAGTCCATCCCTTGAGCCAGTGAGTCCCAGCTCTGGGTGCCTGTCTGAGATGTCCTGTACTTTCCTACAAAAGTTCCTCCTTTAACTCTCTTCCCCTGCTCTTTTCCCTCTCTTTCTCCCAGCAATACAGTTCGTTCCAAGCAGACAAACTGGAATGCAGCCAGGTGGGGAGCTGGCGCTCCAGCCCCGCTGCCAGCGCCGCCGCCCTTCAGGAACAGAACTTCCATTCAGAGAGCAGCGAACTCCTGTACGCCCCTCCCTACAGCCTGCCCTTCTCCTACCACTATGGACACTTCCCTGTGGATTCCCACGTCTTCAGTGGCAAGAAGCAAATGCTGCCTGCAAAATTCGGGCAGGCCCAAGGGGCACCCTGCGAGGTGGCACGGTTCTTCCTGGGCGCGCTGCAGACCAACGGCGAGTGCCAGTGGCACTATGCAAACTCCCTGGTTCCCAGCAGCCAGTCACCCTCCAAAAGCCTCCCTGAGCAGCCAGTGAACATCATCAGGCACAACCTTGCACAGAGTTATGAAGGTGGGTGTCGCTCTGAGCCAGGAGAAAAAGCTCGGCCGCGCGGTGGATGGGGAGGATTTGTGTTCGCGGTTTGAAAAACGGTTTTGATGCCTTGGATGCCTTCTGGATCCTGCAGTTTGGGAAGGACATTGAGATGCTTGAACACATCCAGAGGGGGCAACGAGGCTGGAGAGGGGCTGGGAACACAAACCTCTGGGTTGGACTCGATGGTCTTGGATGTCTCTTCCAACCCAGTGATTCTGGGAATTCTGTGAGTGGCTCCGTAGAACAGAGGCTAGACAAGATTAAGAGAATAAGAGCAGGTATTTATTAAAGGCCTCCACAGACACACCTTGGGCACTCAGAAGCCTCCCAGAGGCCTCACCCAACCTGGACAATGGTCACCATATGAAAATAAACACCACCTATTCCCATAAAAATTGAAGCTTGTCCTTTCTCAGCACAAAGCCACTCTGAATGTCTTTACCTTACAGAGTGATAATTCTGCTTTACTTGATAATAATTCCGAATTTGAAAATGTCTCCCATCACCTGCATTATTCCACTGTGCAGATGGTCAGGGATAGAAATTCTTTGAGGAAAGGCATTGACTTTTCTAAGGTGGAAACCTACAAGAAATAACCTTGAAAAATTATAACACAACCAAATGTAAAGATGCTCAAAATACCCTCTAATCACGGAATCAGGGAATAATTAGGGTTGGAAGGGAATTCTGGGGATCATCTTGTCCAACTTGTTTTTTTCCACTGTATTCAACCAGAACAGGGTTTCTTGCAGTGGTTTTGGCAGAGATTTATCTCTCATTTTAAACACTCCTGATCTCACGGCTGCCCCAACTCCAAAATGAAACTGAATCAAGTTGTGACGGGCAAGGAACAATGTGAATCAGCTAAAGCAACAAAAATATTTGGACAAACCAGACTCTGGCAATTCAGGCTATTTTGGGATGGTGTCAAGTATCTTTAACTCAATTAATGGCATTAATTAGTCCCCTGGCCCAGCTTCCCCTTCAAGTCAAACACAGCCCTGAATTTAACTGTTTTTATGAATGAACCTTGGAAGTTCTGCTGAGATTTCAGGTTGCTGCTGACTTTAGCAAGAGCAGCCTTGATTGGACTGGATTTCCCCGCTGTTTCCTGCTTTACTTTCAGTAACTGTGAGAATTATACAAAAACCTGTCACAAAAATATGCAAAAAAACTAAACAAAACAAAACAAAAAACCAACCCAAAACCCCACCACATCTGAGTTTATTCAGACTTAGTAAATACAGGGGTTCTTTTGAGATTTGAGGTGTATCTGAAAGTGTCAGAGGGCATCAACAAGTGCAGAATTCAAATCAGCTGCTGCAGAACTCCCAGGAAATCCTTCATTACACTCTTTTAAGCAGAATTCCAGTTTATCACTTTCCAATCCAGAGCCAATCCTTGGATTCCATCCACATCTCTCTGCATTCATAATTTTCATTAATTAAAAATCACTGATGAGGACTGAGGTACTGCTGTGCAGTCAGATGGAAACCCTCATTTCTTGGAATGGAGGAGGCAGTAGTGGAAATTTAAAATAGAAAAATAAGTTAAAAATAAATTATTTAAAATAAATTGTAAAAAAATTAAAATAAATGTAAAAAAAAAATTTAGGTAGTCTCCAGGGTGCCATTTTAGGTAGGCTCTTGGGTATCAGAATCAAGTATTTATTCACTTATGGGTGGAGATATCCAAGATCCAAAGGGAATATTAAAATATAAATATATTAAAATATAAATATGTTCAAAGCTGAGCTTGCTGCATCAGACAGAAGATGGAATCAGACATCAAATGTGCTTCCCACAGAGGAACAAATATTTTCTGCCTGGGGTTTGTCCTTCACAGGATGGTTTGACCTCACCCATGATGGACCTCACCTCACTGCCAGCAGCATTTTATTTCACTTTTCTGTGGTTAGGCTGAAAATGAGCAAGAGGGAAGCTCTTCTCACAGCCTAGAGCAGGTTAAATCCTTTTCCTTAGTTTGTGCTCCTCTAATTTGCTGTTTCCTTTGGTTGCTCCTGTGGACTGCGGGGGAAAAGGAGGAGTTTTAGACCAAAAATAGGAAATGTTTTTGTCCTTTCTGAAGATGCTGTGGGGAAAAAAGAAAAAAAGAAAAACAAAGGCAAAAAAAAGAAAAACCCACAAAAATAAACACCCCGACCCCCATCACCACAAAAATCCCCACCCCCAAAAAAACAACCCCCCAAAAACACACAAAACCAAAACAAAACAAAACAGAAAACCACAAAAAAACCAAGCAAAAAAACCCCCCACAAAACAAAAAAGGAAAAAAAAAATCCCAAACAATCAAAAAGACCCCAAACCCCAAAAAACCTCACAAAAGTCCCCCAAAAAACCTACATATTTTGATGATAAGGATAAAGACTTAAGTAAATCCTCCCTATCCCCAGTAAACCTGCAGGAACAGGGTAAAAAAACCCAAATCCCCAAAAAAACCTGCAAGGAACTGCTGCTATTTTTCAAGCTCGTCCCACATCACATTTCCCCATGAGGAGGAAAATGGAGCTGAAATACCAGCGGTTCCTATTTCTGGTTCTTCTTCCACTGAAGATTTTGCTGCTGGAGTTGGGAGATGTGGGTCCTTTTTTGAGCATTTTGATGCATTTTGATGGATATTTATTGGGGATTTGACAAATGTTGGCTTGCTACAATTAACTCCCTGCAAAAGCATTTTGAGTTGTATAAAAAAATAAACTTTTTTTTTTTTAAAGGAAATACGTACATATTTCCTTTGAGTTGAGGAGAAAAATATGGTCAAACTCAGGCATGGGCAAAAGGGGAAAAAAAACCAGAGCTTCCCCTATAAACAGGATTTCCACCCAATTTTTCCAGCCTTGTTTCCTCCTCAAGCAGACTCAGCACTGTTGCACTTTTGCTGAATTCTGAACCTTTGGAAGCGACTTTTTCGGTTTTTGGGTTTTTTTTCTTTTTTTTGCATCTGATCTCCCTTAGGTTGTCAAGTGCTGCTTTTTTCCAGTGGCTCACTGGAGAACTGACAGCCAGGGAGCTTCAAAGCAGGGAGGATCTGCTTAGCATCATCATCTTCGATCCAAAGGCAAAGCCAAATCTGACATCTGGCAGCCGGCTTGGATGCGAGGCCATTCCACATCACATCCACGGCAGCATCTGCCAAGAGCGCCGTGGGCCAAAGACATTTTTCTCCATGGAAAATAGCTCCTTTTGGAGAGATCAGAGATTGGAGGATGATGGTGCCAAGCCATCAAAGCTCTGAAGAAGCACGTAGCAGATACGACTGCCTGCAAATCAGATGTTTCTGCTTCTGGGATCTGGTTTTGAAGCTTCTTCCACTTTTTCCCAGCTGGCCCAGTCATCATAAAAAAAAATCATTTCAGTGAAGGCAACTGTGTTTTTAGTCAGAAGTTTCCTTTTTACCATTGAAATTGCTGCTGTGGGTACCACAGGACCTGCTGGTCACTCAGTGGTGCTGTTGGGCCTTCTGAGCTACCTGTGTGAAGCTCTGTGCCACCAGCCATGCCAAAACTCAGGTAATGAGGAAAAAGATGGAGAAAATCTGTGAAAAAACTCCCCAGGTTTAGCCAGTGCCTACTGGAAGAAAGAAATGACATTTTGCAAAGGGAATTCCCCATGAGAAAAAGACATTTTGTCTCACCTTTGTTTTTGGAGAGAGAATAATGGAGAGGAATCAGCCCATGCCTTGGGTGATTTGAAATTAGGGTTCAGACCAGGACAAGCACAGACTGAGATAATCTAAAAAAAAATATCTTTTCATGGGCAGGGGTTGTATTGAGACCTGTTCTATCTCTGCCTTGTTTGATAAAAAGGAGAGAGAGGGACTTTTTATAGGGACAGGAAGTGACAGGACAAGGGAAAATGGTTTTGAACTGCCACAGGGCAGGG
This sequence comes from Pyrgilauda ruficollis, assembly GCF_017590135.1. Lineage (NCBI taxonomy): Eukaryota > Metazoa > Chordata > Aves > Passeriformes > Passeridae > Pyrgilauda > Pyrgilauda ruficollis. The sequence goes on from NW_024530377.1 coordinate 262,515, forward strand.
TCAGATCAGAGATTGGGAAGAAATGTTTTGCTCACAGGGTGGTGAGACCCTGGCACTGGTGAAGCTGTACACAGTGACATTTACTGAGCAAAGCTGGAGGGCAGTGAGGGACAAACTGGTGAGTTCCACCAGTCCCAGTGGCCAGGAAAATCCCCTCCATCCCCTGCCGTGCTTTGGTGTCCCAGATAAAGCTCTGGTGCCAGGGAGAAGCCAAGTTCCAGATCTTATTTTTGTTATTTTATAGTGTGCAGCAGAAGGAAACGAGAGGTGTTATATGCAGAGGTTTATATGAAGAACATTTTTTTTTTTCCTTGACCCCCTCCTTAAAATAAACTCAAGATTTTTTTTTTAATCATTATCATAAAATATGCATTCTAGTTTAGGGTTTTTTTGACAAATTGTGTGAAACCTCGCATCAACTCTCCACCCAACCCCCTGACAAAAGGACTTTGTTGAGAGAGTGCTGATTTTGAGCAACCACAACACAGCTGTCCTACCCAAACAGAAAAAAGCTTATTTATTAATTACCAAAAAGTTTTAAAACTAAATAAATCAACCCTACATTTGATTTATTTAACAGATTTCAGTGTTCTGAGATTGTTGCCACTACCATTTATCTTGACAAGGGACGATATGACAAATTAATAGGTACAAAGATAGGTATTACAGGGTTACAGGTCTTGTCATGGCAAATTGGGACAAATTATGGAGCAGGAACTAATTCCCCACAAATAAGAAAAGGAAACTCCTAAATCCTGTGTTTCCCTGAGTATTCTGGGGGAAGCCTGTGCAGATTTTCAACCCAGCCAGTCACAAATACATCTTAATAACAGCACCAGAAATGTTTTCTTTACAGTCAAGAGAATAATGAACATTTCTGCCTTATTTTGAACTTATCAGCAGAATTGTGAGCTTTGAAAATTCCAGCTCTTAACACGATGAACTTCCTCCAGCATAAATCCTGTTGTCAGCACAAAGGTAGGGCTGGAATTCCCTGGTTGGAGCACTTCACAAATCCCAAACAGCACATTTGAAACTCTCACATTTGGCCCAGCCAGCCAGAAATAGATTTTCACCCCTTTATTTTTAATTCTTTGCAGAGGATGGATCTGTGGGAGTTTAACTGACAACACAGCCCACGGTGGTTTTCAACCATGTCCCCAAACACTGTGAGTGGATAAAACAACAAAAGGCTCCCTAAACAATAAATGTGGCTCTAGAGCTCACTCAGCTCCATTCCTTACCCCAATTCAAGCTCAATTCGGAATTTTTCAAACTTTCTGTCATCAGACTCTAAAGAGAACTTCACTGAAAAACCTTAAGCACACTGGCATGGTGGAAGGTTCCCTCGAGGAGCTTTAAGGTTCCTTCCAACCCAAACCATTCCATAATTCTTTGAAGAAAATTCTTACCTGGTTTGTATAATATGGAAAAAACACTTGCTCATAGATTGCACCTTGTCAGAAAAATCATAATTAAACACTCAGTCCTAAAAATTCCATGTTCTCCATCTTTTCTATGCAGCAATAATTCATCCCAGAATGGTCTGGGTTGGGAGGGACCTTAAAGCTCATTCAGCAGTTCCAAGCCCCTGAAATGGGCAGGGAATTTTCCATTAGAATACAGAAATAAAGTTATTTCCTTCTGTGTATGAATATTTATTGCTATGAGTACACAAAAATACTTTAAAAGCAAAGGCTTGAAAACAATTTTCAGTATTTTTTTTTCAGTGCTTCCTGTTAAAGGTTAACAGAGAAGCCTTTATTATTATTATCAAATTAATATTCACTTGGAAAATGAACTTGAACTGAACACTCTCAGTAGTTGCTTTCAACTGCATGAAAAATACATTTTGTGCTAAACAGAACAAAAAAAGCCAAATCAGTGATTACAAAAAAAACCCCAAAACAGAACCAAACCAGCACAGTCGCTCCCTGTAACCTCAGTTTGTTCAGTGCTGGAGAAGCTGGCAAGTCTCCAGAAAAGCTGTAAATGTGGATTATAATCATGCTGACCCCATAAATCAAAGGCAGGAGACACCAGTTGCTTTCCCAGTTGGTTCAGAGCCCTCCCAGCCCCTGCTCCTCATAAACGACCCCAACTCCTGAAAAGATAATTATGGGTTCATTTTGTTCAATTAAATTAAACCCATGCCCCACAAAGGAGCCACTGGCATGGTTGGCATCATTAAAAAGAAACCTGATGCCCAACCTCTCCTGCTGCACTTTCTCCCTCATTAGTGGCACTGCTGCATTTGGGTGTTCCTGCAAGTCCTGCTTGCTATAAAAACACCAAAATTGGGCTTTGCTTGAGAAAAACACCATTGATATTTTTCAGCTCGATATTTTTCCACCTTGTTATTCCCACTTCCAGGCTTTATTCCAGCAGCCTGAGCAGAGGAGGTGTTCCATCATTCTCCCCCAGGTGTTTTAGGGGAGGTGGTGCCCAGGCACAGGAAATTTCCCTGCGAGGCAATAATGAACCAATTAAGAACTCACAGCTGATAATGCAGGGGAAGGTGCAGAAAAGATGGCAAAAGCAAATGTGGGAAGGATTTTTTTCCTGCCACTCTCCAAGATTTAAACAGCAATTCCATGTTCCCATCTGGGAGTAAATTACATTGGGAGAAAAACAGGATTTTTTTGGTCAGTTAAATTACAGATGTTCTCAGCAAAATCACAGTGCAGAACAGGGCACTGCCATCATAGTGAGCAGTGTTTTAATAATGAAACATGTTTTTAAAAATGAAAATAAAAAGATGGTACTGAAGGGGAATGTGAATTGAAATATATTATGAAAAATAACCTCATTTCTCTTTAGTATTTGAGCCACACCTTTGTAGTGAGACTTCACAAGATTTTAACTCTTGGGGTAGTTCAGACCTGACAAGAAAATAATGGAAAATGGGTGAAAGAGAGTGAAAGAGGGAATATTTTACCAAAATCATAGAAAATTTGGGTTGGGAGGGACTTGCAAGATCTCATTCCAACCCCCTGCCAGTCAGGGAATCATCCACCAGACCCAGGTAAAGCTGGAAAAGTGAATTCCACAGCGAGGGGTCTCCAAGTTTCGGAAGCAGTGCAATGGAAATAAAACAAGGTGATAAAGGCACAGATAAATCCCCAGCTCTCTGTGCCCTAGGATTCGAAAAACATAATTTAAGGAAATTCAGCACAACAGGTGCAAAATTGGGGAAATCATCACTGAAAGTGCCAATAAATGGGAGATCTGCCAGAATTTCTCCAGAAATCTCAAGACAGGACATAAATTCTTTTTTTTTTTTTTTCCAGCATTTCAGTCACACTTCAAAAATGCCACAGAGGAAATATTGTTATTCCAGTTTTTTCCTGAAGGTTAGATTTTGCTTTTTTTTTTTTAATATGATGCAGATAAAAGCTATTTGGCAAGTGTAGGTGAAGCACGCAACCCAACCAACCTATTCAAGCTCAGAATTATATATGTATTCCCTAAAAATGTAAAGCATTTTTGCTTATTTATTATGTAAAACACAACTGTTAAAATGTTAATAAAATCCTGTAGCCAAAGGAAACCTGAGTTGAATTTTTCTTTTTTTTTTTACATACAAAACAAAGTATTTCACAAAAGGCAATGGTGCATATTGAAAATTTATTTCATGTGCGACATGTTCTATATTGACAATTAATGTACTATAAAACACACACAGTTTTAAAAATTTATTGTATTATTGCCACGTTGCATTTTAAATTAAGACACTTGGACAATGCAAATAACACAGAATCACTAATGAGATACTCAACACTTGACAATTCTTCCCTGCAGTTCTTTTTTATCCATCATTTTTTGACCTCTGCCCTTTGCTGGGCCCAGATTTAATTTCTTTGGTGTCTGGTCAAGGCAGCGCATCCCCACCACCACTTAGCCATGCAAATGTCTTTATCAAACCAGTTACCCCCAGGAACCAGCACAAATCTTTCCCATGACAGATGTTTTGATTGTAGAGATCTCCAAAGAGTTGCAAAAAGTAATTTTTTTTTCAGGCTGCTGATGCAGCTGAATCAGAGAAAGCAAAGAAACGAATTTTTGCACAGTGAAGCAGCAGCATAAAGAATTAAATGCTTTAATATTATTTCCAGGTAATAGCCCTTGATTTGTTGGATATATTAAAAAATAAAAAAAAAAGCTCTGAAGTCTTATAAAAGCTTTACTAGAAGCAGGATGTGCTGCCTGGACTCTGAAATGTGAAGTACATTATTACTTTTTCAAACCTTTGGAAGCAGCTTTGTTGCTGACTGGGCACGACCCACCCTGGACTCGCACACGTGCCAACACACCCAGAAGTTTTCCTATCAATAAACAACCCCCACAAATGTTTTCACCATGAGAAATGTTCTACCAGAGCCCAGCAGGAAAAAAAAAAAATTAAAAAAAGAAGTCCCAGTAATAGGGACATGGTAATAAATGGGTTTTTTGAAAGCACTTCATCAAGAAAATAGTTTAAGATATGACCTCAGCCTCACAATGGAAGAGGTGTTTTACTAATCCAGACAGCTGAACGAAATGAAACATTTTCAGAGCTTTATTCCTGGGGCTGGAGCTGGCTGGATCTCTCCAGCCCCACATCCAGGGACACCCCACACCACATTTGTCTGTCACACACAGAGAACAAGAAAAACAAGGATTTTCCTGCAAAAATGTTGTGGCTTTCTGGGCGTGCCACGTTGGGCAGAGGAAGAGTCAGACTCCACCTGACAGAGACTCAGGGACTTCTCCAAGGACTCCATCCAGCTGCTCCTTGTCCCATGGGAATTCTTTTTGTCTTTGGTTCTTCCCAAGGGAAAGCAACAAATCCTTCGTCCAAATCCAGGAGACACCAGAAGAGGCCACTGAAAAGGCAAAGTGGCTCCCACAGCAACCCCAGTGCTCTGGCACATCCAGGGTTGGGCAGCTCTCCCCTGTGGCAAGGAAATTCCACTCCAAGTTTCTTCCCAATGCAGAAATTTTGGGAAGAACCTGACAGTTTCCAGCGAGAACAGAATCAGCTCATCACTAAGGCAGCTACAAAAGGACCAACAGTAACCAGGAAATGTTGCAGCATTTAAAAAATGCTGAAAAATTCCTCTGCTGCTGCTCAGCCACTAAAACTCATTCTGCCCTTCCAAAATTCCCATGTTTTATCCTTTTCCCCATCTTGTTTTTTTCCCCAGTGAAGGGAGAAGGAAGTTTTAAGGAAGCCACTCAAGCCCCAGCCCGAGGCACGACCTGGTTGTTCAATCCCTCCAGGCACTTCCCAGTCTGTGTGGAACATGAACAAAACCCTAAAGGTGCTTCCTGCAGGAAAATCCTAAAGCTGAGACAGTTTTACCTACGAATTCTGGCTTAAGGTGAAGTTTTGTAAAACTCTGTGGTTGGAAAAGCAGCACCAGAGCTCTGCTTTGCTGCAGTTTGCTCGTGAAGGAAAAGGCAGAAAATAAATAAGGATGCAGCAGGAAGATGTGAGTGTGCATGTGCACACCCACTTTTTATAGATCTATATATAAATATATGTTTTTTTTTCTTTTTATTGAAGCTTTTTAAAGCCAGACTCGAGTCTCAGTTGATTAAAACATGCATTAATATTGAATTCTTATAACAAAGGCAGCTGCCAAACCTTCTCAGCCCGAAGCAGTTTTGAAAGCATCTGGTGGGAAAAAGCTAAACTAGGTGCATCATTTTAATTATGGCAATTAACAGCAGAGTGTGTGCAGTTCTAGGAGATGCTGGTGTGCAGCCTCACGTGATCTGGATCATGGGGGAAAAAAAACCCAGCAGGGTTTGGACAATCAGGACAAATCTTCTGTGAGATGGAGCATAAAATCCTAAATTTAACAGGGACAATTTAATTTCTACTCTTGCTGCCAAACCACCCAAACCCTAATATGTGAGGATTGGTCAAAATTACCATTAGAGACAAGTTTCCTTGTTTTAAGACTTCTTGGCTTTGGAGCTGAAACAATCTAAAATGTTTGGATTGTTTATGAAGTGAACTTTAACCTAAAAACCCCATTTCTGGCTAGAAGACAGTAGTTTCCTTTCTGCAAACCAATCTGGCTGATCCACCATGAAAAAAAAAGAAATTAAGGTGGCCACATCCCACCTGGGACAAGCCTGGCTGGCACAGAATTGTTTGGGGAGCTGTGGTGGCCAAGTCTCCTTGGGAGAAAACCCCACCAAGCTCCCACGTGGCTGCTCCAGGAGAATTCCCAGGCTGCTCCCCCCACCTGGAAATGTGCAGGCAGCCCCAAAAATGAGCTGCTTTCAGGTCAGCAGGTGTTAAAGCTCTTGCTTTTAGAGCTTAGCAGCAAAACCAGACACTGGCTTGGGAAAGAGGGTGACAAAAGGGCTATGGAAGAGAATTTGGACATGGGGGAATGGTGTGATTTCTCTTTCTCACTGCAGTAGTTGTTTGCAGCAGGGAATTTGATTTATTCCCTTGATTTATTCACTTAACTTCCTTGAGATAATGATAAAATTACTACTAAATTCTAAATTAATTACAGGTTTCACCCCCTGAGATGGGGTTCTACAATAACTTGGGTGTGACACAGCTCCAGTGGGTTTTTTTCCTGTAACCTCTTGGAAAACCATGATTTAAAGGACAGATGAGATGATTTACTCAGATCCAACTGACTGAGAAGAGCAGAGTGCAAATCACTTGGATAACCCAGCACAGCTCCTAAGTGCTGATGGAATACTCTCCCAAAAACTCAAGGCAGCCATTAAGAGTTGCAGACCTGAGATCAAAGCACAGGTTGGTAAATTATTGTAGAGGTCTACACAGAGAAGAACCAAATCAGGATCTTCACTCAGACCTGGAATTAAGCACAGTGGTGATCCCAGCAATTCAGGAATATGTGATGTTCCAGCTGGTTTTAGTACAGACAACACAGAAAAACAGAATTTAGTTAAAAAAAAAAAAAACCCAAAAAACCAACAAAGTAAAAAAGTAAATATTGTCCTGCACTGTGCTAAATCACACAGAAACAACAAAAAAAAAAAAGGAAATGTTGAGCCACTTCAGTCTCTCCAGTACAGGCCGTAAATGAAGAGAAAGTTCTGTTCACCACAAATATTCCTTTGCAATCAGACCCCTTGCAAAGAACAGATCCTTACAAAGAATGGCAACAGAGGTGTGTTTTAAAGTTAATGAAAACAATAAAGGCCTTCAGCTGTGAGATCACCACCTCTTTTCAGCTGCTGACGTTACCCACAGCAAACACAAAGCAGAAAATCAGAAAGAAAAATCAAACTTTCAGTTACCCTTCCCACCTTGAGGTTGAGGTGACAGTGCCCAGTACTAAAGAGTTCCTGTCAGTGCTTGGGGACGATGAGGTTCCTCAGCATGTCAAAGGAGTTGCCATCAGGGTGCACAGACTCCACGCCCTTGCCCTCCTGGTGCACCTGCAGGTATCCATAGTCATCCACCCCAACAATCCAGGCCAGCGCGCCCTCCTCGCTGCGGAGCCGCACCTGCTTCCCACTGAGAATTGGGACAGAAAACAGAGAATTCTGTCAGAACTGCCCTGGGCTGGAAATGCAGGATGTGCCTGGGTGTGTGTGTTCTATCTCCACCTGTCAGAGCTGGGGCAGTTCTCTGCTGTTCTTGGGGCAGTTTTTTCTTTATCTCTCCCACAGCCAATCCTCCCTCCAGCAGATCTCTGCTGTCCATGGCCAGGGAGTGTCCCTGCAGGGCTGATCAAATTCCATCATCCCATGGGGAGATGCTCCGCCCAGGGCAGGAGCCAAGCATTCCTACCTGGATACAATCTGAGCCTGGGACAGCACAGCAGCCTCTGCCCACTGCATTCCCAGAGGAACAGCTTTCTCCTGCCCTGCATTCCCAGAGGAAGAGCAGGCCCATCTCCAGCAGCCCTGGAGGTTCAGAGGAAAACTGCAGCCTTGTGCAGGATCCCTGCTCCAGCAGAAGCACAGCTGGCACTGCAGGAGGGCTGAGCCACCATGGGATGGGACTGTGCCACCACCCTGACCCACAGGGGGCCAGGGCATGCTCTGACTCCATCAGTGGTGTTTTGTATTACTGCATTTTAATTTTACTTTTAATTTTTCCTAATAAAGAACTGTTATTCCTACTGCCATATCTTTGCCTGAGAGCCTTTTAATTTCAAAATCATAATAATTCAGAGGGAGAAGGTTTACATTCTCCATTCCAAGGGAGGCTCCTGCCTTCCTTAGCAGACACCTGGCTTTTCAAACCAATACAGCAACACATGGACACTGAGTAATTAAAAATAATGCCTCAAGAATTCAGCTTTTCTATTTTTTTCTAATCCTGTACTGCATTAGTGCATAACTCTAAACTCCTTATAAAGTCTTAATTACTCTCTTCACATTTTGCTCAGACAAAACAATCCCTCTGGGCCTGAGACCCAAGGACACCCTACAGCCTCAGGACCTGAAAATATAAAATAAAGTGAATTGGGAGGGAGCAAACTGGAGGTTAATGACTTCATTATCTGAAGCTGTAATTGGAGAATTAACCCCTAATATGCAAATGGACCAAAGTGATAATTGTGTGAAACACTGGTGACCATTATCCAGGTTGGGTGAGGCCTCTGGGAGGCTTCTGAGTGCCCAAGGTGTGTCTGTGGAGGCCTTTAATAAATACCTGCTCTTATTCTCTTAATCTTGTCTAGCCTCTGCTCTAGGGAGCCACTCCAAGGCACCAAAATCACCTCAGAGGACTCATCAGAATCATTAGAAGGATCATGGAATGGTTTGAGTTGGAAAGGACCTTAAAGATCATCCTACTCCAACCCTGACACCTTCCACTGTCCCAGGCTGCTCCAAGCCCTGTCCAACCTGGCCTTGGGCACTCCAGGGATGGGGCAGCCAGGGTTTCTCTGTGCCAGGGCCTCAGCACCCTCACAGGGAAGGCTTCACCTTCTAACAGAGTATTTCATTTCTCACCTCAATGGTTCTTCACATAGATTGACTTTCAGCAGCATTTTCTACCTGCTTGAATTTCCTTTTGTGGAATGAACAGAGTTGGAGTTAATCCAAACAATCTATTGTTTTTTCCTCCTAAAAGTACAGCAGCTTCATCCATCTCAAACCAAATCATTCCAAATTCCCTATGTTTGGAGACGATACATGTAAAATACCTGAAAGCATTCTTTAACTCATGCTAATCACTGATTTATTATGTGCTACTTCAATTCTCCCTTAAAAATGTGCATCCTGTTTGGGAGTGTATTTTAAATTATTCGCTCATAACAAAAGGAATTTTGTGGAAAAAGACAAAATACCCATGAGTTCTTCCACCAATTTTATTAAAAGAAAGTTTGAGGATTCTTACCTGTGTACCCAATACTTGTAGTACTGGGGAAGAACTCCGTTGGGCCCCTTCTCCTGGAAAACCTCAATGAGCCTCTCCAGCACAGTCACAGTCCTTGCAATGAGACAGTCTGCACTCAGAGGCTTCAGCTCTGTCCCCTCTTCCCTGTTCAACTTTGCAATGAGGTCATTGATGCAGATGGTGGGGTTGCTGTTATTCACATTAAATCCAAAGCCTGCAGAAAACAAAGAGAAGGACACAATCAAAGAGACAAACTCTTTGTTGCCACCACAGCCCACACTTAATTCATCTGCTCCCTACAATTATCCCTCAGGATGGCTCCCAGAGCTGGCTTCGTTCAGTCTCTTACACTTTTCAATCTTCTTTCTCCTGTAATTACAACTCTTAGCTCAGATTTTGCTCCTTATCCCCAAAAAGGCTCCTCAGAGTTAGAGAGGCAAATCCAGCACAGCCTTTCAACCACACTCCATCCTACCAGTGAGGGCTGGGAGAGGATAAACTGCACCTTGGTTCCAAAACCATTCATGTGAGACATTCCTGTACTCCCTGGAAGGTCCTCAGCCCACTCAAAGAACAACTGATCCTACCCTGAGATGGAGTTTTATCTCCCAGTCTAAAATTCAGCTCAGAGACCTTTCTGTTTCCTGCAGTGAGCTGAGTGCCCTTTCCAAAAACCCAGACTTTTCACTCAGCTGATAAGCCTCGTTTGGCTTGCTCAGGAAAGCCCAGAAGATTTGATTTTAACTTTGCAAGACTCCAGTTTGCCTAATCTATCTCACCACAGCATATCCTTTAGAAGCCTCAAGCCTCTCACTGAGATTTCTCCAGCTGGAATTCCCAAATTCTGAGTTGGCAGAATGCCTCCCTTGTTTAAATATGGCTCCTGGGGCCTTTTCTGCAGCCTGCTGAAACAGGCTTCGAGGGATGTAAAGAAGTATATTGTATTACCTGTTTATTTTTTTCTCCTAATAATTTGGGGTTTTTTTCTTCCCTCAGACATTTGGGATAAAACCCCCTGTCTGTCAATCAGGTTTGGGCACGATGCAGCTCCATCTGCAAGGAGGTGCAGATGTCTTGATTTGTAAATTTGCTGTTCAAAAAATTTATATTAACTTTGAGAAGGATCCCTTCAGTGAAAAGGAGTTTTTGATTTTTAACAAGTCAGGGAATGCAGACAAATGAGGCACAGTGATCCCAACACACCAGTCCTGTGGAAATGAGCTGAAATGGGTTACTGGAAAGAGATAAAGGAAAATGAACTGGAAAATGCAACGAGCTGGGCCAGTAAATCCCAACTCAGCCATCTGCACTCCAGTGTGAGGGAACAGAGACACCGTGGCCACTGAGGGGGTCACAGGGCCTTGGGGTCCATCAGCAGCCTCAGGATCACTGCTCAGCCATCCAAAAAGTGGGACACAACAGCCACCCTGTGACAAGGAGCTCAGCTGAAGCCCCAAGACCTGGGAATGAACACGGCAAAGGGGAAAAGGCAGCCAGGAAATCTAAAAACCACGAGGTGCTCAGGGCTCTGGGGACACCTCTGCAGTGTCCACGGAGAAGAGAGCATTCAGCAGTGCCCCTGCCGTGCTGATGTGGCTGATGGATGTTGCAGTGGTGGATCCATGAGGATCTGGACGTGCCTGAGCAGAGGCAGAGGAGCGTTCGCCGGTCACGCTCGCTGGCTGTCCCCTGCATTCCACTGGTGCTTGGCTCCTCCGCCTGCTCCGAGTCTGGCCCTCACATTAATGGTGAATATTCTTCTCAGAACTCCTCCTCCAGAAGTCCCAACACCGTAAAGTTCTTCAATTTTATATTTCAGATTGGAAAAAACAGGGGTTTTGGTTGGGTTTTTTTCCCCCAAACTGTGTTTAAAAGTGAAGAGTGTCACCTGCAAGGCTTGAGCAGTGAAAATGCAGGTTTGTCTTTGATCTTATTCTCCTGAGCTCCTCCTTGGAGCAGTGAAGCCACAGAGATGATCTTTGATTTCCATCATTATCCTCATTTACGGGAGATTCTTGGGAATGCCATGGAAAGAGTGAGTTCAGTGCCTGGACATGGCACTGAGTGCTCTGGGCTGGGGACAAGGTGGGCACAGCTGGGACTCCGTGGGCTGGGAGGGCTTTCCCAACCTCAGGGATCCTGGGATTCCGTCTAGGAAAGGATCCTTTGGAAAAGGGGTGATGGATCTGACACACCTTTCCTGCTGGGGAAGCTGAATCTCATCACTCCTACTAATACAAAACTTAAATGTCTTGAGGCCCCTCTAGGACTCCCAGGGAAACACAGCACTGGAGTGATGGAAAAGATCCCTGGATTCGTATGGAGCAAGGAGGTTTCAATTTTCAAAGCTCCCAGGTGAAAACAGACTGATGAAAATAGGCATTTATCTATACCTCAGACCTACCAGATGGATATCAGAGAGAATGGATACAGAAAGTCTCCATTTGAATTGGAATATTTTGATGTTTAGGGTAAGAATGGAAAGGTCCAAACCAAATATGTGAAGTGCTTAAGAGATACTTGATGTAAGGAACTATTTTTGGATGTATTCCTGCTTTCCTTATGTTAACCAGACTGTAGGAAAACATGGAAGTTGTAAATGGTTGAAGGGGCACAGAGAGATTTCTTAGGTTTCTGTGCAATCTCCATTCTGTTCGAGTCGCTTATTTACAAAATGAAGGTGTAAAATTGAACGGAAAATGTCATGTCTGGGCACGTTTCACAGAAGGAGGTGACATCTTCAACTCTTTTCTTGCACCTCTAAAATCACAGAAACAATACCATGACCACTCCATTTTTGCAGGATACATTACTTGTGCAACATTCAAATAGCAAATATACTTTTTGTTTCTTTACCCTTGTAGACTTGCTAAGGCATTTCTTTCCATTTTCTACACACAGCAGAGACAATTACTTTTGGGATCAGAATCTGGAAAGTTTCTGAGCAGATCTGGGATGCTTAGGGGAAAAACTTCCTTATCACAGAGCAGGATGATTATCAGACTAAAGACGATAAAAATATCTCAATAATTAAAAAATGAAAAAACATTACTCTGTGTATGTAGCTCTTCTTTTGATTTAAAAGGCATGTTCTTCATTTAACTATTTTTCATGTTACAAAAAATCCATAAATTGGGAAAAAAGGATAGAGTTTTCAGTATATTCCACTGGTTTTGCAATAAATCAAGGAGGACAATTTCCCTCTCCCATGTAATGCTCTTCCTTTGAACTCTACTACACCAATCCAGATGCTTGCATTTATGTTTTACTTGTCAAGCATATGGAATTATTAAGGAGAATGAAAACATTTATTTTGTGCTTCCTCTGGATTTCATGTTGTGCTTTATTTCCTTATGCCTGCTGTCATTATTTGTTCTCATCGTTGCCATTTTTACTGATATAGACACTGATAACAAAATCCTCCAGAAAAAAACCAAAAAAAGCAGCACAGAAAAGCTTCAAAATAAGACATTTACCAATGAGAATATGAAATGTTGTTTCAATGAGTGTTGAGTTTACCAGAACTCCACCAATCTTCATCAGATCACTGTAGTAAATATCATTTGGCCATTTAACTCGCAGCTCAATGTCCTGAAGAAACAAAACCAGACATTTAGAGACATTCATGGCTCATTCATCACTCCACAGTCTGTAGAGAATCATGGAATGGTTTGGGTTGGGAGGGACCTTAAAGCCCATGCAGTGCCACCCCTGCCATGGCAGGGACACCTTCCACTGTCCCAGGCTGCTCCAGCCCCAGTGTCCAACCTGGCCTTTCAGGCCCTGCAAGGCCACCCTGAGCTCAGCCCAAAGCTTCTCCTGTGCAGCTGAACAATCCCAGCTGTGCCAGCCTTTCCTGCCAGCAGAGCTGCTCCATCCCTCTGCTCATCCTGGAGCCTCCTCTGGGCTCTCTGCAGCAGCTCCAGCTCCTCCCTGTGCTGGGACAGGGCTGGGGCAGCTCTCAGGTGGGCTCTCACCTGAGCAGGGCAGAGGAGGAGAATTTTCTCTACCTTTTTGCTACACCCAAAGTGCTGCTGTCAACTGCTGCTCATAATGAGAATCTACTGAAATGCTTCAAAAATGCTACAGAAAATGTAACCGTGCCTGGGGAACCTTGCAGGAACTGATGCCTCAGGTTTGAGCTTTTCTATTTTTCACATTCTGTGCTGCTTTAGTGTGTAGGGCTGGGCTTCATATTAGGGGATGGTGAGCTCTCTGCACAGAGCAGGGAGACAAAACAATTCCTGCTCTAGCTGGGCACCAAGGACAAATGATCCAAATCTCAGCCCAAGAGCACAAACCCCATGGGCTGGAGAGAGAAAAACAAGCAGGATGGGAGTGCAGGGGCTGAGCTGGAATTGGACACTGAACTGCAATGTGCACATGGAGCAGAGCTGATCCCAGGGAGAGACCCCGTGAGCGCTCGTGCATTTTGGGACCATTTGGGTTCATCTTGGGTGCAGCCCTGGCTGGGCTCTTGTGCTGCCCAAGGTGGATCTATGGAGGCCTTTTCATAAATCCCTGCTTTATTCTTTAACTCCATCTAGTCTCTGTTCTAGCTCAGCCTTCTCAAGGCATCAGTAGTAGGAAAAGAGACAGTGACATCCTGAATTTCAGAAAGGAAATTCAGCAGACAGGAGAAATCCCAGTTCCCAACCACATAAATAGTTCAGAAATATCCCAAAGCTGTCCCCGCTCTCGGCAGCGCCGCGGGGCTGGAAACACAAACTGAGCTGTGACAAGGTCCCAGCCCCACAGAGCAGCTTTTGTTGAAACCACAGGGCTGAGCTGAACTTTGCACTGGCTACTTAAACACAAAAAGAAATCAAATGTGCTTCCTGCAGTTTGAAACACTGCCCACGACTGCTGCATCCCCGGGGGCAAATTATGGGAGGTGCTCCAGGCCTACAAGAGTCGCATTCCCTCCTATTGTAGGGGATGAAATCCCTTTACAGGATGTGTGAAAGCTGCACCTGGGTCCGTGTCTACTTTCCTGACAGATTTAAAGGCCAGGGAGGAGTCCATGACACATCCACTGACAGGAAATACTACCTGATTTTGCTATCAAAGCATTCTGAGGGAAAATATCACCAGCTCCTATTCGTTATGGGAAGGAACTTGGCTCCTTGCACTGGGGGAAGGTTTTCAGGGGACTCTGGAGAGATGGGAGGTATGACACAGTGAAATGGTGCTCGCAGTGATGAAAGGGCTGCCAGAGGGAGAAACACACACCTGTAAGACACCAGACAGTAGCTCTGTGACTGAAGTGACAACAAGCAGCAAGAACAATTGAGTCAGCTGGGTGTTCTCATGACTTTGCCTCAGAGTGGGTTCACCAGGTACCACACAAAACATCACAAAAAACGCGGGAAATTGAGCATGTTCTTGTCTTCACTCACTGCTGATCTCAGAATGGGAGAGCAAAGCATCCTCTTGACTTAAAGCCCATTAGCATCCTCAGCATTAACATCTGACAAGGGAACTTCCAACTGAGCCCTCAGATCTGCTCTGGGAGGACCCACAACAAAGGCCTCAGCTGCTGCTGGTTCAGCAGAGTCAGTAATTGTGGCATCCTAAAAACAATGACTGGATGATAAACTGATACATGGACATTTTGGAACCAGCCCAGAGGAGGCTCCAGGATGAGCAGAGGGATGGAGCAGCTCTGCCAGATCCCTTCATAACCCAAAACATTCCATAATTCCATCACTCTGTAGAACATCCCATTGTTTGTGGCTGCTGCAGCTGGCATGACATGGACATAGGGAAAAGCCTTGCAGGACTTGAGTCCAAAGGGGAAATTCAAGCACTGAGTTTTTGATAATTTTTAAAAATTTCTTGCTGTAAAGTAATTGATTCTAAACCTTTAACTCTGTTTTGCCCCCTTGCCAAGGGCTGATGTCCCCTCAGGTTCAGCAGATCTGCCCTGGTCACAGAAAGCTCTTTACTGTCCAAATGCTCAGTACAGTACACACATTGTTGATCCACATTTTTTACATCAATATTTGGACCTTCAGTCACCTTTTTCCTCTTGAATGGAATAAAATTAAAAAATGCCACAGTACATCAGGGCAGGCACACAGGAGCAAAACCACCTCCATTCATAAATCAGCTCCTTCCCCAGTCATCTCCATATTTTATAAAACTAACTCTTGTCCCTTCGTTTTTAAGTGGTCAAATTATCCACTCCAGCCAAATATTTTATATTGCAAATTTTAGCCTGAAGCATTTTGTTTTTCCAGTCAGGTTATGAAGCACTGAATTTAGAAGGTTTTAATAGAAAGGCTGACAGACCCTAAACTCCAGCAAAGCTACTGGGTGCCACTATAATAAAGTTCATGTGTAAATGTGTATAAGTCATTGATTTTCTGTAATATAGGAAACATATGCTTTAGTTAACTACTTCTGTAAAATACCAAAGTTTTATAGTTAGCAAATATTAGGAAATGGTAACATTAAAAAGGAGATATATGAGGTGATAAAGAAGACTGGTTCTTCATTTTAATACTGATGACAGGACACTTGATTCCCTCTCGAGAGCAATTCTCCTCAGTTCTTGCTTTAGAAATCAGTTTTCAACCTTAAACAAGGGTTGGAAAAATCCTTTAAAAGGGATAAAGTGACCACTGAAACAGCACCAACAAAAAAGCAGAATAGGATTTGTCAGTTTTATTCATTTTCCCCTCCTCCTTATTCTCCTTCAAAATCAAAACAAATCAGCTCATTGTTGGACAAACAAAATTGACTTTTTCTTTACTGCTGAGGATTGAGGCTTCAGTTTCATAAGATTAAGAGTGAAATGAGTGTAGTGCATTTGAGCAGCTCAGTAAAAGAATATTCATCCTCTGGATATTGGATTTCTCCAAACATATCAATAATCAAGGTTAAGTTTAGGTTCTTCTTAGTGCTGAAGAACTGAATTATGCATTCAGCCATTACACACAAAAAGACACAGCTAAAATCTGAATTTAATGTAAATGGAACCAGGGGTTTTGAGATGAGTTAGAAGGACATACCTCATATCCTGGTATGGATCTGACTGCCTCTACCACTGCCAAGGACACCAGGTGCTGGATAAAAGGAATTCTCTGGCCCAGGTTGGAATGCAGAGGGATGGAGAGGTGCAGAGTGGACAGGGCACAGCCCATGGGACTGAGCCAAACGTTTCCACCACGACCTGGGCAGGGAGAGGAAAAAGAGGAAATTCAACTCAAGAAAAGAACATTTCTAAAAAAGATCACTTTGTGAATGTAGATAACAACTAAAGAGAAAGATTCAAAGGTATCCATCCAAAAATGTACCAACAGTTCCTTTAATGGAGTTTCCGAACCGATTTTCAAAGAAAAAGGTGCAAAGCTTCTTCTTCAAAAAAAAAAAAAAAAAAGATTTTTTTTTTCTTTAAAAAAACCTGGAATATTCCCATCCCTGTAAGTGCTCAAGGCCAGGCTGGATGGGGCTCTGAGAACCTGGTTTTGTGGAAGGTGTGGCAGGAGGTGGAACAAGATGATCTTTAAGGTCCCCTCCAACTCAGGCCATTCTGTAATTCTGTTCTGAGGTTCTGAAGTAGAAGCTGCTACTCAATTTCCCAGCATGTGCTAAATCCCCTGCTTCCAGGATTTTCCTGGTCTCTGCTAACAGACACATTTCAGAAGATCTTGCTTTGTTCAAGTGGAGAAGCATTTCTGACAATGCCCTGTGTGCACCCAGAAATGTACCCAAACCCTGAACCACCCTGCACTGAAACCAGGGAATCATCTTCTCATGGATTTGAGCTCGGAAAAGCTTCTTGGGCCACACACTCTGCTCTTCCAGCAGAATAAATGTGGCTTTTAAAGAAGTGCCAGCATTTTTCTGGGCAGGAAACACGACTTGCTTACATTTATCTGCTCAGGCAGGTCCTTCAGACTCAATCTCAGAGCAAGTCAAGCCCCAGTCCTGTTCCAGTTCACCCAGTTTCAGTTTTCGTCTGGAGCTCTGACTTGTGTTACACTGAGTGTAGTGATGGCAGCTTTTGTGACTGGCAAAAATTTTTTTGGCAGGCACCAGGAGACCACTAAATCATTTCTGCAAAAGCCACCAAACATCCTGAAAATGTTTACTTTGGTCTCTTATTAACTTTTGGGTTTTCAGTTTGAATCCACAGTTTGAGCGGGAGGAAAAAAGGACAGGCTTATTCAATGGATTATATTTTCAAAAATGCTCATAATGCAGCTTAAAATGTTCTATTTTGTGTATTTACTACACATTTATGAGTAAAATAAGGAGATTTACTCACCTTTCCCTTGTGTTTGTCGAACAGCCACTGCTATTAAACCCATCTCCTCAGGCAACTCGAACATTAACCTGCCAATTAGGGAAAAAACCAAAAACCCCACATGCTTATCAGCTACAACACTAAGCTACATTCATGAAAATCAAGGCTTAAATATCAGGTAATATTTTATGTTAACGTTGCACCACCGTTTTTTCAGTTAACATTTAGTCCTGACCCAAACCCATTAGAATATTAAAAAATGATTGGCTGAAAAACGATAATGTAAAATATTATTTTACCTGTTAGGCTGAAATAAGTCAGAGCTATAGTTCATTTGAGTTCTGATAACACAGGTTTTGTATTTCTTCACTTCTTCCTCAAGTGCTCATTTTTTTGGTGTCCCTATCTTCAGCAAGTGACAACCAGCAATTCTAAACATTTGTTTCTACTTACAGCAAATTTTTGTTCATACTACAAAATATAAGAGCAGCAGTTTCTGATTATTTAGAAAACCAATATGGTGGCAATAAAGCAGTTTAAAAGATACACTATCCCCTGAGAACTAATTATGATTTAACTACAGTAAATAAATCTACACCTTCTGAGAGCTCTAGAGAACACTGGCTTATTTTAGGCTTGTGTTCTGCTTTTAAAATAGTTTCACTTAAAAGAATACTAACTTTCCTCTGGGGATAAGTAGAAAGTGCACTTTAACACCACCAAATGAGTCAATGCTACACTTAAAATAAAAAAAAAAAAAGAAGAAAAAAGAAAGAAAAGAAGAAAAAACCCTACTGTGAGAACTTTGTTCAAGCCACTTTTAAACAGATCTGAACTGTACCATGATCCTCCTCCATTTCACATTTTCAGGAAGAGTTATTTCAGAGATAAAACATATTCAAGATGTTGCCTCTGAGGTAAGCCCAAAAAGGGATGTCTAGCCCACAAATCTGCTTCTCCCACAGGCACAAACACGATGTTGTTCATTCCTATAAAAGCAATCTTGTCTCAGGGGTAAGGACAGCCCAAATCAGAGAAAAAAGTTCCATTCACAATGATTTCCTGTGAGAAATGGATTTGTAAAGAATTCCTAAAGTTTGATAGAAAGTTTATGTAGTGTTGTATATTTGTATGTATATACTGAGATAAGGTGTAAATAAGATTTAAAATATGGTTTTGTAAAATGATTAGATATTTTAGAGAATTAGAAACTTGAAAGATAAATTGTAGTAAGGCTATGTAAGGAAAAAAAAAATAGATAATTTGTGTTGGAAGTAATAGTAGTATTGTGTGGTAAAATTAGTAAGCTGAAAAACATTTATAAAGTAATTAAGAAACAGGTTGGCTTCTGATAGAATGGTGTAGAGCTTTACATCTCTTGTATGTCCCTATTCATCGAGACTCAGAATAGAATAAAATCTTTTAAAACACCTCTCAGTTGCCCTGTCTCTGTAAAAGCTGAGAAAACCAACAATTTCCCCTGAATTTCAGATGGGTTTGGGAGCAGTTTCAGGCTCTGCAATTGAGGAGGTGTAGGAGCAGCAAGGAGGAGCTGTGAGTGTCCCACAGACACACCATGTCTTTGTGCTGGGATGAGGAACCATCCATTGCTCCTGCTCCACACGCTGGGAAATGGGACATCAGCAACTCCTGGGGCTGTGGCAGCACCAAAATGCAAGAAACCCAGAGGTTCCAGAGTATCTTTCAAATGCCTGACTCAGTTTAGGTTGGATGTTAGGAAAATGTTTTTTTATGGAATGAGTGATAAAGTTCTGGAATGGCTGCCCGGGGAGGTGGTGCAGTCACCATCCCTGGGGGTGTTTAACAAAGCCTGGATGTGGCACTGGGGGCCAGGGTTTGGTTGAGCTCTTGGGGCTGGGTTGGACTCAATGGTCTTGAAGGTCTCTTCCAACCCGGTCATTCTGGGATTCTGAGATTCTACTTTCATGATGATGAGGTTATTGGAAAGCCCAAGAAATGTCTGGGTCACAAATGCCTTTGCTAATTACAAATCACAGAATCCTGGAATTGTTTGGGTTGAAAAGGACCTTAAAGTTCATCCAGTTCCACCTCCTGCCATGGGTAGGAACACACAAACCAGCAGGAGCTGGACTAGGCCCCATGATGTTTTCCCACATTATTCCTGAGTCATGGAGATGTCATCAATGGCCAACAGCCAGAAAATTTCTTTGCCAGTCACCTTCCACAAAACACACCTTGGGAATTGTCTCCTCTGGACACTGTGGATCACATGCTTAGACCAGGTCCACCTATCTACCACCTTTAGCAGCAAATTTTACCTCTTGACACTAAATCCCAGAATCATCAAGGCTGGAAGAGCCCTCCAGGACCATCCAGTGCCACCAGCATCATCCCAAAGCCTGTCCCCAAGGCCACATCCAGACTCCTCTGGGCCAATTCCAGTGACTCCAAACCTCCCTGGGCAGCTCAGCTCAAGGCCTGACCACTCTGCCAGGGAAATTTTCTGTCCCAATCTCCAACCTGAGCCTCCCTTGGTGCAATTTGAGGCCATTTCCTCTCCTCCTTTCACTTTCACCAACCCTCCCTCACTGCCCCTCCTGCACTGAGCTTCTCCTGAGCCTCCTTTTCTCCAGACTGAGCTACCTCAGCTGCTCCTCCCAGGATGTGTTTTCCAGATCCTTCTCTTCCCTGGACACACTCCAACCCCTCAGGGGGAAAATCCCCCAAAACTCAGGAGGTTTCATCCCTGTCTTCTGGGAGCAGCCTGATTACAACACCAAGTCCATGCTTTTGCAACATAAAAATCTAATTTAAACTTGGACACACAGTTCGGAGGAAATTACAGGCTTTGTTGAAACACACGGATTTCTGCTGCTTCTCCATTCATGTATCTGTTTTTAAATAATGAAAAAAAATTAAAAATCATGTGCTGCCATGAGGGGAGGAAAATAAACAGAGCAGGAAAAAAGCTAATTAGGAATGCAAAACACAGGCTTCTGCACCAAAGAGATACAATTAGGAGAACAGATGATGCAGCTCTTGGAGACTTGGCAGCAGGTAACAACTCATTACATGGAGAGACTGAGGCTGGACTTTCAAGGGTCACAAAGAAATTCTTTAAAGGACACAACATGGGGAAGTTGTTAATTCCCAGACTGATACACCAAGAGACACACAGATTGATTTTTTTACTACTTCCTGAGATTGTGCTGGAATTAACATGAAGCCAATGATAATAAAATTCTGCACACAGCCTCCTGCCTGCCTTCCCTCAGCTTCAGAGCTCTGTACATGGTGTCTGCTTGTTAGTTTGGTGGGGTTTGTTTCTTCTCTGCGAGAAACAACTTGGATTTTCCTTACCAGAAAGATTAACTGTACGTGCACTTTTTTACATATTGACTTCCCTTCTTCTCTTTCAACTTAATCAGTTGCAGACTTAACAATTTTGTTTTTCTGCAGAGTGGCTTAATCACAGTGCTCACCACATTCTCCCCCCTCCCCAATTTTTTTCCTTCAAGAAATTCTTTTTTTTTTTTTTTTTTTCTTTTTGTGCTCTATAACCATCATACCCTGGGTATTAATTCCAAAAACCAGAATGAGATATAAAATTATGGCAACATGAAAATAAATTTACCCATCAGGAAGAATATCAGATGACATCTATATGATCATAGAAGATGATACTGGAATTTTATGTAAACTTTTCTTTTTTTGAACATTTTTGTGGTATTTTCCAAAATGTGAGCAAGGCACTTTTGGCATTCAAGAATATTAAAGCAGCTGAAATAGTAAGAGAGAGGTTCTAGTGCAGTTTTTTATACAAATACCCTCCTCCCCACCCTGCAGTACATACTAAGAGTAATAAACAATATTTAATTATTTTACAGAAATTCCAAGTGTAAGGAGGACTTACACAACGACTTTTCATCCTACATGAACATAAAATGGGAACTGAAACCCCCAAAACCACGTTTGACTAATGTTAACAACTATAAATTTCATTGATGTTGTGGGTTTAAGGTTGAAACTCTCATTAAAGCATCCTGCTGTGTTACAGTATTGCAGAGACATTACCACAGCCAGCAGTGCATTCCAGATGTTAAAATACCTGGGCACAAGAGTTATGGGCAGATTTGTCCCTTCCCTTCGAGTTCCTTGCCTGAAATACTGAAGGACTCCTCCACTCTGAAGGAGATTGTTTAGAGAGTATTGTAAAAGCAACACACACACACACACACACACACACAAAACCCAACCAAAAAAAAAAACAAACAAACAAAAAAAAACCCCCACACACAAACAAACCAAAAAAAAAAAATCAAAAAAAACCCACCAAAAAAACCCCAAAACCAAAAAACACAAACCCTTTCCATTTTAGTCAAATCAATGAATTCCAGAATTATTTAGGTTGGTGGGCAACAGTTAGAGGAGAGAACACCATGAATGAGAATAGGTTTGCGATAGATTTTGGGGAAAAAATATTTCTCTGGCAAGGTGGGGAGGCCCTGGAAAGAATTCCCAGAGCAGCTGTGGCTGCCCCTGGATCCCTGAAGTGCCCAAGGCCAGGTTGGAGCAGCCTGGGACAGTGGAAGGTGTCCCTACCCATGGCAGGGGGTGAAATTGGACAATCTTTGATGCCCCTTCCAAGCCAAACCATTCTATGATTCTATCAAATATAAAAGAAATGTTGTTATTGACCCCAAAGCAGCAGTTTCTGTGAGGAACACCATGCTGGGAGTCTGCTAAAAGCCACCAAATCAGGAAATGTGGGAAAGTTCTGAGGATGAACAAACCCTGCATTCAGTTTATTCGGGTACCTGGTAGATGGGATCTTATGGGTGACATCTCTGAAGGAAAAAAGGAGCTCAAATGATCTGGTCTTTACAAATTCCCCCCCACAAAGTAACCCTGTCCCAATCCTGAGGAAAATAAGGATGTAACAGAGGCTGCTTTGGCTAAAAAAGGGAATCCAAGAGTGTAAAAAATGTTCAAAAAAGATGGAAGCAAGGAGGAATACTACAAAGGAGAAATGCAGAAATATTGCCCAGAGAATGGAAAGCTCAATTGTATTAGAGATTGGGGGGAAAAATGGCAGCAAGAATTTCTACTGGAATGTGATTAAAAAAAAAAAAAAGAAGAAGAAGGAAAATGTGGGGTCTCAGCTGACTGAGGCTAAAACACAGTGGAGACACCTAAGGCTGAGCTACTCAAGGAATTCTTTGCCCAGGTCTTCACCAACAAGGTCCTCCAGGACTTCACACAGAGTTCAGGGAGAAGAGGAAACACCAGCAGTAGAAAAGAATTGATCTCATAAATCTCTTGGGAAATCTTGGCTCAGTCAGGTCGGTGAGAGCAGAGGGGATGGATCTGAGATTTCTGAGGCCACATCCAGCTCTCCCATCCTCATGGTCAAGGACATCAGAGTGGTGCCAGATTGAGAGGGAAAACATCTCCAAGCTGTTCTTTCAAACATCCCTGTATCCAAGCCAAGCCTTGAGCAGAAAGGGTCTGGATTCTGGGATTGAAAATCCTGGTTTGTACTCCAGCTGTGGGCTGCATACAACTGCAGATCTCAGGGGGTTCACCAAGACTTGTCCTATTTAATGTCTTCATAAGTTTAATAAGAGGTGAAGGAAAGGAGGGGATCCAGGAGGAAATGGCACACACATCCAGCCAGCTTGTGAGTAACACTGAGCTGTGGGGATAACTAAACTCTGGAATAGGATGTGGAGTTTTTCCAGACCTGACTGGAAAAAAGCCTTGATCAAGCTGGTCAGAATTCATCGTTGACCCTGCTTAGAAGAAGGAGGTTGGACTAGAAACCTTCAGGGATTCTGAGTGCAGCTATGATATTTTATAAAAAATCCTTTGCTAGGATTTTTCTCCTATTCTAGCTGAGAAGCCTCAGAAAAGAAATGTAAACAATTAACTATCTGATGGTTGCAGGTTGTAGTCTGGACATTGTTTACCAACAGGTGAATCTTGGATTGGTTCCTGTGAGTTGTTTCTACTTAATAACCAATCAAAGATGCAGCTGCGTTAGACTCTTTGAGAATCACGAGCTTTTGTTATCATTCTTCATTCCTATCTTGTTCCTTTTAGCTTTCTGATGGATTTTTTCTATTATTTTAGTATAGTTTTTAGCATACAATTTTAATATAATATATATCATAATATAATAAATCAGCCTTCTGAAACATGGAGTCAAGATTCAGATCTCTTCACTCGTCCTGGGAGCCCCCGTCGGTTCAACCATATCTGAGTGATTCCTGACTCCAGAAAACACACAGGAACTTGGCATCTCTGGTGTTTCCAGCAGACATTTAGGTTTGGTTGAAATCAGTGAGAAATTAGCCTTTGTAGCTATTAAATCAGTGATTTAGCCCCAGTGGTGGTCACTGGAATCCCATCTCCCGGGCAGGATCCTAAAACCATTTGCACACTCTCTTACAAGCTGAAATATTTACATTTCTCCATCCTCCACTTTCCATTTCAGCATTTTACACACAACCAGGTGCTCCCAGGAGATCGACTCCCCCAGCTGAGACAAGGAGAACACCTCAGCTGTTAATCCAACTCCGGCTGATTTAAATGACAGAAATCTCACTTAAAACTGTGCCTAAATCCAGCAAGAAAAAACATTTACCAGAATACCCCTTGACATGAATGCACTCTTCTGTTCTAATGCAAAAATTCATTGCTCCTTTCACCTTCTAGTGGGCTCCCCCACAGCAAAGTTAGCACAGAAAGGGCCATTTAGTGTCAAATTCTCCTTGAACTCCTTGGACACACCAAAGTCCTGCACCAGTGAGGAAAAGCATTAAAGGGATTACAATATCCCAGCCGTGGGGAAAGCTAAAAAAGCACTTCAACCTTGCACAGCTGGTTCCTTGTTAACTCAAGAAATGCTACAAAAAGAAGATTGTCCTGAACTAGACAGGACATTTCCAGCAAGGAATATTCTCCCTAATGAATGATGTTGGGTGAGGAGCTCTCAGATCCTTTGGCTGGCTGGGTAAATCCTTCAGCAGAGCAATAATAACAATTCAGTTCCAGGGAAAATGCAGGATGGAGGAGGGCTGGGAGCAGGACAAAGCCACCTGAGATGTTTTTCAGCTCTCCACAAATGAAAGCTGCTGTTGGCAAAAGGGAAGCAACAGCAAAAGATGCCAGGGGAGAGAAGGGAAGACTAAATCACCTCTTTTTTACCACCCATTTGCTCATGCTTGATTGAAATGATGGTATTATGAATTGGGAATGGTTCATGCTTTGCTGGTGGAATTGCTTTGAGAATCAGGGCCTGCTGCACAGAACTCTACCATGAAATCCTAATTTTTTTTTCTCTGCTCACTGCATTTTTCAGCTGGTAATTTTCTTGTCTCTCTATTTTTATACCTGATATTTTATAATTAGTCCTTTGTCTATGTTTATAGGCTTTTCCTCTTGAAAAAGAGAAAGAAAAAGAGAATTTTAAAATGCAGTACCATACAGGCAGAGGTGTCAGGAAACATACCCAAATAAGAAAGGACTCCAAAAAATTAGTTTGCCAACAAAATGCCAGTAAAATTTGAAACCTGGGTTCAGACACACTGGTCATGTTCCAAAACTGCAAACTTAAAGAACTTCTTTATTCAGTAAATCAGTTTCTCTGCGAATATCATCAAGACCACAAAGTTACAGCAAAGGAGGGCGTTTCCAGGGGAGATGTGAATAGAGTTTAGCAGTTGCTTTCAATTTTTAATTTGAAAAGCAAAAACTTGTCCTGTTTTGAACAATTTATTTCATTTTTTCCCATCTAGCAAGTAATCTTTTCAATTCATACCCTTTCTTGAAAAAGCTACCTGAAGCCAAAAGTGAACATGGGCAAATGGGAATGAAACAGATTTTGTTAGGAAACAGAACTCCAGTGCCAAGGGTAAAGAAACAGCGCATTTACCAGAATGCAGTGAAATATATTTATCATAACATGGTAAGAGTAGAATCTTCAGGCTAAAATAAAAATGATAAACACATTGATCAAAGCCAGATCCAGCCCTTCTTGCCTGAGGTCAAACCCAGCACAGAAGAGAACTGTCCCCCCTCTAACAGATGGCAGTGGGACTCACAGCCCAGGCACAGCTTGCACTGCAAGCCCAGGCAGGCAGGGGGAGCTGGGGGCACCCAGAGCCCTGCAGGCTGTGGGGATGGCACCTCCAGCAGGGATTTCACCCCAGGGCAGTGACACAGCTTTGGGACTGGGGCCTGGGAACCCCAAAAGGTTCAACAAAACCAAGTGTGAGGTCCTGATGCGGGGATGGGGCAATCCCTGGGATCCATCCAGGCTGGGATGAGCAGATGGAGCAGCCCTGGGAGAAGGATTTGGGGGTGCTGGTGGTGAGAGCTGGACCTGCCCCAGCCCAGAACCCCACAGTGAGGGGGGATTGTGTCCCTGTGCCCCACAGGTTAGAGCCCACCTGAGAGCTGCCCCAGCCCTGTCCCAGCACAGGAGGAGCTGGAGTCCCTTTTCATCAAAACCATTCTGCCATTCCCAGAGAAGCCGAGTCATGGTGCCTTGTGATGCCTTGTGCAGGCTGACCTAGAGCAGAAGTTGGACAGAGCTAAAGAATAAAGCAGGGATTTATGAAAAGGCCTCCATGGATCCACCTTGGGCAGCACAAGAGCCCAGCCAGGGCTGCACCCAAGATGAACCCAAATGGTCCCAAAATGCACGAGCGCTCACGGGGTCTCTCCCTGGGATCAGCTCTGCTCCATGTGCACATTGCAGTTCAGTGTCCAATTCCAGCTCAGCCCCTGCACTCCCATCCTGCTTGTTTTTCTCTCTCCAGCCCACGGGGTTTGTGCTCTTGGGCTGAGATTTGGATCATTTGTCCTTGGTGCCCAGCTGGAGCAGGAATTGTTTTGTCTCCCTGCTCTGTGCACAGAGCTCACCATCCCATAATGTGAAGCCCAGCCCCACACACTGAAGCAGCACAGAATGTGAAAAATAGAAAAGTTCAAACCTGAGGCATCAATGGCAGGGGTGGCACTGGATGACTTTTACAGGTCCCTCCCAGCCCAACCCATTCCATGATTCTAAGATGTTTTAAGAATGCTCAAATTTGGTCACTTTCAGAGGAAAATCTCAAAACAAGCCCAATGCAGCAGAGCGAGAAACATTTCAGCAAAATAACAAATCTATTTCAATCAGCATTGGATTCACTAATTCACAGTGAGGCATCACAAACATGAAGATCTCTAAAGTTACCCATTGTGAAGCTGAATTTATACAATATTCCTTATTATTCCTTATTCCTTAGCTCTATCTCAGATAAAAAAAAAGCCAAGTGAGAACTTTCTGCACACACAGCAATTTCAATGTGATTTTCTGGCCAGTTTCTAGTCTGGGTGATTGCATTTCCTTATGAAAATTTCTCTACAATTTATGAAGACATCACTTCATTTCCTGGCTTAAATCACGGAGGGTGTGAAACAGTTGCCATGTTTGACCAGAGAAGTGCTGAAGTTATTCCCAAACAGCCACTCCAGCAGGGGGAATGCAGAACAAAGACACTGGATTTATCATGGAAACTGAAAAGAGCACTAATAAGAATTGTCTGAGGTGCCCTCCCAGGATCCTTCCTGAAAAGTGGGAAAAATTGCAAGTATTTAAACAAAAAATTTCCATTCCTTGTTAAGGACCTGTGAAAGACCTAAAAAATACTAATAATTATTTTCCTAATTTATATTAATTTTTTCCTATATCTTATTATTATTAAAAGTTTCATCAATACTTGAAATCATGAAAGTAATTTATTCTTAGGAATAAATTACTCCAAAAACCTGTAATTTTTTTTCCATGATTTGCTTTAATTTCTTTTATTTTCTGCCTGCAACCTCCATCGTGCTCAAAATTGAGGTTCTGGATGCAGCAAATTCCCAGTTTTCTTAATCCAATACTAACTGAAAAATAATTGGAATTATTCTCTTCTTTCTGAAGGCACACACAACAGTTTTCCTACACTAAAACAAAAGGCAGCACGATTTCATGCTGCCATTTCTTGTGGTCCTGTCGATTGCTTTAACCTCTTGCTGAAAAAATATATTTAAAGACAACAGACCCCTGAAAAGTGGGAAAAATTGCAAGTATTTCAACAAAAAATTTCCATTCCTTGTTAAGGACCTGTGAAAGACCTAAAAAATACTAATAATTATTTTCCTAATTTATATTAATTTTTTCCTATATCTTATTATTAAAAGTTTCATCAATACTTAAAATCATGGAAGTAATTTATTCTTAGGAGAACCCTCCAAAAACCTTTAATTTTTTTTCCATGATTTGCTTTAATTTCTTTTATTTTCTGCCTGCAACCTCCATCGTGCTCAAAATTGAGGTTCTGGATGCAGCAAATTCCCAGTTTTCTTAATCCAATACTAACTGAAAAATAATTGGAATTATTCTCTTCTTTCTGAAGGCACACACAACAGTTTTCCTACACTAAAACAAAAGGCAGCACGATTTCATGCTGCCATTTCTTGTGGTCCTGTCGATTGCTTTAACCTCTTGCTGAAAAAATATATTTAAAGACAATTAACTTAAAATTTCAGGCAAATTTCTCCATTACCTCAGTTTTCCTTGCTCAAAAGCACGTGAGTCTCAATTTCCAAATTCTCATCTCTCACCATTTAATTGAAAAATACACACAGAAGGTTTGAAAAGTTGTAAATGCTGGTGCATATTGTGATTTTTGGGCTGTGTATGGTACAAACATCATCACTAAGGTGGTTATTTGACACAGCTTGGCAATCAATCAACCCTTCCTCAATTTTTCCCAATTGTGGCTTCATAAATTGGCAGGTAAAGCACAATTATTTCACTTGCATGGCTTTTTTTCCATTAAGAATGGTGATGCATGAAATCGTTGAAAAAAAAAAGGATTATTACTATTTTGCTGTGCAAAAGCAATCAAAACACCCCGTTCCTTACACCCCGTTCCTTCCATGTCAATAAAGCCAGAATTTAATCAAAGAACTCCCACAGACAAAATATCAGGTTTTTAATCCTTCTCTAATAAAAAGTAGAGGTGGAACACTGAAAAATTTAATATATAAATATAATATATAAGTAATAATAGTAATACATAAAAAAAACACAGAACTACATAAATAAACATAATGTATAAATAACGTAAATATAAATTATAATGTAAAAGATTAAGGAAAAGTTTAATGCAAACTTCAGGGGAAAAAAAGGTATTTTTTTGTTTCAAAGTGTTTCAGTGAGAGCTGATTTTAAAATAAAAGCATTAAGAAATGGCAATTGAGTTCTAAAGTTGTAGCTAAAATTTGAAATAGTTTGTTTGCCAAGTAAAGTTTAGAATATTATTTTAAAGAATATTTTAAATAAATAAATAATTTTTAAATATTTTAATAGTATAAATAATAATTATATACATTATTATAAAATAATATAAAAATTAAATTTTATTTTTATTGTTATTAGACCTGATGAGATGTTTACCATATACATAATTTTTCAGAGGAAAGAGAGATCCAGAAAAGCTACTGTTCTCTAAGAGGAGGAATTAATTTCTCAAGGAAGAATTAATTTTAACAATGCCATTTTTCCTTTAAAACATACAAATGAACATTATCTTCAACATCCCTACACAGAATTTCCTCGTGAAGAAAGAACAGATTTTTTTTCCTGATTTCAAATTACACATCATGTGAAGAGATAACGATCCAGAAAAATATATTGCTTTTCTCATGTTGAATTCAACACAATAGCTGAGCTCAGCTGGCTCTGCACCCATAGATCTGATAATTAAAACACAAAAAATGCTCTCATCAAGCAGCAGAGTTTCATCCCTGCCAGTGCCAAGAGAAACCACAAGTTTTCTAAATTCAGAATTATTGTATTTGCGGGGTCCCTCGTGGCAGGAAGGAATGATGAATCTGACTTCATGCTCTCAGAAGGCTGATTTATTATTTTATGATACTATATTGTATTAAAGAACACTATACTAAACTATACTAAAGAATACAGAAAGGATACTCAGACAATGCTAAAAAGATAATAATGAAAACTCGTGACTCTCTCCAGAGACCTGACACAGCTTGGCACTGATTGGCCACTGAGTCAAAATAATTCACAGCAGAATCCAATGAAACAATCACGTGTGGGTAACCAATCTCCAACCACATTGCAAAGGAGCAAAACACAGGAGAAGCAAATGAGATAAGAATTGTGTTCCTTTTTCTCTGAGGCTTCTCAGCTTCCAAGGAGAAAAATCCTGGGTGAAGGGATTTTTCAGAAAATATGACGGTGACACAGAATTAAAGCCCAGAGCATTTTTCCAACGCTCCAAAGCAGCTGAATCAAGGACAGCAAAGTTCTGTTTCCAAATAAGTTGCTGAATATTTTGAAACCCCCTCATTTCTGGGCTGTGCCAGCTCCAAGGCAGACTCCCAATAGTTCATTTCATGGCTGATTAAGAATGGATTTCAAAATAAGGCAGTTGCTTTCTGTTGGCCACAGCATCATCAACAGCCACCAAAATAATGTGGATTTTAACCACAGACTCACAAAATACAGCTGCTACTCAAAGCCCCAAACAAGGGATTTCCTTTGTCAGGGTGGGAAAAAAAAAAAAAAAAAAAGTCCCCAGGTAATGTTGTTAATTCAAATTCTTCACAAGCAAGGAAAGCTGAAAGTTCCTACTTCTGAGAGGTTAAAATATTCCCAGAAAGAATAAAATGTTGTACTAATAAAATATGTACAAATCATTCTTATCCTGAGAGGTGGTGGATGGGTCACCACAGAATCACAGAAGGTTTGGGGTGGAAAATAAATTTATCTTGGATTTTGGGATCTTGACACTTGACACATGCACATAGCAGAGGATGAAATCTGGATATCCCAGAGAGCAGAAAAGAAAAAAATGTCTTTGATTCTTGCATTACCTCACCAAACCCAGGAATTGCTTCCAAATACTGACTAAAAGCATGTCAAACTCTAATTCTGTATCACTATAAACCATTTCTAGGTTTACAAAAGGCTGAAAAAACTGGGATTGTTCACCTGCAGGGGAGAAGCTTTGGGGTGAGCTCAGAGTGGCCTTGCAGGGCCTGAAGGATCCAAAAGAAACAGGGACAGAGACAATTTCCAAGGGATGGAGGGACAAGAAAAAGGGGAATCAATACCCATGGAGTAATAATTGAAATCAGAAATTAATTTCTGAACCACCTGGCAGATCTATGGGTCCTCCCTCACCTGGGTTTTTTTTTTTTTTGGTGCATTATTCAGCTGTAAAGCAAAAGGAAAATACAGGCTTAGAAAAGAAACTTTCACCTCTGCCAACCCATTTCTAAAAACCAGGTGTTGTGAGGTGGTATTTTATTTAAAATGAAAAAGTGAGGTTTTATCAAGGGTTAGGGCAATTATGTAGCAAAGAATTCCTTTGGCTGGAGAAGGAGAAAAATGTGGAGGAATGACTTAAATGGGAAGTTATAGACACAGATATGCAAAACTGCTGGGAAACAAATTAATAAAAGGAACAAATATGTGGAATAAAAGAAAAATCAGTAGTTATTCACATTTGTGTAAAGTAAAAAATCCACAGCTCCAGCACCTCCCATGGATTTGCATCCATGGCAAAGTGAGCACCAGTGGAAATCCCACTCCAAAATCAAACTGGTTCTGACAGGGACAGCATAAATCTGACCCAAATTCACAGCACAGCCCCAGAGTGTTGGAAGGATCCTCTGCCCTACTCACAAAATCTCACAACCATGGAAAAACAACAGCTCACTTAAGCAAAATTCCTTTTTTTAGCAATTTTAAAAGGCAAAACTCCTGCATCTGTGTTTCTGGGCTGAAATGCTGTCCCATACCCACTGACAATGGGGACATGCTCATTCATTTTTCTCCTGTACCAGGCACTTGAGTGAAAGTTTCTTTACAGTGTTTTGTCTTCATTTGAGGAAAGAAACACAATTCTTTGCTATCCCCACTCTCTGCCCTACTCATAAAATCTCACAACTATGGAGAAACAACAGCTCACTTAAGCAAAATTCCCTTTTTTCCAGCAATTTTTAAAGGCAAAACTCCTGCATCTGTGTTTCTGGGCTGAAATGCTGTCCCATACCCACTGACAACGGGGACATGCTCATTCATTTTTTTCCTGTACCAGGCACTTGAGTGAAAGTTTCTTTACAGTGTTTTGTCTTCATTTGAGGAAAGAAACACAATTCTTTGCTATCCCCACTCTCTGCCCTACTCATAAAATCTCACAACTATGGAGAAACAACAGCTCACTTAAGCAAAAGTCCCTTTTTTTCAGCAGTTTTTAAAGGCAAAATTCCTGTGTCTGCGTTTCTGGGCTGAAATGCTGTCCCATACCCACTGACAATGGGGACATGCTCATTCATTTTTTTCCTGTACCAGGCACTTGAGTGGAAGTTTCTTTACAGTGTTTTGTCTTCATTTGAGGAAAGAAACACAATTCTTTGCTATCCCTCTCTCCCCACCTAAGGCATCATGTTTCCTACACCCTGAACAATTCCTTTTTCCCTGCTTTGTACCATGCTCAGCAAATCCACACTTTTTGAAGCCCCGTGCTGAAAACTGGGCCAATAACTCCAGTTAAACCCTCCTAGTGTTGAGTAGAACTGCAAGGATTACCTTGATATTTTTAGCACATTTTAAAGCACTTTTGTATGAATTTCAGTGCCAATCCTCACCTCCTTTGTTACAACAGGAATTTATTTTTAACTCACATTGAATTGCTCACTCAGACTCAAAGAACCTCTCACGAAAATTGATATTCAACCACTCTCTCTCCATTTGATGATTTGCATCTGATTATTTGAGGCCACACTTTGATTTATCAAGCTTTGAGTTTTAAATTCGCCTTTTACAACCTTATGGATTCTCCCAACAAAGAGGAGTTTTTGATAAAGAAACCTTCAATTCTGTCACCCAAATTATTCATGGAAATGACTGACGCTGTGGCAGATCTGAAGCCTCAGCAGTCTGGCCGAGGAAGAGATCTTGGATTTAAGGTTTTAGATTTAAGAATGGCATTTAAACCCTTCAGCTGTGACACAGAGGAGTTAAGCATCTAAAAAGGGAAAGATCACTGGAGAAAAAAATGATCATCTTTCCTTTTCTCCACTAAGAGAATTTTAACAAGCAACTCTTCACAGAATTAATAAAGTTGCAGTTGTAAATGTCAACTGTTTGCAGCTGTCTGTCTCCTCCACCTTGCACAATATATTTAACACTGAATATAACTGAGAAGGAAAAAGGGGAGGAAATACTTTTCCCTTCACATATTTTTTTTTAAAATGTCTTTTTCTACAAGTACTTCATAAATAATTTCTACTTTTCAACCAGGAACATCAGACTAACCTAACAGAACACTGTACTCCTATTTATCCAGAAAAAACCTGTAAAATCCATTTTCCTATCACCCTTGTTTTATGGGATAACCTCTCCATTGCAGCAAATAAAAACTCCTCGTGTTCCCTTTTTATCATTCTCTCCAACATCCAGAGTCATCCTGCCCCTGGAGGTCTTTTCCTCATTCACAGTTTGTAAACTCTGGGTCAAGGACCTTCATTTTGTGTCTGTGTCACTCCTGGTGGCATCACTGGGGTGGCTCAAATGATTCAACAAAAGGAACTCAAAGGCCAAGAAGAGGTGAAATCCAACAATCCCACAGCAGATCCTTTACTTCTGCAGTCCATCCATCAGGGGGAAACTGTTCTCTCCTGCACACAAAATTCCCAGCGATGTGGACAGAATCCCAGAATCATCAAGGCTGGAAGAGCCCTCCAGGACCATCCAGTGCCACCAGCATCACCCCAAACCCTGTCCCCAGGGCCACATCCAGACTCCTCTGAGCCAGTTCCAGTGACTCCAAACCTCCCTGGGCAGCTCAGCCCAAGGCCTGACCACTCTGCCAGGGAAAAAAATTGTTCCTAATCTCCAACCTGAGCCTCCCCTGGTGCAATGTGAGTGTCCCACAGCCCCACAAGGACCCCCAGTGTGACCCCTCAAGGGCCCCTCTGGGGTTCGGGGGCTCTGCCATGAGCAGTGACACCGGTTGGTGACAAAGGCCCTGTGCTGTGGGCACAGGCTCCTGCTCCTGCACTGGGGTGGCACCATGGCCTCTGTGTCCCCAAAGCCTGGCCTCGCTGTCCGGGCCACCCCCAATTGCCACCGGGGCTCACAGCACCCTGTGCCACCTGTGCCCTGCCTGGCTGGGGTCCATCTGTCCTGTCCCTGTGTCCCCTGTCACCGCCTGTGGGCCTCTGTCCCATCCATGAGTCCCTAGGCTGCTCCTCCTCATGTGGGACCATGTCCCCACCTGTGCACGTGTCCATGTGGGGACCCTGTCCATGTGTCCCCAACATCCTGTGTGTTCCTGTCCCCATCCTGTCCCTCTTCCCTGGGAGCACGGCCCAACCCCCCCGGCTGTCCCCAGGGGCCACATCCAGACTCCTCCTGAGCATTCCCACAGACAGTGACTCCAAACCTCCCTGGGCAGCTCAGCCCAAGGCCTGACCACTCTGCCAGGGGAATTTTCTTTCCCAGTCTCCAACCTGAGCCTGCCCTGGTGCCATTTGAGGCCATTTCCTCTCCTCCTTTCCCTTGGGCCCCTCCTGTCAGGACTTGTGCAGAGCCACAAGGTCCCCCCCGATCCCCTTTTCTCCATGCTCAGCTCTTTCCCAGCTCCCTCAGCTGCTCCCAAATCCCAGGATTTGTTTTCCAGCCCCTTCCCAGCTCCATTCCCTTCTCTGCACACAGAACAGACACCAAGAACTGACTCTGAAGACCAATAAATGAATTTACCACCATCCAGCCCACGGGTTCTTGTCACAAACAAGTCCAGATCACCCAGGGGAGACACAACCCCAAATCCTCCGCACAGGAACTGGCACATCCAGCCCCACGTCAAACTCAGCCAGGAGCAAAGAAACCCCTGCCAGGCTGAGAACCTCGTTCTCCTGTGGGGCTTCTCCTTCTGCAGATGCTGAAAGCTGAGACACCAAGTGGCACAAGCCAAATGCAACAAAAGGAGCGAAGCTCTCGCCCTGGAGATTCACACATTTACAGGCTGCTCATGTAAATCCTACCCGGAGATCCTCAGGGCTTTAGCAACACCAAAAGACAAAAATCTAATTTTTTTTAATCAACCAAATTCAACTTTTTAATCTACCAAAAATTTAAAATTTTTCATTTTTAGATTTTAAATTTTTTTATCAACCAAAACGTTTTTAAATTTTAAATTTTTTTAATCAACCAAAACCTTCACATTTTTTAATGTTTTATTTTTTTAATCAACCAAAACCTTCACTTTTTTTTTCTTTTTTAATCAACCAAAACCTTCACATTTAATACAGCAATGTTTCAGAGAATAAATCAAGAAATGTGCACCTGAATTTTTAAAGGATTGGCTGGATATTGCCAACTTACGTTTGCTTATTGCCTGTTAGTGTATTTCTGTTTTTAAAGAAATTATGTCCATTTTTAGAAGCTTTCTTAGTAGTAAAAAAAAAAAAAAAAAGAGGAAAAATCTTCCCTCAAATTTCATATTCCAAGAGGCAAAACTTATATTCCAACAGAATATTCCCACTTATATATAATATTATTATTCCAATTTATTATTGTTCCAACTTATATGTATTACTCCAATTTATGTTATTAGATTCCAGTATCACATAAGGCAAGGTGCCTTCCAAAATCATGAAATGCACTGTCAAGTTCTCAATTTCAAATGCTATTTTTAAACTCTACTGTCAAAAAAATTTCCTGGAAGTTAACATAAAATACATCTTGGATTATTTATCACACTCTATCTCTCCCTGGGACATGGACATTTATTTTTGCTATTGAAGAGTTGCTCTAATTGAATTTCCTTGTATTCATTAGCTTTTAGGATACTTCCAAAAAGAAAACATGACTGAATTTGAGAAATGAGATCATAAAATATAAGATGTGACAGCAGAAAAATGCTTTATTTCCCTGTTCATTAAGCAAATGTATTTTCTTTCCAGGTAGAACAGACATTGAGAAGAGTATCCAAGTCCAGTGGTGCTTGTAATACTGAACACACAAAAATTAACTCACTCTGGCCACAAATAAATATTTGCAGTCAAAATTAAGCCACTCCCACATCAATAAAATCCCACAAACTTTTTTGTAGTGAAAAAAATGTGATAATTCAGTTTAACACTGCAAATTGCAAGACTTGAAAGAAGTTACATTATTACAATATTATAAAATTATAAATTTCCTGCACGGCTGACCAACATCCCTGCACTTTATTGGAATGGATTTGGTGTCCTGCAGCTCAGTGAAAACATTCTCTGAAGGCTCTTTGCCACGAGGCCTCATGGAACGCAGCTGTTCCAGGGCTGCCCCTTTCCCAGAAAAACTGGGATTAAGTTTCTGCTGCTGCACAAGCTCTGCAGTCCTGGCAGAGCATTCCTGAATCTCAGGGCTGGGGCTGGGATGGGATTATCCCATCAGGATGGCACGGGCATGGCAGAGTTAGACATCACTTATATAAGCAGAGCAAATATAAATAAATAAATAAATAAATAAGATAGAAAGATAGATAAATAAATAAATAAATAAATAAAAATAGATAACTAAACTAATTAAATAACTGAATAAATAAATAGATAAAAGTAAGTAAAGTTGATAGATAAATGCAGCTATCATTTACTGTTATTATATACTGTTATTATACATTATATACAATTACTATTATGCTTTTATAAATAATTATTGTTATTATATATTGTTATTACTGTTATTATTGTTTATGATTTATATTTTGTTATTATTTAATATATATATAGTTATTATTTTTATCACAGAAATAAAAGTCTGGGAAGACGAATAGGATATCAGTATGAATTTGCACTTGATTAGAAAAATGTCACTCAAAGTAGAGGGGAATAACACAAAAAAATTTGGATCAAAGTCCCCCTTTTTTAGTAGTTTTGGATCTGCCCCATGCCAGGCAGTGCCCAAGGCCAGGTTGGACACTGGGGCTTGGAGCAGCCTGGCACAGTGGAAGGTGTCCCTGCCATGGCAGGGGTGGCACTGGGTGGGCTTTGAGGTCCCTTCCAGCCCAAACCTTTCTGGGATTCTGAGACTGCATGATTCAAGCCTGCATACAAGCAATGGTTTGACTTCTGGTTTCAATCTGCTACTCTGAGATCAAATTTATTTGATTTACAAAGTCACTTTTTGCTGTTCAGCCCTTTGACTGAATAACATCTTCCAATACACCATTTTTGTGTATTGGAGGATTCAGAGCAAAATCATGATTTTGGAAGTTTTCTTCACCCCTGTTACTGTGAGGAAACTTTTCATTACTATTTATCTATGCTGCTCCTAAGGGATCTTAGAAACCTCAGTGACAACTATTGGCAAAACACTTCAAAATCCACACAGGGACAATGCCATAAAAACAGGAAAAATCATGGATTTACAGAATGGTTTATGTTGGAATGGACCTTAAATCCCATCCAGTGCCACCCCTGCCATGGCAGGGACACCTTCCACTGTGCCAGGCTGCTCCAGCCCCAGTGTCCAACCTGGCCTTGGGCACTGCCAGGGATCCAGGGGCAGCCCCAGCTGCTCTGGGAATTCCATCCCAGCCCTGCCCACCCTGCCAGGGAACAATTCCTCATTGCCAAGATCCTATCTAACCCTTCCCTCTCTCTGTTCAAAGCCATTCCCTGTGTGCTGTCACTCCAGCCCTTGGAAACTGTTTCTCTCCAGCTTTCTTGGAGCCCCTTTAGGTCCTGGAATTACTACCACTATTATTATTATTATTATTATTATTATTATTATTATTATTATTACATGAGGCATCAGGATAAGCAACAAATATTTCTAAAATCAGGGAAAACAGCAGGATGATCTGAGATTGAATTGTACCAACCACGTTTATCCCACACCCAGGGGCCAGCGGAACAAATGGAGCAGTGGATGTGCAAATGACTGCAGAATTATTATAGGAAGAGGTTTTATGGCAAACCTCTCATTCTCCCACAACCACAGACATCAAGTGCCTATCCACAAACTCATCTCCTGCTCCACATGGAAAGTGCTGTTGGAATAAAATCAGAAATTACAACGTCTATGCTCTGTTCTAGGCCTGTGTCACCCAGAATTTCATTTTTCATCCATGGCCATCTAATGTTTCACTGCTCATATAACACTGGCATAAAATGGCAGCATTTGCTCTCCCAAGAATTAAAGGGAAGGGACAGGAAATTTCTGTAGGTTCTTGGTCTCCTGTAGGTGATGCCCACACAACATCCAGACCTCAGATCCAAAAAGTGATTCCAGCAGAACAGCTTAAGCTAAAATATATACATTTAACGATATAGAGGCACAAAAGAAATTAATGGCTTTGTTGTGCCTTCCCACCCTTCAATGGGAGCTGGTAACTAAATACTCAAGAATTTTCAAGCTGCAAAATTCAAATAGGGAATTTCCACAGCACTTCCTCCTTTTTAAAGCGCAATGCTCATCAAATCAAGTTTCAAAGAATTATTTTGATTTTTCTGCTCATAGTGACGCAAACGAGGCCGAGGCCATCTGCAGCCACCCAAGATATTTCAAGTGCATGCCAAGACACACAACCCAGCCCCAAAGTGCTGATGAAAAAAACATGTGCAGCCACTGCAAAAAATTCTCAAATCTCCCTCCAGTCTGGGAAATTATAGCGAGAATTTAACAGGGAATTTATCTCTGTGCAGAGCTCTAAGATCCATTTAGGCCTTGAAGTTTTAATTATTTTTGACTCGTGGGCATGATCCAGTACAAATTTCCTTTGAAGCCTGTTATGAGCATAGCAATACACAGATTATTCTATTTTTATTTGATGAAATAATTGGTCGGTGGTATTACAGGACAGTGATGCCACGTTCCTGGCTAAATGCCAATGTGCACTTCCTTTCTGCCTCTCTAAAACCGCGGTGGGGTTGCATTTAGTGATGGCAATGGGCATGTTCCATCCTGAACTTTTGCCTGGATACACTTACATTTAAGGAATATTCTCATTCATTTAAAAAAAATGTAGAATTTCACTTTGTTTCAGAGAATAAATCGAGAAATGTGCACCTGAATTTTTAAAGGCACACATTAATCCAACAAGGAGCAACTTTTTCTGAAAGACTTCAAAAACTTTCCAAGACCTTGAGATCACAAGTGGTCAAAACCTCAAGACAGGTCCAGTCACAAAACATTACATTCAAATTTAATATATTTTTTATCTTATCTTATACGAGACACTTTACAGGTGATTCTTTTCCTTCTCCTTCCCTTTTTTTGGTAAGAAGTTGACCAATACGACATTTACCATCTTCTTCCTGCCACCTCCCACTAAATCTAATTTCAGATTTTAGGCTTGGCATCTGAAATCCTGTGTTTTACAAGAAATTATTGTCCTGTTCTAATTGTCCCACATGTCCTGGCCTAAGTGACAATTAGGAAAAGAGAGTGAACAAAATGAACATGTAGGGCTTAAAGATCTACAAAGTTCCTTAGTTCAGCAGTGGAATTATTTATTTGCAGTTCCACCTACACCTCCCAATCCTTGTCTTTCAGAATCTGAATTTATCAATATGTATTATTAGACAGGATGATAATTTTAAGGGCACAAGGATCTACAAATTTTGCTAAAGAAGAAATCCTGAGTAACATGTCCTGGTCTGCTTTAAATCTACTTATTCACACAAATTATAAAAAAGTGAAAAGAAAAATCCAGTGATTTTCTTAAATCTTGTGATGAAATAAAAAATGCTATAGATCCAATCCTACCTACAAAATTAAAAATCAAAAGTCACGTTTTGTACATTCAAATAATGATTTATTTATAGAACTCATTCTTGCTTTTAGTGATTAATTAAAGGTCCTGTTTTCAACAGATTAAATGCAAAATTAGATGCAGATGTAATTAGATGCAAAATCCTGTAAAAATGGTGTATAAAATAAACTCTTCTTCATCTACTCATCTCCAGTAGAAGAAACCAATTTGGACCAGGTTTTTCCCACCAAGGAAAAGATCTTCTAAAAGGGGCTTGTGGCAATCAACTCTTTTCTTCCTACAACTCCTCTGTTCGTATTAAAATTTCACTTCATTTTGGTGGAAGCCATTTTTAAAATAGTTATTTCTGATCCAGTGAAGATTTAGATTGTGCATATGCAACTATCTGCACTGGAGATACGTGAAAATTTAATTCTTTTAATTTAAACTACTTATAAAATAGTTGGATGGTCACTAATTTAGACAGGTGCCCTAAACCACCAAGGCTTTAAGTTAAAAAATGAAACAAAACCTAAAAACCACCTCTAGAGTAAACAGCAACCATTTATACCTTCAAATCAAAGAATCTTCTCAAAGAGACTTCCCAGAAAGACAAAAAACCAAACCAAACCTTCTTCC
Organism: Pyrgilauda ruficollis; assembly: GCF_017590135.1. Taxonomy (NCBI): domain Eukaryota; kingdom Metazoa; phylum Chordata; class Aves; order Passeriformes; family Passeridae; genus Pyrgilauda; species Pyrgilauda ruficollis. Next base: position 302,542 of record NW_024530377.1, read on the forward strand.
CGTATTCATAATTCCAAATATACTTCAAATTAAAATTATTTTTTTAGATGGTAGAAATGAGATACTCTTCAATGTAAAACTGGCACCTAAAGATGTGGCCTCAGCTTTTTTTTTTCCTTTTTTATTGGTAATGAGCATTCATCAATCACGTGCCAGTTTTCAGTTTTTAAACATTAAGATGGAAAATAAATGAATGAATAAAAAATAATGAAAATGCCACCCTCAATAATGAATCATAATCCTTACAGAGGAAGGACCATCATCTGGAATAATTAATATAAATGTAAATATTGAAGATAAAAAATTGGGAATGTTTGAGATTTGGCTCAGGCCTAACTTTGGTTGCTTGTTTTATTTATTCTTATTTCAACTCCTGATTGCGACTGAGAAGGGAAAATAAGCAGTTTTACTCGATCAAATAGTCAATTTTGCCTGAAACTGTCATTTCTGATATTCTGGCATTTGCTGTACTTTGTTTTCAAAACTTGGGCCCATTTAATGGCTCTCAGAGTTGCTCATGCAGCACTAAACAGTTTATTTTGGGGTTTTTGTGCACGTGCCGTTTATCCTCAACCTGCAAAAATACTTCTAGCACCTGTAATCATATACAGTAATTAATATGTAATTTATATATAACAATTAGTAACTTTTAAAGGCATTCCTCAGCTTGCACTTGACATCCTGAGCTCTGTGTTGCAACTTGAGGCCTCCATGGCAGCTCCCAAAAAACAGAACTGTGCCCGGCGCATCATTAACAGTGACATCCAAGGAGAGCAAAGGATGCACTGCAAAGCCTCTGCTTTTGGTTTTCTAGCCAAAAAATTCTTCCACAAAATAACTGGAGTCCAGCACAACCCCTCCCAGCCCACACAAAGGCGACGAATTTCCATATTCAGCACCGCGACGAGAAACATCTTCCCCCCTAAAGCCACTGAGCAGAAACCCCCGCATCCTTCATAAAAAAATCAGGTTTTCACCCCACTGCTGACAGCTCTCGAGCACAGCTCACACCTTGCCTTGCCAGCCTCTGGAAAAGCCAGGCTGTGCTTGAAAAAAAAAAACCCCAATATTTGGGCCGCCTTTGAAGGAACATGACCCGCTCGGCGCCGCGGCGCGTTAAGGAGCCTGATTGAACATCGCTGCTAATTAAGAGCTCTCGTTGTTTGGCAGGACCACCAGAGAACCTCCTGCACTTGTTCATGCCAGCAGCACCTCCTGCAGAAATTAACTCTTGATGAGAGCAGCCGGGGGGCCCAGCTGGGTCCCCCCAGTCCTCCCGGCGCACAAATGAAGCGTAATGAGAGCGGTGGTGGCTACCGAGGGGAGGGAGCTTATTCGTGACCTCTCCTTAAAAACCAGAGTATACTCTTACATGGACTTAATTTTCTGCACTGGGGGTAGATAACGCAGCTGGGGACTGTGTGAGCAGAGCTGAGAATCGCGGGGGAGGACTGAGAATCAAAATTATTAGGGAGTAATTTGGTAAGAATTATCTTATTAGGCGGGCTAAAATATAATTCTGTTCTCAGGGCTTTCAAAAATCAATAAATATTATTCAGCTATCAGGCTCCCGAAAGAAAATTTCACAACAAAAGCTAAAGTTGGAGGAGGTTTTGTGGAAAAAAAAAAGAAGAATAAAAAAAGCAGGTTATTAGAACTGATTTGATATTTTGTTTCTGAATCTTCGGGGTATGTTCAGCAGTGCAGCTTTGTAATATTCAAAAGGAACGTTCCACGTGTACAAACAGCATTGCTTACCCTATAAAACACAAATAAAATACAACCCACTCCCCCTCAGTGTCAGTACTGCAGTGTCCAGCACCGGTGACAAATTCCTGTCACCCCTGCAGGTGACCATGACTGTCCACCTGGAGAGGGGCTCCCTGGGGACCTGGCACGAAGCACATTGGAAGAGCAATGGCAGCACCTGCCTTAACTGGGTTGTTAAGAGCTGGAGCACATGGAGATCACAGAATAATTACTAATATTTTAAAATATTCCTATCCATGTTGGCTCTTATCCCAGGATCCCTGAGGCTGGAAAAGCTTCCAAGACCATGGAGTCCCAGCTGTGTCCCATGCCCACCTTGTCCCCAGCCCAGAGCACTCAGTGCCACCTCCAGGGGACACCTGCAGGGATGGGCACTGCAAAGCTCCCTGGGCAGCCCCTGCCAAGGCCTGAGCACCCTTTCCATGGGCAAATTCCTGCTGCTGTCCAAGCTGAGCCATACAACCCACTCCCCCTCAGTGTCAGTACTGCAGTGTCCAGCACCGGTGACAAATTCCTGTCACCCCTGCAGGTGACCATGACTGTCCACCTGGAGAGGGGCTCCCTGGGGACCTGGCACAAAGCACATTGGAAGAGCAATGGCAGCACCTGCCTTAACTGGGTTGTTAAGAGCTGGAGCACATGGAGATCACAGAATAATTACTAATATTTTAAAATATTCCTATCCATGTTGGCTCTTATCCCAGGATCCCTGAGGCTGGAAAAGAGTTCCAAGACCATGGAGTCCCAGCTGTGTCCCATGCCCACCTTGTCCCCAGCCCAGAGCACTCAGTGCCACCTCCAGGGGATACCTGCAGGGATGGGCACTGCAAAGCTCCCTGGGCAGCCCCTGCCAAGGCCTGAGCACCCTTTCCATGGGCAAATTCCTCTTAATGGGAATTCCTGATTCCCCAAATCCTTCCCCAGCTCCGTTCCCTGCCCTGGACACGCTCCAGCCCCTCCAGGTCTCTCCTGCAGGAGCAGAACTGGGCACAGCCCTCGAGGGGCCTCTCAGAGCCAGCACAGAGGGACAATCCCTGCCCTGCTCCTGATAATCACTTCCCTACTCCCTACTCCTCCATTTCTAATTAAGCAGCAAGCAGAAATAACCACATACAGAAATAATTACCTATGCAAAGTGCTCGAGTGCACCCTTCGGTTCTAGACACTATCAATCAGATATGACAAAAAAATGTGAAAAGGCTGTGATGAATGGAAACAATCATTTCCCTCAGTTAAAAAAATGCATTTTTAAAACAATTCAGTCCTTGTATTTCTTCCCCCTCCCACCTTCTGCCTTTGGTTACATCTTGTGTGAAGCCTTAACTTCAAGGTAGCTCTGTTAGAAAAATCTGAGAGAGGGCAAAAGGTATTTGCTTGCTTTCAAAAGAAGTGAAAATCAGAACATAAAAGAAATTTTTCATGAAGTGCCCAAGGAAGGACATCTTTACACGTGTTTTACTACACGGCAAATACCACCAGAAACAAATATTTGGGCACATGGACAAGAAATGTTAACTGCAGATGTTTTATGGGACTGAGAAGTTCATAATATGCATCCTTGCTTAATTATTATTTCATTTTTCCATTCCAAGATAATTTTTACTTCAGGAAAGCAACCCAAAATTCAACATGAATTAAGATTAAGGATGCCTCCCTCAGGGATCAGCACATTTAGAGGGCACCCAAATTAATCACAATATTCACCTTTCAGTACAAGGTTTTTCTCTGGATTAAGAAGCTGCTCGCTCTCCCATTCCTATCCCAAACAAGACTCCACAGCATGGAATATTTTTACCTTGGTTTATCCATAAACCTCCTCATCTTATATAATAAAGAAATTATAACTGAACCCTGAGTAACTGCAGTTTTAGATTGCACATAAATCACCTTTTAACAAGGAACTTCCATCCACCAATTTTAGGAAATTGTATTGGTTATGACTCCTCTCCTCCACCTCTTTGGGATGGGACAAAAGGCAGAAGGAAGAGCTGCACCCTGAATCCCAAGGCTTCAGTTGGGAGCGCAATTACGTGGCACAGGAGGCTTCAAATTTCCTCAAACACACCCTTTTTTCCAAAATCACCAACTGCTGAGTGCTCAAAGGCTCAGTTAAAGGTATCTTTAAGCCATCTGCTGGTTTTGGGAAGGAGGAGATTCCAGTCTCCCCACACAACCAGTCATTCCCTCTACGATGGGAAACAGCTGGGTCCAGGCTGAAAAAAGGGATATTCCACAACCTGGAAGTGTTAAAAGAAAGAACAGACTTAAAACAAGATTTCTGCACAAACATAAGAGGTAGGGAGTTGAGAAAGGAAAAATTCAGACCCTGGCTAGAGTGGCAGACATCAAAAATACAGCCCAGAGTTCACAGAGAGGATTGAAAAGAGCCTTTTTATTCCAAAAAAGTGTTCCAGATGAAACTGGGGTGTTCCATATCATGGCCTGTGTTGGGGCATCCTGCTGCACTTGGCTCATACACCATTTTTCACAGTCAGAATGCCACTTAAGTAATAATTACAGCCTCAGCTCATCAATTAATTTCTACCAGAATGGACGGTGACAAAACCAATGCAAAAAAAGCAGCTCTTCGTAGCCAGTGAGCAAACGCAGTGTGGACTCCTGGGTGTCAAAATCCTCTCTCTAAAATTCAGGGAGATTGTTTTCCTCCAATAATCCATTGTGAAAAAAAACCCAAAAAACCAATAAAATAAAACTCTGAGGGAAAACTTCCCTACTAAGTCTTGTTGCCCAGTGGCAACGCCGTGGTTAAAGGATCGGGTTCTGCTCTGCCTGGTGAAAGGTTCATTTCTTCTGAAGGCAGAAATTTTAATTCCTCCCTACATCAAAGGCAGTGTCTTTCCATCTAACAACCCTCGATGGATTTCTTTCCCATGAACTCATCTGTGCTGTGATTTTATTGCATATAAGGAGCAACTTTTATGTCTTTATATAGTCTGTCATCGGAAAAGGTAAACTTTATATGCACACAATGCTCATTAGAAATCCCTCATGTCTCCTTTGAAGCTGGTTCCTCTCACCCTGACAGTCCCAAAATCCCAAAATGGGTTGGGTTGGAAGGGACATTAAAGCTCATCCAGTTCCATGGGCAGGGACACTTTCCACTATCCAAATAAAAGCACTTTTTCTGATGGTAACTTGCCATTATTATAAAAAGTGTAATTGTTTTACTCAATTATGTGCAGACCTAAAGAGACTTTAAGTTGTAAAACAAAAAGAGGTGAAGACAATGAATTGAGGGGTTGGTTTTGTCACCAAAATCCCAAAATGGGTGGGGTTGGAAAGGACATTAAAGCTCATCCAGTTCCATGGGCAGGGACACTTTCCACTATCCCAGGCTGCTCCAAATAAAAGCTCTTTTTCTGATGGCAACTTGCCATTATTATAAAAAGTATAATTGTTGTATTCAATTATACACACACTTAAAGAGACTTTAAGTTGTAAAACCGAAAGGGTGAAGACAACAAACTGAGAGGTGAGAAAAAGCTGCTCAACAGCCAACACAAAAGAACATTTAGAACCCTAAAATTGCAGAGGGCCAGGAGCCATGACACAGAAGCAGGAAGGGAAACAGGATCAAGAAGAAGTTCAGGGGGCTGAGAAGTTCAAGAATTGATAGTCTAATGGGAGATTCTGCCTTTTCTTGTCTGCTGTAATTGACTTAAAACACAAGGACCATGACAGCTCTGAACTGCCACAATATTATAAATAGCTTCTCCAAACCATTCTTGATTTCTCTTCAAGACATTTTGGTTTTCTTAAGGCTCAGTCACAAAATCATCAAGGCTGGAAAAGCCCTCCCAGCCCATGATAAAAGATCATGAATTGAAATAATTTTAAATGTGAATTTTTTTTTCTTTATATTAAGCTATTATTAGATTCAGACCGAATATTAGCAGGTGAATATGGACATTACATTCATTCCTGACAGCTCCAACACCTACATTTAAATTAAATATTCAAATATATATAGATATATACAGTTGGATTCATAAGGTTCTATCTACATAAAGCAAGCCTCCTGAAAGGAAAACCTCCAAAATTAGCGCACATCTGAACTCCATAAAAGACTTCACTACTCTTTTAGGGAGCAGTGCAGTCAAATTTAGACATTTATAGGCTTTGGGGGACAAATTCTACCTGAAAGAGTTTGAACTCTCACAATCCAAATGTGAATCCAAATTTTTTGTTGTTGTAAAATCATTATATGCATATTGTACTCATGAAAGTGAAAGTAGGAAAGGTGAATAGCTGTAACATGTTTAATTTCCTGGTATTTTAATTGTGATGTTTTAATGAATTTACAAGTAAAAAGTGGATTATAATTAAAATTTCTTTTGCGTTTTAACATAAAGTAAACAATATATATTTTAAATCAATCCACACACTAAAAAATTCCATTTTTGTGCTTGACTTTTTGAAATCCTGCAAACACACCGTGCTGTTAAATACCAAAAGCTATTACCAAACCATCAGAGGTTTGTTTTCAAATTAAAAGAATCATTTCAGCAAGGTGCAGCTGCAACTCAGTGACACTTTCTCAATATCTGCAATACTTTTTTTTTATTAGATGTCCTTATCCTGCTCTTGCTATAACATTTCCCCACTGAAGTCTCCTGCCCTTTTGTAGAGATCCAAATAAAACATATGATTTATCCATAATGGTCCAACACCAGCACATCCCACGCCGGCAGGTTTTTTCCATGGGTATTTATTTTGTTTTAGCAACGCTGAAAACTCTACAAGTAAGAGAAGAAAAAATAAATCAAATCACACCGTGTTCCTGACTGCTCTCACCGCTCAGTTCTGTCGGTGCTTTAAAGAGAGGCAGGGATTTTTTTTTTTTTCTTTTTTGCCACCCTGCAGGTTCCCAAAGCAGAGTTGTGCCATTTGCAAGCTGCCATTGGTTAATGAAGGTAAATTTAATTAGCTCAACTTCCTTGCAGATCCCATCAAACGCCACCATTTGATGTATTCTGTCAGAGCACCGAGTCCCCTCCAGCTGGCCGAGCGCCACAAAGAAAAGGCAGCTCTGCCCATGGCTGGGAACTGAAATGAGCTGTTTTAAGTGGAGCTTTTCTCCCATTTTTCTGAGGCTGCACCGCTCTGACCTTCCCCAAATCAATCCTCTGCGGATTAACATGTAAAGCAGTGTCGAATTAATTTCAGAAAGCGAATATGAGATCAGCCCAGGGCTCCTACAAAACAGCCCAGCTCCTAAACACGCTAATGCCGCCAGGCGCTCAATGGGGAGCTGTCAATACGGGAGGGAGGGAGGGCGTGCTTAGGAGGATTTGGAGCGTGGAGCAATCTATCAGGCTGGTTAGAGCTTTGCCCACTTCTGGGGCATGGCTAATGCATTCCTCTGGAAGTTAATCCCATTTCTAAAGGCCCTCCCGTGAGGAGCACAGAGGCCGTGCCGAATGAGAACTCGGGTGCATTAAAATTCTCAGCCACGTCACCAAAAGGCGCACGGGGAGATGCTGAGGGCTGACAATGAGATGGTTCATTAAAAGTGCAAGGGCTCAGAGAAGGCAGCGCATCTTTTTGGAGGCACCTGCACACAGCTTCACCACTCAGAAGCTCTTAAAAATACCGAAAAATAAAATTAAACTTGTATTAATGTAAATAGAAATTATCCGTTTCCAGGACGTTGCAAAAAGAGGACAGTGGAGACTCCTTTGAGCAAATATTTACACACAAAACTTACTCAGGACCTGTTACAGTAATACAGAATTCAATTATGTTGGCTTCTACTCCCAACAAGAAATTAATGATCAAGCTACCACCTGGGAATGTGGCACTTCTCATACACCCATGCTGAGTTTTACAAATGCCAGTGACGTCAAATGCAAGATCAGTCTGTGGGCCATGATCCAGACATTCAATTTTCAGAATTTTTAATTGAATCCTGTATCTAAATCAGCAAAAATTAAGCAAAGAAACCTCTGTAGAGGCAAAATATCATCTGGGTATCTTCTGTTCTGCAGGCAGCAACATGAAAAGTCTCAAAGGTCAAAACCAGTCTTGACTCATCAGTGAAGACAGAGAATAAAAGAAAATGGGGACCAAAAGAAGACAGAAATAGTTCACTCCACACAAATTCTCTCAGTAATTATGAGAAGGCAGTGGCACCACAATATCTGAAAATAGATGGTGTTAAGTTCTATGAAACAAAATCATCCATTTCAAGATGAAAAGGATACCAAACTAAAAGACAAACTTGTTTACTGTCATTTAAGTTGAAATTTCATTGGGAGAACCAAAAGCAAACCCCTCACCTTCTGTAGGCTGAGAATATTTTTGCTGTTTTCAGCTTGTAAAATATGAGAGAAGCAGGTTAAAAAGTGTGCAGTGGTGTCACCCAAACACAAGGATTCAGCAGAAATCGTGACAAAAAAGCACAAAACACTTCAGGGCCCTGTATTAAAAACTTATTTTCTGTTATTTTTTCTACTCCTCAAAGTCTGGAAAGTGAAATTCATGCCACTCACTCCTCATTAAAGAATCCACATCATAAAATGAGGAATAATGAATAAAAGTGAACTGCGTGCCACAAAATATTCGTGAATTATCAGATCCTGGAGCGAATCTTATGGGATGAAAGGTCCCGTGTCATTTGTACCCTGCCAAGATCTGGCACGGGATAAATTGAGGAGAACCAGGTGAGCTGAGTGTCATTCCCACAAATTCCTCACCATCCGCGCCCGCTGCCTCGCACAGCGGCGACTCTTACCTGCCAGGATTTCGCTGGAGCTCCACCACCCTAAACTCGGGAAGGGAACAGAATTCACCTCCTTAGGCCAAAAAACTCTGGAAAAACAGATGTTATGATTGAGATCATCCCTCACCTTGCCGGTTTTTTGGGAACACTGCTCATTAAAATGCCTCCTTGGCATCTCCATGCAAACAAATTCTGGGAGCGATTCCGGGTGGGTGATTCCCTCTCGAGGCAGGGAGGGATTTGTGGCACCACATTTTGCTGAGCCCTCACACAACTCACTTCTCAGCACTCAGGTCTGCTTTTGTGATATAATCCTGCAATCAGCACACAAGCATCATCCTGGAGATACTTTAGGAGAAGATGGAAAATCCAAACTAATACTTTCCGCTATTTTCTACTTTCCGCCACAAACTGACCTACTTAGAGATGAAAGAAAGAAAGAGTTTTAATGCATTTTTTCCCCCCTCAACAAAAGTGATGGCCATTTAGTCCTTTCAAAAAGGGAGCTGGAGGGAGATGGCAATGTTGACATTAAAATGTCTCCTGCTCTGAAATCCAAGGCAATGAACCAAGCACAGTTTCCACAATACAATGGACTGGCCCAAGTTGGCCTGAGTTTATTGGGATAAAGTCTCTGCTCACTGAAATAACTGAATCAGGAGAAACAGCTACCAAAAAAAAAAAAAAAAGAAAACTAAATAAAAAGTGAAAATTTAAAAAAGAGTTGATTTAGGATTCAGTGTTGCAATTAAAGACTAAGGATTGGCTTTCTGAAAATCCTACAGTGGAACAGCTCTTAACACTACCACCCAGAAAACCAGGAAATGGCTTTCGCACATTATTCATATATTCATCATTGAAGTAAAATTCTGAAGTAAAAATTCTGGTAGTTCTAAACAATTTTGTTACGGAACCATTAAGAATTCTCAGTGAAGGCAATAAAACAAAAACCCATAGCTGCAATTTGTCTCTTCTTGTGCTGTAGGTGTTTCTGTAGGAGTGTTTATGCTCATATAGATTTATTCATATTTATGCAAAAACTTAATGTCTCAGTCTTCCAGAATTTACAGATCCTGTCCCTAATATTTTGTCAGAAGAACTGTGAAAAGGTTTTATTGACCAAAAGTAGACAGAACAATAAATGTCATTAATTTGTACAGCAGCTTTCCTTAAAATACCCCTAAAAAAGGAAGTTGGTAAGAATTTGGCTCTGCAAAATCTCTGACATCAATTTTTTTCCATAAAAGATACCAAGCTGGAAACTACAACATTTATGAGATGTGATTGGGAAAGAGTACAGTGAGAAAAGCTGAAAAAAACTGAGAGAAGAAAATATGGAAAAGTTTTCTTCAGGCAGCGCTGAAGCTGCGCAACAGAATTCCTAAAATGAAATAAAGATTAAGTGAGAAATAACAACTGAAAATTAGGAGCCTTTTAGTCCAAAGTTTGAAGTAAAGAGAAAGAAAAAGTAATAGAAATTATGTCTTGTAATAAAAAACTGTTTATTCTGAACTTAATTTTTAAGGGAGAGGCAAAGAAGTAGAAAGGGAAACAGTATTTTGAATAATTTGTATTAATAAGATGGAAATTACATTGTGCACTAGAGATAAAAGGGAGCTCGCGGAAAATGCCTTTTTCTCTCATAGCCCAAAAGCTACACACAAAATGTGAAAAATGTGAATTATTTCCTGGATTTATAGAGTAAGTGCTGCAGAAAAATCCGTGATTTTGTACAACTGGACTGAAAAATCAGATTTGGAAGGGAATTTTTCTTCTGCAGGGAATGTTGCAGTGCTAAACTGACAATGTATTTTTACAGGGCTGGATGGAATTGGGAATGAAAACGTTGTGCTGCTACTGAGGAAGTAAAAACTACATTGACTGAGAAGATAAAGCAGGTCTAGGAGGGACTGCCCTCAATAACCCACCCTAGAAAAACCACAGATATACAAAATACTCAGATTTTTTAGGGAAAAGGATTTTCAGGCAGTGTTACAAACAAACAAACAAAAACATATCTACACATAGATGTAGAAAGCCAACATAATTTCATTTTTTCACCCTTCTGCTATTTCAGGGATATTCAAGTCTGTATTTTAAAAAGTCTCTAGATGATAATGGTCTCATAATTTTCAAGACTCATCTTTTGGCATTGCCTGTCATTTTGCACTTACTTTCCCATCCTGGAATATCAATTATTATCAGGTTATGAAGATAAGCCACTTACAGGAAATAAAGTGCCACTGTTACCGGGGAGGAGGGGGTCAGCCCATGCCAGGGAGGGTTATTGAGCTGCATTTGGTAAAAGCAAGGTCCCAATTACAGGAGGTGCCATTTGGTTTATGCCATGCCTGGCAAAAATGTCCCTGATTTTACAGCATCCCAGAATGGCTTTGGTTGGAAAAGGTTTTAAAGCCCACCCAGTGCCACCCCTGCCATGGCAGGGACACCTTCCACTGTGCCAGGCTGCTCCAGCCCCAGTGTCCAACCTGGCCTTGGGCACTGCCAGGGATCCAGGGGCAGCCACAGCTGCTCTGGGCATCCTGTGCCAGGGCCTGCCCACCCTCCCAGGGAACAATTCCTGCCCCATTATCTCGTTCATCCCTGCCCTCTGGCAGTTTGAAACCATTTCTGTCACTCTTTGTCCATATAAAAAGTCCCTCTCCCTCTTTTTTAAAACCTCCTTCAGGCCCTGCAAGGCCACCCTGAGCTCAGCCCAAAGCTTCTCCTGTGCAGCTGAACAATCCCAGCTGTGCCAGCCTTTCTGCCCAATCCCAATCCCAATCCCAATCCCAATCCCAATCCCTTTCCTGCTGCTCTCTCCTCCCTGGATGCAGCTCGGGATTTCAATGGATTCTGGGGCTCCCAGCACTCACTGGTTGCTCCTGTGCAGCTTTTCACCCACGAGATACCCAAAAAAATCCTTCTCCTCATTTGTGCTCTCAGTGAATTCTCCTTCCTGGCTGGGATTGCCCTGACCCAGGAGCAGCCCCTGGTGCTGGGAATTGTGGAACTCCACGAGGTTCTCCTGGGCAACTTCTCCAACCTCTGCTGCCTTTCCCAGCTGCACCCAAGAGCCTGCTCCCACAAGAAACCCAAACACTCTCCAAAGGGAAGTAAAAGCAATCCCTGCCAATGGAATGCACCTTCCCAAGGATCCCCACGTGGCTGTGGGATTTTGATACTGAACAGAAACACAGGATCTGTGCAGAACATCCTCCAGCCCACAGCTGCCACACAGAGGGATCTTCTCCTCTCCTGTCCCAAACCTGCCCAGGCAGCCACAACCCCCATCCTATAAATTCCTTATCATCCCACTGGAAGATTTTGCTGTTTTGAAGGATTGGCTGCTGAACCAAACACGGTTTTGCTCTGCTGAAAAAGTTGGAGCCGTAGGATGGATTTAATTCAGTGAAGTGTCAGCCTCTTGATGAATTGGATAAATGTTACCAGATAAAGCTGCTTGTTTTATTTTTTATTAAACAGCAACATGGCCGAGCAGTAAAAACCTGATACCATTTTGATATGGTTTATGCTGCTGCATGAAAAAAGCCTTTTATGAGTGTTGTTTAAAGCAGATAAGGAATTGAATGTGCTAAACACATGGGCAGAACAATCCCTCCAAACCAGCTTAACTGGGGTGATCAGGAGCAGATTCTCACTGGTGTCTGCTGGTTTTTAATGACATACTTGTCAACATGTAACCTTAGAATGCAGACACCATGGTAACAGTTTTAACACAGTCTCTTTAAAGAGAATAATTGTGTGAAGCACAAATAGAAACATCTTGACTCTTGTAGTCTTTTAATCCACTTAGAGAAATGCTTTTCAATCCATCAAGCAGCGTTTTCTGGATCTTGTTGAACATCTGTCTTGGAATTACTTGGAATAAAAGTCTAAGCAGGTCCACCCACGCTGTGTTTGCTGTGGCCCTTAAAAGAAGAATTTAGATGTAATACTTTGATAATAGATTCGAGCTGAAGAACACCAGACAGAAAGAATTATGATATTCACTTGGTTATATAATAATAAACCATGTTGAAGCTGTTCCTGTGCCCTGAAATACCCAAGCACGAGCATTATTTTAGTTTGTGTGAGTGGCTCCAGTGCTTGGGATCTTGTGAAATTCATCCAGTGAGGTGCAGGGACTGACTCTGTGCATTCCAACACACCCACAGTGTGTTACACTGATGGAATCATGGAATGGTTTGGGCTGGAAGGGACCCACTCAGTGCCACAGGGACACCTTCCACTGTGCCAGGCTGCTCCAGCCCCAGTGTCCAACCTGGCCTTGGGCACTGCCAGGGATCCAGGGGCAGCCACAGCTGCTCTGGGAATTCCATCCCAGCCCTGCCCACCCTGCCAGGGAACAATTCCTCAATTTCCTCTCCCTGCCTCCCTTCACCTTAAGACCATTCAACCTCCTCCTGTTGATGCCTTAAGTTTTAGCTTTCATATTTTCCAGATTTTGCACTGCATTAGTGTGTAACTCTGAACTTCATGTGAAGTGTTAGTAAGTTTTTCTCACAGTTCACTCACACAAAACAATCCTTTTCCAAGCCCAAAAAGTACAAACAACAGCAAATTGAGGAGAGCAATCTGGGAGGATGGGCCTGCACGACCTGCAGCTTTAATTGGACAATTAACCCAACATGGAAATGGACCAAAACCTATAAAACTGTGAAAACTCGTGACCCAGGGTCCATCTTGGGTGTAGCCTTGGCTGGGCTCTTGTGCTACCCAAGGTGTGTCCTTTAAAGGCCTTTCAATAAATCCTTGTTTTATTCCTTTAACTCTGCCTGGCCTCTGTTCCAGGTCCCCTCTCAAGGCATCGCTGTCACTCCATGCTCCATGGAAATTCCCTCTCCAGCTCTCCTGGAGCCCCTTCAGGCCTTGGAAGGGCTCTGAGCTCTCCCTGGACCCCTCTCTTCTCCAGGTTGAAGCCCCCAGCTCCACACGAGATGCTGTTTGTTTCCCTGACCCCACAAAATTCCATTTCCATGCCGAAATCCTGTGAAAATGCAGCAGAAATTGCCTTTCCTCTGCTATTTGCTCTCTGTTAGTTAAATTATGGGTTAGCTTTTAGCAATAACAATACCAATGGCAATGTCTGCTGCATCTTGAATGTTCATCTGCTCGAGAGATTTTCTGCTTAACACATTAAAAGTGGGCAAAGAAATAATTTATTTTATTTAATTCTAAAAAGTCCTGCATTTCACTTAAGGGAATTAGTGCCTTAAGCAATAAACACAACTATGCAATAAATGGCATATGTGGGATCTATTAACCCAAGTGCTTGACTCTGCCATCTGAATAATCCCCTTTTAGAGTTTCAGTTTGAAAAGTTTGTATGTAAATGATTGCTCAGAGAGTTTGTTTAAAAAAAAAAATAGAAATTAAAATAGATCTTACAGCATTGGGATTTTGTGATGTTGTTGGGCTAAGTTTTGATCCCCTCAGATTTCATTTTCCTACTCTCAGAAAAATTATTGGGATTGTGAGATTGTGTCTTGAATTGTCAGATGAAGTAGGAACGTGCTCAAAGCTCTTGCACCATCTATTTCTAGTTTATATGGACAAGGCAGCTCAAAAGTGTCTCTAACTCACCTTTCCTGTGTCTCTGCCATTAGTTTTGCAAAAATGATTAATTTTGTACATTTATTAAATCCAGACAGAGAGAATAATTCCCATTCTAGAACTGCAGCAATGGCTTACAGTGATCAGGACAAGGCTGATCTCCTTTATTAAAATAAGAATAAATTCAGCCCTAAATAAGAAATATTTTACTACTTTTCCCATATCTTTTATATCTCTCTGTATAAAATGTAATACAAGACACCTTAATATAAATTTAAAAACTATTATGTCAAACACTCCTTAGCTAAGAGCATCCTCAATTATACCCAGAAAATGAATTGTTTGGGTTTGTCCTTTTCTTCCCCTAAATGCCTTAATGGATAAGAAAGTATTTTTCAGCACTCCACAAAAAAAAGAAAAAATCAAATGAGCAGGGATTATAGCAACAAGCATCAATGTTAATTCAGAAATGGATTAACAATTACAGATTTGAAGTCCATTAGCATTGATCCCCAGCACAAAATAGTTGTGATCAATAAGCTAATCTGTAAATTTGATAAATTGAGTAAATCCTGTTTACTAAAGTATTCCATCATCCACAAATAGAAGGAGGTGAAAATCCTGCTTTTAGCAAAAAACAAATTTCAGAGCTGTCACATCAATGGAAATTTCTCTCATTCCAAACTGTGTTGTCACAGGGAGACCAAAACTTCACAAGTTTCACAATAAACATTTCTTTTTAAATAAATAAAAATTCTCAACCCCAAAAAAACCAAAAAATTCTCTGAATGTCACAGAAATGGGCCTGACACAAACACAGAACAGGGCAATAATCTCAAGATTTTGAATTTTGGGATGTTTTTTTTTCCCCTAAGAGTTTGTCCATCCAAGCTGTACTGCAAGACAGGAAAAGGAAATAGGAAAAATTGCTGGAAATATATCCTCATAACTATTTAAGTCTATTTATTCTAGGAATTGTATCAAGACAACTCCATTGGTTAAAAAAAATAAATCCTACCCCTGACTGACAGCTTTAAATAAGGCAAAACTTCAGCTCAAACCTTGGTGTTGAATGTGAGACCTGAAACTGTCAGTGAGTGCTGCTAATTAACAATAATTGGAGCATGGAAATAACAGGGAGGGAAATATTGTATTTAATCTTTTAAAAAAGGGGATTTAATGAAAAATAACTTTTTTTTTTTTTTTCCTAGCTGTAGGTAACAAAATTGTGCTAAGTTAAAAGGATGCAAATTTTCATTTTTATCTGCAATTTTAAGTTCTCTGATGAAATTGATATGGTTTCACTTCAAAAATAATAAAATTATGATCTTAATGAAGGTAGTTAAAAGAATGGCACTAATGTAAGCAAAATTAAAATAACTCAGTGTACTTCACACAGAAATGCAGAAATATTTAAATTCTTTTGTTCTGGGAGAAAACCCCACTGGATTTTTCTATGCAATCATTTCCACAAACCCCCAAATAATGGAACTGACAGGCCTTGAGACACAACAGATCCCACACTCTGAAAATCAAGTAAAAAAAACCCTTTCATGACATTTGAGATCCTCAAAATCAGGAATATATGGAAAAATGATCCTCTGTCATTCTTCTCATGAAAATAAACCTGTTTGAACAGCAAAGCTTAACAGGAACTGACATAAATAAATACAATATTCAGCTCTAACTCCACTCACAGCTGAAGTTTTCAAAAAAATTGGGATATTCCAGCAGCCACCTGCACTCAGGGAAGTCACAGAGTCAACCCCAACTGGTTTTGGATCATTCTTCCAAGCAACTTTTCAAATATTTAACCAAATTTTGGCGTTAGTTTTTAAAGATGTGCAGAAAATCTTTATGGGACGTTTCATTTTCACTGCAATTCAAGGAGCCGAGAGTTTTAAAACTTCCTCAAAGATTTCTGCTAAAAACTGGAATTGAAGTTTACCTTGAACTTTTGCTCTGCAACAAAACCTCCCCAAATCTGTGACGGAACAGAAAATATTTTTGTGTCCCACGTTTCCTCCCAGGCAGACCAAGCCATGTGAGAATAGCCAAGAATTAGGGAGATCAGCAGAGGTCAGAGCTGCAGAAATGATGGGGATTTTTACACATTGCAAGAGCTGTTTTCTCACACAAGTGTAATTTTAGGGAAATTTGCAAGTCAGCTGCAATCAGGGGCGTTTTGTCAAGGTATATAATGAATGCTACTGTTTTCCATCCATGAAACCATGAAATTCTAGACAGTCAGGGAGACTTTCTGCTCTCTACACTCAAAATTGCTGCTTATTCCCTCTGCAGCATTTTCTCTTTTTTTTTCCCTTAAAAAAGCAGCATATAAATTTAAAATAAAGCTAATTACCTCCTAAAAAAGCAAAAGCTGTCTGAAGCCATAATATAAATATATCTCTTTTTGATGTACTTCACCATCTCCCAGCATTTAAAAAAAATATTTAAGCTCATGTTTGACTCTGGAGGAAAAGAAAGTTGATGTTATTAGCTGATGTCAGCTGATGTGATGCATTTGTGAATCTATAAAGGCAACTTGGTTTCAATGGGAATTCAATATCTCAGAATCAAATCAGTGTCATTATCAACATTTTCCACAATCAACATTTTTCATATCAGACAAATAAGAACAGGAATAGCTTTAAGTATGGCCTAACCTTATCTGGCTGTTCCTTGTTGCCAAAATTCCCCAGTAAAAGTACTTTAAGTGTATAATTAAAGAGTTTTATGTGTATAATTCAAGATTTTTGGGAATTTTTTTGTGCCACAGGGAGCTAATCATTGCCACTTGGTATTGGAAATATGAATTATCAATAACACTGTTACTGTAAAGACAATGTGTAAACAACCTCATCTAAAAAAAAATCTGTCCTTGTCACATTATTTCAAATTTAGCAGGTTCCAGTTCCAGGAATTTTTCTGGCAACAACCTTATTTTTGAACATTACAATAGTTCTTGCACCCTAAATAATTCTAGAACTCTCAGACCTGCATTCAATAATTTTTTTTCCTTAAAGTATGAAACAAGCTAAATTCCTCTTCAGTGCTCAGATAAGCCAGAGCTGAAGAAAAAAAAAAGTATATTTAAATATGTACATTTAAAAAAAATTAAAATATACAAATATATGTATTTTGTGTAAATATATACAATACAATATAAAATATAACATATATAACATATATGGTTATACACAATATTAAAATATATTGTATATTTATAAAACACATTTTCATAAAAATATATTTATCTGTTAATATATCTATAGATAAGTATCAATAATAAAAAAAAATATATACAAAAATATGATGACTCTGGCAGGTTCTTTAGTGACCTACACGATGCTCCCAGTGATATTCTCACTGTTTCTCATCTTACAAAGGTGCAGATATAATAATAGTAATTCTAGAGCACCAATAATTCTAAATTATTTATGAATAAAGTATATTTAAATATGTACATTTTAAAAAATTTAAAATATACAAATATATGTATTTTGTGTAAATATATACAATACAATATAAAATATAACATATATAACACATATGGTTATACACAATATTAAAATATATTGTATATTTATAAAACACATTTTCATAAAAATATATTTATCTGTTAATATATCTATAGATAAGTATAAATAATAAAAAATATATACAAAAATATGATGACTCTGGCAGGTTCTTTAGTGACCTACACGATGCTCCCAGTGATATTCTCACTGTTTCTCATCTTACAAAGGTGCAGATATAATAATAGTAATTCTAGAGCACCAATAATTCTAAATTATTTATGAATAATCTAAAAAATGAAAGCTTAAATATAAAAAAATCTGATTCTCCTTCAGGATTAATGGAGGATAAGGTGAATAGATCAATATTTGATCTAAAGGATATTTATGGTGTTTTTTATTTAAGAAAAACTGTGAAATTGTTGAATTAGAATTTGGCTCATCCTCAGAGTATGGTCACTTTTTGATGGTGTTTATCAAAGAAGTTTAATACATTCAGTTTAATACATAATTAATTCATTAATTGTATTCCTTAATACAATTAAGGAAATACATTCCCTTAAAAAGGAAACCAATGAAAAAAATGAATTTACTCTGTGAATGCTTCCCTTTGGCATTAGCACAGCCCAAGTTTCCATTTCTCTACAGCTTTGTGCAAACCAAGCAAGGAAACATCTGATAAATCTTTGTGGAATTCCAAAGAATTTCCATGTGCTGTCCCCTGCTTTAAAACCTGATGATCTTCACAGAAAACTGACATTTCAAATGAGTTTCATTATGAATTCACAAGTGCCAAATACACTTAAATGCAAAATATCAACTGCAACCCAATAATTCCTGTGAGTGAGCCTGAATTTACTGAGGATTTGTCCCCCAGAAAAAGCTACAAGTAAAAGTGGAGCAACACTTTGCAAAACCACACGGAACTCAGACTTCAAAAAAAAAATCCTTGGAGTTTTCACAACAGAAATATTTCCAGTCTTATTTGAGGCATAGGCATGATTTACTTGACAATTTGGATTAAATTTAGATTTGCCCAGCACAAACCAGAAGGTTGAAAAACCCAGCAAGTAAAAAAATGTGGCTTTTTCCAATGAAACAATGAAAAACAATTGGTTTAAAAGCTGAACTGCGCATATTTTCCTAGAGAGTACTACCCTGTTTCCTTTGAAAAGATATTTTAATTAGGAAGGAGAGACACTAGAAATGACTTAAAGAAGTAAAAAAATGAGCCCCTGTATCAGCTGCTTTCCATAATGATATTCTGTATTTTTACATCTGTCTATAGAAGTAATGAAAAAACGTCTCTTTTGCAATAAATCTATTTCTTTTTTGGCATCTTTAGAGAAAACCTGTTTCATTGCTACCCACGTAATTTCAGGGGCACATAAAGAATAGGAAATAAGCTGGTTTGTATTTTGGGCTTGGAAGGAAAAGGGGACTTGAGAGATTATTCAAGTTTTTTATAGAAGTAGTGGTTCATCTGCACAGTCATTACAGCAACTGAACTTGGAAAATGGTTTTTGTGAAAAATGAGCTTCTGTAAAAAGCAACACACAGCAGAACATTCTTGAGAATAAATAACAAATTTTTCAGTTCTCATCCTAATTTGTTACAAGGACAAAGATTTCAGGAAAGAGAAGATGCAAAAAGTTCCTTTAATTCCCTTTTTTTCAACCCAGAAACCCAAGTGGAAAAGTGAAGGACTCTGATAATTGGTGGCCCTTGGATGGAAAAGGCAATCCCAGACTTTTCTAATCTGGTAGGAATTCCCAGAGCAGCTGGGGCTGCCCCTGGATCCCTGGCAGTGCCCAAGGCCAGGCTGGATGGAGCTTGGAGCAGCCTGGCACAGAGGAAGGTGTTCCTGCCATGGCAGGGCTGGGAATGAGATGATTTTTAAGATCCCTTCCAACCCCAACCATTCCATGATTCCCTGAAATGTGAGTCAGACTCGCGTTCTGGAGAGTTTGATAACATCAATCCAAGCATTCATTTAACATTTCAGGTAGCAAATGTCTGAATAACACAATTTTATTTCACAGTTTAACTGCAGCACCATCAGGACCATTTCTCCTAAAATTCCTCTCTCTGGAGCAATTCCTATGGCACTGTCCAAAGCATGGAGCTAAAATCCATTTATTTACACAAACTCTGATGCACAATGCAGTGGTCACCTCCCAGCTTTGAAAGGACACAAAAGGGGTGATTGTGGAAAGCTCCTGGGCTTTGGAGAGGCTGCTCTGGGATCCAGCAGAATATTCCCAAGAGGATTCCTCCCTCTGGAAAAGGGGCTGCTCCCCTCTCACTCATCTCCAGAGAAATCCGCTTGGAACCCCAGTAGAAACTTCACTGGAGGCTCTGCCCAAGCCTCCCTCCTGCAGTTGCATTTTCCATATTCCATTTCAGAAAGCAGGAGGCAAAGAAGAGCTCCCAAATTGCAGTTTGTTTAAAAGGAAAAGCTCTGGAGGCTGGCAGCCCTCCTGAGCCGCTGTCAGAACAATCCCTGCAAGCAGGGCTGTGTAAACTCAGCAAGCAGACAGGTTTTTGTGTTCCCAACAAATGGAAACTATGTCCTATAAAAGAACTTTAATGGGCAAATGACACTGGATTTTCTTTTTTTTTTTTTTTCCTGCAGCAGCAGCAGGGTTTGAGATTTTCTTCCTTTGGTTTTGCCTTTTTTTCCACTTGGAACACACATTTTATCATGAACCTGAGCAGCACAAATGGACAAACCCCATCAAAAGCTTCAGCTGCACTCAGTATTTCATATTATTTGGTGATGTATCAGTTCTGCAAAGCTTTTATTTTTTTTAAGACTTCACAGGGAAAAAACCTCTTACCTTCGGTGGAAAAACTTTCCCCCTCACAAAAGAGATGTTGTAGAATTTATGAAAACAAAAGTGCCAATAAGATTTTGCTTTAATACCCCAGGGAGAAACACGATCATCTGCACCAGTAAGAAAAAAGATGCCTGCACGAGGTGCTCTACTAATTACAGCTGCTTTGGTGGGCAATATCCCTGGTGAAACAGATGTTAGGGACCTATTAACAAAAGTTTTTCAAACATCTGCTTACAATTTGAAGGCAATTGTAAATACAGCACAGAAGGTCAATTGGGCTCATTAAGGTCTATGTGCAAATCTACTGCTGCAGGTTTCTTTTTAGCTAATACTGACTTTTTTTAACACAGGAAATAGAGTTTAATAGCAACTTGTGTCAATTTTGATTGTGATTTCATACAACAACAAACAACAATCGCATGCCTTGTGCTTCACCAAATAACCCATTTTCCTTCCTCTTTTTCCTTTCTACCTACAGCACACTGCCACGGTTCTGTGAGGTAAAGGAAGGGTTAGAAATTGGGCAATTACAGAGAAATGATTGATTTTACTTTTAAACACCAATTATGGATCTTGATAGGAAATCTTCAGTTGTTGAACCAGAGAAAAATGAGTTTTGATTACAACGCATGGTTATGAGATGAAAATTATTCTTTCAAGTGTCAGAACAAAACACAGATGTTCTGCAGGGCTAAAACACTGGAAATCATGGAATGGTTTGAGCTGGAAGGGACCTCAAAGCCCATCCCTTCCACTGTGCCAGGCTGCTCCAAGCCCCAGTGTCCAACCTGGCCTTGGGCACTGCCAGGGATCCAGGGGCAGCCACAGCTGCTCTGGAAATTCCATCCCAGCCCTGCCCACCCTGCCAGGGAGCAATTCCTAATTCCCAAGATCCCATCTATCCCTGCCCTTTATCAGTTTACATCACTCTCCATCAGCCTTCCTCAAACTGGAACCATCCAGGAACAATTTTCTGATGAACTGCTCCAGAGAAAATCCCCTGATGCTGGACCAAGCAGCAGCGCTCAGGACCTGCCAAGCTTCTGCTGCAGATTTTAATTAGCAATCCAAAAACCAGGAATGCCAACCTGAGCTGGAGTTTTCAGCACTGCTTCTTCTGGAAGTGATGCAGTGAAATTGCTGTCTGGAGTTACAGCTTGAATAAGCCAGGGTGGATTCTCCATCCCCGGAAGTGTCCAAGGCCAGGTTGGATGGGGCTTGGAGCAACCTGGGAGCTGGACAGTGGGAGGTGTTTGGGTTGGAATAGGATGATCTTTAAGATCCTTCCAACCCAAACTACTCTGGGATTCATTTAATGATTCTGATGAATCCTCTGAGGTCCCTTCCAGCCCAAAGCATTCCCTGATTTCATGATTCTGCATTAAACCAGACCTGACCCTCTGTGCAAGGGTCCAACCATGAGCAACCTGCAGCTCAGCAGATTCCTGAACCACTTCCTTTACACTCCCAAGAACCTGTGTCCCACCTGGAACTCTATCAGTTATACATGGAAAAAACTCTTTGTAACACAAGCCTGAGAGATTTTAACATACAGAACATATTTACGAAGAGCTGAAGGAAAAAGGCTCTAATGTAGAGAAAATCACAGAATTAAAACCCCAGCCTTCAACTCTATAATAAAGTTCATAAATGTGATGGCAAATGCTGATCTATTAAAAACCAAAATTAATGATTGTGGAAAACCATATTTATGAGCAATTTAAGAATCACTTATTTAAGAATCTATCACTACCTGTTAGAATTTAGTACAAGAATATTAATGATTCTACAGCAATTAAAAGCTTCCGAATATTGTGGCTTGCACCAAATGTGGAAAAATTCTACTTTAAGCAATTTGCTGCACATTTTAAAGAAAACACATCTTAGGAGATAAACACTAAACAGCACCTTCCACTATCAGTAATGGTTCCCAGATGAAATTATTAAAAATAAATTTGGTATAACAGAGATGAAAGTGCAAAAGTTGTAAGAAGTTCTTTCTATCTGTTACCCTGAAGCTGCGTTCATACAGATCTGAATAAGGAATATGAGTCCTCCTTGGCCAAACAACAGCAAAATCTGAAAGCAAACACCAGAGCTTGCAGGAAACATCCCATCAATAAAGACTTGGCCTTACCCAGCTTGGCCCAATACTGCCTGCTTTAAAAACTTATCACCCTCTCCATCTTCTCCCTCACTAGAAAGGATATTTTCAATGTCTTTATGACATTTTTTTCCAAGCCATTTCTCCTTCAGCCAGCAACTGGAAGAGTCTGACTGGACTGTGGATTTATTTATTTCTTGTAAAGGAAGTTGGTGGCTTCATTTTGTAGGGCTCAGGAGTCTGGAGATTTTCAAGGATAATCTGTAAATGAAACTTCCTGATTTATGTGGGTTTTATTGTCAAGTTCAGTTTAGCTGAGCAGAATATAATTTCAATTCTACAGGTAGTAGAATTAACATTATTCTTTGTTTTTTAAAAAAATACAGCTCCATTGTGACAATTTCAGAGATTCCTGGTCCATTTCTCTTTCCTGGTACCAGAAAGAGAAAATATTGATGACATAAATTGCCCCATCTCTAACCTTCCCCTCAGAATTCACACCCTTTATGGCACAAAACTGATTTTATTGGTCAAACCTGCTTTTACTGCACTGATTTGGGTACTTTTCTTGCCTGAGGAAGTGAGAAGAGAGGGAAAGGAGTAATATTTCATCATGAAAACAGAACTAGGAGCACCTACACATAAGGACTTAGGAGAGAAGTAAAACTATCATTACCACTTCCACCAGCTTTTAAAATTTCCCATTTAAATCCTGATTCCACTTCACTTATGCAGCTTAAATCAGGATGCCAAAGGAGGAGAAGTCCTTACATTTTACTAGGAGTTAAATGAAAAACGTGTTCCTTCCTTACACCACTTATATTCCTTGGATATTACTCAGTACCAGTTAATTAAAAAAAAAAAAAAAAAAAAAAAAAGGCATTTACTTCCAAATCAAATCCCAGAAATCCCAGAGAAACTGGGTGTGGGAAATGCAAGGATCTCCCCAGGAAAAAAAAAAAAACCAAACAGCACAAAGGTAACTCTGATGATGAAAGGATTTGCTTCAGCCTAGGAGGACATAAAAGATGAAGTTCTACAAAGACCATTAAGTATTCACCAGCTCACTGCAAATTACACTAAGCACTTGGTGAAGAAATACTTGGCAGATGTCAGCAGTAAGGAAGCCAAACATGTTCCTTGCACTGAAGGATAATGTAACTACAGAGAGGGTTTGTTTTGGAACCATTTCCACAGCCCAAAAATCATCTGGCAAGGCTGGGTTTACCAAGGAAGAAACAAGAGAGAGCCATGACTACTTATGTGACAAATCCACATTTCTGCCATTTCCATACTCTGTACCACTCCTGAAACAAGATATCACACACCAATTTGGATCATAAAACATTAAGTTCTAAGAGAGACTGCAGCAGATCTTTGAAAACTCAAATATTTGTGTAACCTCTTGTTTTCACAAGTGTTGTATAAACACCACTGCGGACACACCACCACTTTGTACAGCTCAAACCTTCCATCTTCTGGACTCTGCTACTCCACTCTTATCTTCTGCCGTTTGGAACTGCATTCCTAAGTGGGATTTACAAAGTTAAACCAGGACCCAACCCAGCGAAATCTGGGGGATTATCTCCCCCTCTCCATCTCCAAGCTTTTGCAGACTCACACACGTTCACCCCCCAGGTATGAGGAAGAGTGATTGGACATTTAATGTTATAATAAATGTGCTTTTAGGTTCCACTTGAAGAAAACTATGCTTAAAGACGAGACAGAAATATATCCTTGGCATAACTGACCAGGCAGATAAAATATTTCCTCATGTTGGCAGTTTTGATGAGAAATCTTTCTATTTGCTCTTCTCTTGCTGTTCTATATGTGGATGTTTCTCCCCCCTTCTCTGCTCTCAGCAAGGCACCAATTGCATCAGCACACATTTAATAGGAACTAAATCAACAGACTTTAATCAGAGGGTTCATCATAAAGCCATAACACAGATTTGCTCTGCCTCAAATTCTTGAAATAAATGCCTGATTTTTTAAATGAAGTTGTCCAGTGCTGTCACCCACACAGCCACCAGGTTTCATGCAGCTTACTGAGACAGGGAGTGAAAATGCTACTGACTTTTATTATTTGTACCATTTGAAAACAGCATGGCTCCAATCCAAGTCAAAGAAATCATCTGGACAGCTCTGCTCCTCTGGTAATTACATGGTTGTAAGAGTGGCAGCTTCTTGAATAAAACTTCACAATGAGGAGTTATCTGGAACTAATGCAAGTAAGGCAAATTCCTTCTGGGATTCAGAAGCACAGGATGATTTGGCTTGGAAAGGATTTAAAGATCACCCTGCCATGGCAGGGACACCTTCCACTGTGCCAGGCTGCTCCAGCCCCAGTGTCCAACCTGGCCTTGGGCACTGCCAGGGATCCAGGGGCAGCCACAGCTGCTCTGGGAATTCCATCCCAGCCCCTGCCCACCCTGCCAGGGAACAATTCCTCATTCCCAAGATCCCATCCAGCCCTGCCCTCTGGCAGTTTGAAGCCATTCCCTGTGTGCTGTCACTCCAGTTCTGATGAATTGTCCCTCTCCAGCTCCCCTGGAGCTCCTTCAGACCCTGAAAAGCTGCTCTGAGGTGTTCTCACCTCTTCTTCTCCAATTTCACAGAATTCCCAGAATCACTGGGCTGGAAGAGACCTTCAAGACCATCAAGTCCAAGCCAGCCCCAAGAGCTCAACTAAACCCTGGCCCGCAGTGCCGCATCCAGGCTTTGTTAAACACACCAGGGATGGTGACTGCACCACCTCCCTGGGCAGCCATTCCAGAACTTTATCACTCTTTCTGGAAAAAAACTCTTTCCTGATATCCAGCCTGTATTTCCCTTGGTGCAGCTTGAGGCTGTGTCCTCTTGTCTTCAAACCTCTGCACCATCTCACAGACATGGGGGAGACAAACAACAGCTAAAACTGTAGTGCCTGAAAAATCACAGACATTTGGGGATGATGGAAGAAAAGGAAAAAAAAGATCAGGCCCTTCCCCCCTAATTCTCCTGTCCCTATAGGGCACAGAGTCCTCCACTCTCAGCTTTATTTGTGTTCCAGTTAAGTTCAAATTTCCCTGGACAAACTCATCTGAGAACAAGAAAACTGAGCTCACCTCAGCTGAAAGTTTCACTCTTGCTGAGGCTGCCTAAAATCAAAGCACTGAAATTCTCTGAACCACCAGGTGACTCCCAGGCAGGTACCCAGATTCAGAAGCTCATGCAAAGACAGAATCTCAGGGTCATTAGGGCTGGAAAAAACCTCTCCAGGGTCATCACATCCAACCTGTGACTGCTCAAACAACTGAGGGGAAAATACAGCTCAGGAATCTCCACTGGGGAAGAATCTGCAGCATCTTCCAAACAGAAATCAGCTTTTCCTGAGCAATACATTTCATTCAAGAGGATGAAAACAGTTTTAATTTGAAATGTCTGATCTTCTCCTACAGCAGGGCAGCTGAAATTCCCAAAAGTTGCTCAGACAGAACTCAGCACCATCAGTTCTATGTGTTTACCACAAAAAGGCACACTGGCTGTACCTGACATTATAAAGATTTTCTGTTCCGTTAACTGCCTTCCCCCAGAGAATCATACTGGTGGTTCCCTTGGAAATTTTTTTATTGGGAAATGCTTCAAAATGGTGGCCCTGACACGTGACATTGATTCCTAAGAAAGGACACTGTTCAAGGCATATTAAATAAACAAGAGTTGCCACACATCAACTTTTAAATTGTCTGCCAGGAGCAGCAGAGCCTGAGAAGGAAATGTTGCATCCCTACTGTTATAAATTACTAAGTAATTGATTTGCTATTACAAATTAACTTTTAAAAATTATTCATCACAACAATTTTGATTTAGTACAGTTTGTAATCACTTCTAACAGCTTTTGATACAGTATAATTTGTCCACTTTTGTGGCCAGTGTTCTGGCCACTGTGTAACTTGTATTCTCAGGACATCATTTATAGATGATATTTTAGTTTGTACACAATGTGATAAATATATTATAGTTTTGGCCAATATTAAAATATGTTTTATACATTTAACCTTTGCAGAAGTAGCTGAAACTGTCAAATAATAACTAATGTTCCTGGTTTTGCAACTAACTGACAATAAAAACCACTCTAACATATTTATAAAATAACTAATGCAATCTGTATGATTAAACAACATTTTTTAGAAAGGTAAAATTAGTAACTATCAACCACTAAAACCACAAAACCAGAAAACTGTTGTAAAGAAATGCCACACAACCCTCGAAAAAAATTTTCACAATTTCTACACGAGTCAAGAGTTGAACCAAACTAAAGAACTCCCAGAACAAGTAAACAAATACAAAAAGAATGCTTGAAGACGAATAATGTTTATAAATAAGTATTTGAACGCAATAAAAAAGTATCTTTAAAAAATTGTTATAATTAACTGTGTGCCTCTAATTAGCACACAGTTAGCCTCTAATTAGCACTGTCTATTATCTCTTTTATCTCTTTTTAGCAAATTTTTGAAAGTTTTAAAGAGTGAAGCTGGTTTCTCAAGCCAACCAAAACCAGCCAAGGAAGCTGCCCCAGGAAGCAGCCCTTGAACAGAGCTAGAGCCAGACAGCCCCAAACCCCAGTGAGGAGTCCTGGGCTACAAGCTGTGGCTGGGGGTGTGTGTTCAATTTCCACCTGTCAGAGCTGGGGCAGTTCTCTGCTGTTTATGGGGCAGTTTTTCCTTTATCTCTCCCACAGCCAATCCTCCCTCCAGGAGATCTCTGCTCTCCATGGCCAGGGAGTGTCCCTGCAGGGCTGATCAAATTCCAGCATCCCATGGGGAGATGCTCCGCCCAGGGCACATTCTTAGGAAATAAACACTAAAAAGCACTTTCTACTACAAGTAGTGGTTCCCAGTTGAAATTATTAAAAATAAATTCAGTATAACAGAGAGGAAAGTGAAAAACTTGTAAGAAGTTTTTTCTATCTGCAACCTTGAATCTGTGATACCAACACCATGACCCACAGGGTGTCAGGTCATATTGTGACTCTGTCAGTGGTGTTTTGTATTACTGCATTCTTATTTTTATTTTTATTTTTTCCCTAATAAAGAACTGTTACTCCTACTCCTGTATCTTTGCCTGAGAGCCCCTTAATTTCAAAATTATAATAATTTCGAGGGGGTTTTACATCTTCCATTTCAAGGGAGGCTCCTGCCTTCCTTAGCAAACACTTGTCTTTTCAAACCAAGACATGCACACACCCCAATAATCACCTGCTGAGGGAAAACCACATCTAGGGATCAGAATCCTTTTGGAATGAGGTGGGGATGAGGCACTGGATGGAGATGGAGAGACGGTGAATGTGTTTTGAAACCTGAAAAGCAGCATGAGGCACCTCAGCTTTACCAGAACACATAAACCTGCAAACACAGAGCAGGCAAAACCTTCAGCCTCACAGCACCTTCCCTGGGTGACCTTAATATCCCAAAAAAAGACCTTCAGAAAGACCGGAGCACATAACAGATTTAAAACAAAACAATTTGTCTGTGATTAAAAAAACAAAAAAGGATATTCCATAATACACCCTTAATGAAGCTTTTATAATAACTGTGTGGTCATAGCTTGTACAGACAGACAAAACTTGATTTTTTTTTTTTTTCAATTTGGTGTTTAATTTTGTTAAATAGAGGAAGAAAACACCCCGGTTTGCTGGAGAGCAGATCAGCTGTGTCCCCAGCCCTGTGCTGGAGGTGACAGCCAGCCAGGATGGATGAGCATTCCCAGCAGGCTGCTCCATAAAACTGCCTGGCAGCTCCTCTGTGCAGCCCCCAGCAGGGAGCCTGGAGCACTGTGGGACAGAAAATCACCCCAATTTTATCTCCAACCAAATTCATCTGGGAATGCCAGCATCCATCAGATAAACACAGGAATAAAAAACTCATCTGAATCATCTCACAGCACAAGAAAAATGCAAAAGGAATTAGAGCACAGTTGGATTCTCCGTGTTATTTTTTTATATATTTTACTCATCTCTGATCTAATCCTTTGTAATCTAAATTTAGCTTAGGCTCTCCTTGTATAGTAACCATCACTGTAAAAAAAATAATCCCTATTTCCAAGAAGGTTTTGCTGGATATTAGAAAAATGCAGATGTAGCCAAGTAACGAAGAGAACTTGGTTCTGGATCCAGTGAGTGCAACCCCCACGTTCACATTTCTTTTTTTAACACCATGTGCAGGTAAACACCATTTTTGTAAAGAACTGGATGAAGCTTGTGTTTAAAGCACTGAAAGAAAGAGGATTTAAATTTTTTAAAAAAGCTGTAAGCACTCTGTAGAAAGCTTTCCTGACACGAGTTTGAGAACATATAAAGGGAATAAAATAGAAGAAATAAATAAAATAAAAGGAAAATTTGCATCCAAAATGTTGGAATGTCTGAGCGGTGAGGAATCACAATGGGATGTGGATCAGTGAGGAATGAGGGGAATGGGGAAACTGGGAAAGGGGGAAAGGGAGAGGGAAGAGGAGAGAGAGGGAAGGAAGGGGGAAAAGGAGGGAGGGAAGGGAAAAAGAAGAGAGGAAGGAAGGAAGGAAGGAAGGAAGGAAGGAAGGAAGGAAGGAAGGAAGGGAGGAAGGAAGGAACCCATCTACACTCCAGCCCTTAGGAACTGTTGCTCGTTCTCTGGGATTTTGGGTTCCAAATCCCACACATTCCATCTCACTTGGTTCATGCTCACAATATTTCACTGCTTAGCTTGGCAAAGCATCAAAACAGAACTTTTTCACCCCTCTTAACCTCTGCCGTTGGCACACAGCAGTTTATTAAGCTCAGGCCTCACAGCAAATTCCCATTTTCCCTCCAAACCAATATAATTCTGTTGTCATCAACACTCCTTGCTACAGCCCAGCCAACTGGAGAATATTCCCTTTTTCCTCCCAGGGAAAGGGCTCCAGTTTCTATCCAGTTATTCCCCAATTCCTAATGAAAGATAATTCATCAATGAATAATTTTATCTGTTCTGATGACCACTGAGTGCTGAACTCTCCAAACGGTGCATTAAATAAATAACAGGATATTGGGTAGGATTCTAATATTCCAATTATCTGTGCTCCCAGACACTCCTACTGAACATTCCCTGTCCATGCCACGTTGGAATAAAAACCAGGAGTCTGAGGAAGAACTTGCAGACATGCTGAGTGGAAAAGGAACTGCTTAGTATGTGATAATTCACTTGTGGGGAATTTTAGAAGGAATTTGAGATGGGATCTCTGAATTGTTTCTGATGATGTGGTTTATTTTCTTATCTTCTACATAGGCAGGAAGGGGGAATTCAGCTCACATCTTCACTGCATGGTTCAGAAGGTCCCATAACCCTTGGTTACAAGACCTTTTAAGGAGTTATTGACCAATAAAACACTGCCAGCAAGGATATTTATGTTTTTGACCCAATCCTTAAATATTTCATCTTATGGACCCACGTTACAGTGTGAGCTTTCTTAGCCAATCATGTTCTGACACACAAACCTACTGTGCTGCATTCTGAACTCCCTGTTTACCTTGATGCTTCAGGTTTGAGCTTTTCTATTTTTCACATTCTGTGCTGCTTCAGTGTGTGGGTCTGGGCTTCATATTATGGGATGATGATCTCTCTGCACAGAGCAGGGAGACAAAACAATTCCTGCTCCAGCTGGGCACCAAGGACAAATGATCCAAATCTCAGCCCAGGAGCACAAACCCCGTGGGCTGGAGAGAGAAAAACAAGCAGGATGGGAGTGCAGGGGCTGAGCTGGAATTGGACACTGAACTGCAATGTGCACATGGAGCAGAGCTGATCCCAGGGAGAGACCCCGTGAGCGCTCGTGCATTTTGGGACCATTTGGGTTCATCTTGGGTGCAGCCCTGGCTGGGCTCTTGTGCTGCCCAAGGTGGATCCATGGAGGCCTTTTGATAAATCCCTGCTTTATTCTGTAGCTCTGTTTAATCTCTGTTCTAGGTCAGCCTGCACAAGGCATCAACCTCTGTAACTACTTTTATTTTTTCTATATCTTAAACTTTAAAACTCCAAGCTTTCCTTTCCTTAGCTCAACATGTCTATGCTTTAAACTATAAATCCACATTCTCCCTTCCAGCATCTCAGTTTGGGAGCCTTTTCCAAGGTCTCAGATCAAATCCTGGGTTTCATTCTAAGCTTTGGCTTCCAGGCCCAAAGTTCTGAGAGTTCCCTGCATTTCAGACTCCAACCTTAGTGACCGACCTGGACCCTGTAAAATAAGAAAATTCCCATTTTTTTCCCATATTCTTCCCTTTTCCTTCCATCCTCCTCTCCAAAATTGGATTAAAACTCTTCAGAGTCTATGGCTTCTCTGCTCCTTTTACTCTCTGGTT
Organism: Pyrgilauda ruficollis; assembly: GCF_017590135.1. Classification (NCBI taxonomy): domain Eukaryota; kingdom Metazoa; phylum Chordata; class Aves; order Passeriformes; family Passeridae; genus Pyrgilauda; species Pyrgilauda ruficollis. The sequence continues at coordinate 333,442 of NW_024530377.1, forward strand.
TCTGGTGAGTCAATCAGCACTAAGTGTACAATGTTTTACAGCTCTTCTTGCAGACACCCCAAAAAGGCATTTCTGGACCTCTTCTTGGCTATTCCTATTTTTGTATAACACATAAAGGGAAAAAAAAAACCCCATAAATTGCTATTTCTGCAACCCATAGCTGAAAAAAAGGTTTTTTTCTAGTATAAAGCAAGACAAGATTTGAATTTGTAATTGAAGTAAGATTGACTTCTTCTAACTTATTGGCTTTTACCTGTCAGGAAGCCACTATCAGGATTATTTCAACAAGAAAATATTTTTAATGGAAAAACTTAAGTTCTTCAATTTCTAGTTTTAGTAATTCATACTAATTAAGTAAGCTGTAGCAACTTTATCATCTCAAACATGAAATCAAACAAATAAAAACCCAAATAATTAAAAACAACAACAAGAAGAAAGGAAATAAAAATTCCTGATAGAAGCAAAAATTGGAAACATGTGAGGAAAATATTTGGAATATAAATAAATATAATACAAATAGAAAGCTTCTTTTTTATTGTCCCGAAAAAGCTATTTTGCAAACTTAGCAAACTTCAATTTGCAAACTTTGTCTAGAATAGAAATTAAAAACCGAATTTGTCCCATCCCTGGAAGTTTTCAAGGCCAGGCTGGAGCAGCCTGGGACAGTGGAAGGTTCCTTCCCATGGCAGGGGTGGCACTGGATGGGTTTTAAAGTCCCATCTAACCCAAACCGTTCTGTAATTTAATAATTCAGTAATTTTATGATTCTAAGTCTAAACTGAGTGGTAGCACAATGCTGATATAAAGATAGAAATAATAAGATCAAAACAAGCCAGGCAAATCAGCAGCAGCCCCAGCACTGCCCTGAATTTCCAACACCTTCACACTGAAAGCTCTCTGGTGCTTCCCTACCACAAGAAAAACCCAAATATCCACTCACAGCTGCTCCTCAAAACCTTGGCAAAAGGTGATGGTTCTGTTTTTCCAACAGATGGATACTCCAACATTCCACAAGCATCACTCCTTGCTAACCTGCCATGCTCTGCTAACTTTGAATGGTTCTGCATCCCATGAATGCTTCATGCCATCAACCACCACAGCAGAGCTGAAATGTGCATTAAAGCAGGTGGCCACCAGCAATTCCTTTCATCTCTCACATCTGGCACCACTCTCCATACAGTTTATACATTATCTGTTGCTAATAAATCATAAAATCATAGAATCATGGAATGGTTTGGGTTGGAAGGGGCCTTCAAGATCATCTGAACTCTGAAGTTTTTCTACTGACACTTAACAGATGCAATATAGTGAATATTTTTTATCCAAAAAGTGCAAGGTAATATGTTGTAAACTGCATTTTTAAAAGCAGGAAATATAAGTAATCTTTGGAATTCAGATTAGGTATTTAAATATTATTGTAACTGTAGGAAAGACTGAAAGGATGATTAAAATTAAACCAGCAGAGCAGGACATCAGCATCTGCAGATTCAGTTATGACCACAAGCAAAGTTATTATTTAGAGTCAACAAAATAAAGGTGCTCCCCTTCCCTCACACTCCCCAATTCCCAATTAAAACAAAACAATTAGGACTGGGACCACCACGTGCTTAACTGGAATTCTTACCAGTGTTTCACTTCAGAAAAATCCAACCTCAACACTGAGATAATTATATTTCAGTTGACAATCTGCCAGTGGAACAGGGGAGTCTTGGGCTTGTGATCATTAATTCTTTGGTAAGTGCTTTAACAACGACTGTTCCCCAATTAATGTTGCAATCTCTCTACATCCCATTTATTTTAAGCTTAGAGTGTTTGCTTAAGAATAACCAGTAAAAATTTGTTTCCCTTGAATTTTAATTTCCTTCTTCCTGTGTCTCAACTCCACCTCCCTCCTCTTCTTCCATGTCCAGTTTTCCCTCTTCATCTTCCTCAGTGGATGGGCAGCCTGATGATCCATTTGAATAAAAATCCAATTAAAAATGTCCATGGGATACTTCATAGCTGCATCCCACAACTCCTTAATGCAACGAGCCACGAGAGCTTTGTGTTTGCAAAAAATCCTGTCAGACACTCAGGGGTTTTTTCTTTTTTTGATGTAAGATAATATCATCAGTTAAAAAAAAAAAAAGAAGTGTAAAAATAGTGTCAGTTCAAGTTTACAAAAAAACTCTGGACGTTCATCTACGTTTAACAGTTCAGCAAAAAGAACAATGCCAGTAAATTTCTGGAGAGCAACATGAGGTACAGGATTTTATAGCAATCCTGGGGATCACAAAGCTGCAGTGGGGGAACCTCACTTTTTTTTACACGCCATTCTCCAGGCCGTGACATTTCAGGCTCAATGATATGAGGTGTGATAAATGCAAGCCCTCGTTTGAATACAAACAGATTCTTAAAATATTTTAACTAGGACTATAAGTGAAAATAAATTAGGCCAGTGGGATTTATGGCAAGAATTCAGATTCTGTGGGATTTTCTACGTTTACTGCTTAAGTCAGAAATTACACAAGCTTCCAAAGCTTTTTGCTCTGGAAACAAGCACTTAAAATTAATTCTGAAATTAAATCACTCTCTTCTGACTGGCAGCATAAGAATGAACAAAAATCAGTGTATTTATTCTTAACCACACCGGAACAGGTGCTGTGTGAACCTCCTCAAGCAGCCATGCTTCGTTTCCCAGCTCCTACTTTGCTTCCATAGGAAATCCAACGTCTTTTTTTTCCATTTTTCTTTTTTTTTTCCTTACAAAAGGAAAGAGATGGAGATGTGCAAAATGGAAAACTGAGATCTAACTTTGAGTTTCTAATAAATCTACTCATGCTCTTTTCACTGAAATTTCCAGGGAATCATTCTGACTTTGTGCAACTGCATTTGGTTGTAGTTCAGCCTTTGGATCTTTCATAGAAGCCCAGAGTGGTTTGGGTTGGAAGGGACCTCAAAGCCCATCCAGTGCCACCCCTGCCATGGGCAGGGACACCTTCCACTATCCCAGTGCTGCTCCAGCCCCAGTGTCCAACCCGGCCTTGGGCACTGCCAGGGATCCAGGGGCAGCCACAGCTGCTCTGGCAATTCCATCCCAGCCCCTGCTCACCCTGCCAGGGAACAATTCCTAATTCCCAAGATCCCATCCAACCTTGCCCTCCTTCAGTTGAAGGCCATTCCCCCTTGTCCTGTCACTCCATCCCTTGTGAAATGTCCCTGTCCATAATGTGGGCAGCAATCTGTTAATCAAACCCATTATCAAATCACTTGGATGCCTAACTCTTATTCTGTTTTATCTGAATGCAACATTGGCAATACATTCATTTATTAGTCTGATGATTAGAACAATTCTAATGAAGAAGTTTGGGGGAAAATGCAAATCCAGGATTTGTCCAAGGTTCAAGCTACTGCAGGAGGTTAATTAGGGGAAGCTGATTCTTCTGATCCTATTATTAGTGCAGAGGCCCTGGCACAGGGTGCCCAGAGCAGCTGGGGCTGCCCCTGGATCCCTGGCAGTGCCCAAGGCCAGGCTGGACACTGGGGCTGGAGCAGCCTGGCACAGTGGAAGGTGTCCCTGCCATGGCAGGGGTGGCACTGGATGGGCTTTAAGGTCCCTTTCCAACTCAAACCATCCCATGATTCTGTCATTAATAACACAACTAGTTTTTCTATGTCATACCCTCCCCTTTTTAAGTCCATACACTGTCTTAGACTGATTTATGACTGGGTTTGAGCTTTTAAGCATTACTTTATTTAAGACTATACTCTGGACTGAGTTCATGTGAAAAGGCAAAGTTGGCTATTTGACGGACACAAGGATATCTTTCTCAACGAAGCACAAATACTAATCCCTGAGTACTTCTGGGCAGTTTAAGCTTAGGCAGCATTTCCTTTTCCAAAATAAAAGTTACAATTCAAGAGCAAAATTGACAGCCATGGAATTTGCAAACCAACAGCAATAATATACACATAATATGTTGCATTTAATATTACTTATAACAAGATATCATATGTATTATGGCATATTGTATTGTGCTACATGGATCATATGTTTCAAGCTAATCCTCATCTTCAAAAAGCTGTAATGATTTGAAACTTCAGCATTCAATTTTTTCACTTTATTACCAAATTCCTGGTTTAAAATGTGGACATGAAAACAGCACCGTGTAAAACAAACCAGCAAAATGTGACCGAAACCCTGCCATGACCATTCCTTCACTCTTGTTTTAGCTGTGCAGCCTGCCAGGGTTTCCCTCAGATTTAAGGAATGATTTCCCTCAGATATGAGGAATTATTCCACTCAGATTTAATAAATTATTTCCCTCAGATTTAAAGAACAATTCCCCCCAGATTTAAGGAACGATTCTGCTCAGATTAAAGGAACGATTCCCCTCAAATTTAAGGAAGGATTCCCCTCAAATTTAAGGAAGGATCCCCCTCAAATGTCTGGAATTATTCCCCTTGAATTTAAAGAACAATTCCGCTCAGACTTAAGGAGGAATTCCTCTCAGATTTAAGGAATGACCCCCCTCAGATTTAGGGAACGATTCCCCTCAGATTTGAAAAACAGTTTCCCTCAGACTTAAGGAATTATTCCTCTCAGATTTCAGGAATTATTCCCCTAAAATTTAAGGAACAATTCCCCTCAGATTTAAGGAACAATTACCCTCAGACTTAAAAAAAGATTCCCCTTACATTTAAGGAATGATTCCACTCAAATTTAAGGAATGATTCCGCTCAGATTTAAGGAATGATTCCGCTCAGATTTAAGGAATTATTTCCCTCTGATTAAAAGAACAATTCCCCTCAAATTAAAGAAATTATTCCCCTCAGATTTAAAGAAAAATTCACCTCACCTCATTTAAGGAATGATTCTCCTTAAATTTAATGAATGTTTACGCTCAGATTTATGGAACAATTCCCCTTAGATTTCAAGAACAATTCTGCTCAGATTTAAGGAACGATTCCCTTTAGATTGAAAGAAAATTCCCCTCATATTTAAGGAATGATTCCCCTCTGATTCCAAGGAACAATTCCCCTTAAATTTAAGGAACAATTCCCCTCAGATTTAAAGAACAACTTCCCCCAGATTTAAAGAATAATTCCCCTCAGATTTAAAGAACAATTTCCCCCAGATCCCTTAAATTTAATGGATGTTTCCCCTCAGATTTATGGAACAATTACCCTCAGATTTCAAGAACAATTCTGCTCAGATTTAAGGAACGATTCCCTTTAGATTGAAAGAAAATTCCCCTCATATTTAAGGAATGATTCCCCTCTGATTCCAAGGAACAATTCCCCTTAAATTTAAGGAACAATTCCCCTCAGATTTAAAGAACAACTTCCCCCAGATTTAAAGAATAATTCCCCTCAGATTTAAAGAACAATTCCCCTCAGATTTAAAGAGCAATTCCCCTCAGATTTAAAGAACAATTCCCCCCAGATTTAAAGAGCAATTCCCCTCAGATTGAAAGAACATTTCCCCTCAGATTCCAGGCTGCTCCGGGGCTGTGTGGTGTCCCTGTGATAATGGCATTGTTCAGGAACTTCCAGCAGCAGGGAAACCCAATCTCCCATCAGAGTTCAACACGGGTTAATTGCTCTGCCAAACGGGTATCTTTACTTTATGACTCAATTCCCACTGGGAATGCCAAACCTCCCTCTGCACTGCGAGCGGGAGGCCCACTCTGTTAACAGAAAGAAAATCCACTGATTTTACACAACAACAACAAAAAAATAATAAAGAAGGGCACATTTTGCCTTCAGTTCCATGGAAAATCAGGCACACAAGGTGCGTGACAGGAAAATAGGGACCTGATTGTTCGGTGCCCTCAGGAATGGTGCACAACAGGTGGAAAGAAAATCAGGGAAAACTGACGCAAAGGAGATGCCAAATCCCAATAGAGAAATCTTTCAGCAAGCGTGTCGTGGAAAATGGTATGGCAGGGAAGAGTCTGGGAATGGCACAGGACCAAATCAGTGCCAAAAACTTCCGAATTCCTCCCTTTCTGCAGGCCAGGGAGGGAGCAGACTCTTGGCTGTGTCACAAAAATTCCAAAATTCCTGTGTGATCTTTTGTTATCAAGCTGAGCTTCCTCCAGCACTGGCTGGTGCAAAGCACTGCTCATAAATGAATGGCACAATAAAGTACGAAATATTATACATTTAAAACTAAATTAGCAAAAAAACCCTACTGTTGAACTTAATTTGATTTGATTTAAGGGAAACAAACTTTACTCTGCTATTTGAGCTGGTCTTTAACACCAAAGGAAGGCACAAAATGCTGCCTATAAAAAAACACCCTTAAGAAAGAAAAGCACAGCAGCAGCTATTTAATGCACCAACTTTTTTTGTTTTGAGGATAAGAAGTCCTTCAACCATGCAAATAAATTAAGGAATGGAAGCTTGAAAGATAGTAATAAAATTATGTAAATAATGAAGGAATATGACATATATATATATATATATATACACACACTCCTATATTTAGGAATTTAAAGAGCAGGTCTATTGCTCTTAGTAACAAACTCTAGATTATAAGTAAGACATTAATCAAGCAAAGCATTCCTATCCCATCCTACAGTTTCACAAAATCAAGGGATCTGAGGTTTTAAAGGCAATATGAACTATTGTGACCTCAACATCCAAACTGACAAAATATTTTTGGGTTATGTAGCTGCAGAAAAGATTGAGTATAGGAGATATACAGTGTTAAAATGCATCTAACCTACTGAACAGCACATGGTTTTACAATTTCCTATTTAAATTTCCAATTTCCTGAGAGAAAGGCACCTTTCCTGCAAGGAAGAATCCTTCCTGCATGCCATGGTATTCTCCAACTCCCCAACCAAAATTCCTGAGGGAGGAGGGTGGAGTGGATTAATTTATACAAACTGCTAATATTGATGACAAAATACTCATTTTTAGCAGGCTGAAAATGTACTGGGAGAGTCTCACCATGCTAAAATACAAAGATTATCATGGAACCATGGAATGGTTTGGGTGGGAAAGGGTCTTAAAGCTCATCCCAATCACTCAGTTTTTTAAAAATACAGTTTCAGAGGAGAATAAGGGGGATCGCCAAGGTGCAAGGAATAACAAAACACAGACTAAAACATCACAAGGACTTAAAAACCAAATTAAAAACCCCCCAGTCCCTAACACAGTTTGTCAATCTCAGCTTGTTTGCCCCTGAAGTGCCATTCCCATCTCCTTCAATTACACACTGGTTTGCCTTAACTCAGACCTGCATCAGCATCATCCATATTTCAATTCAACTAAACCCAGAGTTTTCAAATAAAATGAGTCTTCATGCCCACTTCCCAAAATTAGAGCTGCAGTTCAGCTTTTCAAAATTCAGCAGTATGAATCTAGAAAAGTAAAAGGACACCAATGATAGAAAAGACTTTCTTCTGCAAAGCTTTTAGCTGTTTGGAAATTGTTTATTCTCAACTGACATTTTATTTAAATATCCTATTCAGCAGTTATGAAAGGAACCTCAGCCCACATTTCACTTCCACTAAAATTCACCACTTTTGTGTCAAACTTTCCCTAACAATGGCACTTTGTTCTTCTTAAATATTGGGGAAAAGGCATCCATGATGCCATTTCATACAGAATATATTCCATGCTGGCTTAGTCATGTGTAAATCAAATTTTCTGCCAACTAAAATATTGAAACAGGATCTAAGATAGAGAACAAAACTGAAATTTCTATCTCATTAATTTAATTTTAATGAAATGTTCATGAAACCATTCCAGCCAATTAGGGTATGCAGAAATATTAGAAATAAAAGTATTTCTTTGTTAATCTCAAGCCTTATGAGTGTAATAAGTGCATAATGTGTATATACACTGTATATATACACATTTTAAGTCTATAATGTAACACTTGTATCACTACACCAGATGCAGCCTCAAAAACAATGGTTTCATTTTAAAACCTGCACTCCCAGGGATGCTCAGAGGAGCCACAGAAGGTGCAACTGTTTCTGGCAGGGTTAACCTGCTCAGGTGGCATTAGGATAAACATCTGGGAAGAAAAGGTTTCTGAAACTCACAGAAAGAATTTTCATCTAGAGGAAAAAAACAGTGTTTGGGGAGGATTTGAAATTTCAGTTTGGGACATAAAAGTTGCAGTGCTTTTAAAAATAGCCTGAAAGGACTTTGAACATGAAATCACAGAACGAATATTGATCATTTAAAACAACGCATGACATTTTCAGGATTTTTTATTTGACAATTAGGCCACTGCCATTAAATTCTGGGTACCTACAGGTGAATTCCCCCTTTGCTGTGACCTCAGGACACACAAATGCAGGGACAGTACAGTGAGCACCAAACACCCCAACCACCATCTGGAGAGCTAATGAACAATCAAGGGATCCCAAATTAAACAACACAACATTCCCTTAGAATCTTTAGGACAACACTGTCAAGTCCAATCTATTCCCTCAGCCTCCAGAATCAATTTTTCAAACTTTATGACAGGTCTAATAGTTCCCACCTGTTCCTCCTGCCTGACTTTTGACTGGCACGTTCCCAGCCAGGGTGGAAATGCAGACAAAGGCCCCTATTAGGCTCCGGCTGTTTCTCCACTGTGAGGTTGCTCAGCCATTAAATTAATTCCAGCCCCTTTTTCCCCCTTCCATCTCTTCATTTTTTTGGGGGGTTATGGAAGTTTGGGGAGGTGGAAAAGGGAGATAAAAGTTTGGCATCCAGTTGGTGGGAGAGGTATGAGAAAATCCAAAGTGGCAGAAGTTAACTGCTGAATTTTTTTGATAATATGCTAATTAAATGATTTACATCAAATCCCATTAATTAAGTTCTTGAGGTGTCTGTATATCTTTAACCATCAAAACTTGGTAAAATTCGAGACAGATTTGGGAGACCCTAACAGAGTCCCTCATGCAATGCCTGATTACATAAAGAAAGTGTTGCAACGTTTTTCTGGGAATCCTGACGGATCAATAAGTAACTCTTCTTTCTTCAAGCAAAAAAAAAAATTTTCCTGAGATGTTTTTTCCTTTCATTCAGAACTGGCAATTAGACACAAGCACCACACACATATCCTAACAAATTCATATTGGCTCCCTTGGAAGCACCTTAAAAACCTGACAACTTTTTCCCACAATAAAAATTACCTGATTTTTGCATCAATTTCTAGGGATTTATGAAATGTTATCATTTAAATCTCAAGGTTCTTCACTGAACAGCGAATCACAAGGATTACATTATTCCATTATCCATGACAACAGAGTATTTACAGCATCAACCATAATACCTAAGACAATTATTTTAACGTAATAAAAAAGAGGTATTTTTGTAAGATAAATTTCAGATAGATTTTTAATAAATCAATCATTCAAATTATGATCTGCCCAGGACCATCTTCCTAGAATAAGATATGTAGAGTCAGGACTTGTAGTTTACAACTTACCTGAAAATTAACTATTTAAGACTCATCATGATGGGGGAAATCTTGAAGACCTGTATCTGTGAGCACTTCATTGTATTTGGATTACTTAATATAAAAAACAACCTTTAAACTTGTCTGAAAAATCAAGACCAGTTCTCTTACCTCCCTTGCCTTGATAATTAATCATTCATAAATTGGTCAGATTCTGTTTAGCTTGATCCAAATGAAATCCCAAACCTCTGAATTAAACACTTCATTTCACTGAGATGTTGGAACAAAGTTACTGAGAACCAAAACAAACTGAAGGAAGAAACCTCTTGATTTATTCAACTATCACAAATTTCTTCACAATCCCCCTTTCAACTCTGTGGGCTGAACATGCTGTGAGCACTAAAAATGAGGAAGCAGATGCTACAAATAACTGTATTTCTATGAAATAACTCTCCATGGCCTCTTATCAAACTGGCAAGTTTCTATCTCTGCAAAAACCACTGCAAAATCAGCTGCAGGATTAAATCTGGAGGAGAGCATTGGCAAAATCAGACAGCAACTTTTTTTTTAATGTGTGGATGTTTGAACACACAGGGAATGGTTTGGAACTGAAATTTGTATTTTTTCCATAAATTGCAATTTAGGCTCTCGGGCTGAGAACTGAAGCCATTATTGTTGCTTAACTCATCAGTGACAACAACACTCAAGACAATTTAATCTCGATTAAAGAAAAAAAATCCCAAACAAAATTCCTGAGGTTGTTTTTCACCTGTAAAATTCATCTGCAATTTCTGCAGATAAATTAACCCTGATATTCAAAACTAGCTGCCACAAGTATTTACAGCTGCAGGCTTGGAGTTTCTGTCCTGAAGAGCAACAACTTCCCCAAGACAGTTTTTTCCAGCAAATTTCCACTAAACACAACAGTACAGCCTTTGTACACAGACTCCAAGCTGAGATTTAGTAACTGTGATTTTCCTATCACTTAATTCCATTTAAACTCTAATGAAGAACCTTCTCTAAGGTATCCCACAGCTCATTCACAAGGGTCATCTGTGTGATGATGAAAGAACCTCTAGCAGAGCTCTAATCCATGTTTTAAGAACACAAACCAAGCGCTAAAGAGCATTTTAGGGAAATATTCAGCAAAAGAAATGAGAGAAAACAGGAAAGTTAAAATTAAAGGCACAATTTGCTTGGTATCAGTCTTCTCAAGTGAAAGGCTGAGATAATAATTTGCACTAGAGAATGTATTTAATATCCTAAATATGAATATTTATTACATCAAATTTTCTTACGGTGATGCTCAGAGGAATAAAGATTAAACTCCACTACCAAGCAAAAGGCTGAGTCCCATTCAGCTTTCCCCACCCTTTATGGCTCAATATTTTATATATTATCAAATAATATCCTGTGAACATGAAGTTCTCCACTTCATGTCCAGCTTCTCTCTGAGCACTGTGTGTTACCGCAATTATGAATTCCCAATCAGAAAGTTAACTCAGGATACCCTGCATCCCCATCTTACCCATCCAGAAGATTCATGGTTGTCGTGGTCACCTCAGTGAAGAGAAGGATCTTTCCCAGCTTCTTGGTCTGCAGATGCTGCTGATAGGTCTTGAGGCTGAAATGTTCTGAGGAGAAGCTCTCCATCTCCGTGATCACGGGCACCAGGGATGGAGTCACCTCCACCTTGGACTCACAGGATGAAACAAACTTCAGGGACACCTTGCTGGACGCCCTCAGTCCCTCAGCATCCACGTTCCCCTCCAGCCATTTCAGGAAAGCAAGATGGATTTCCTGTGGGCAAGGGCAACAAGATGAGAAAGAGAGATCACCCCATGTGAGGACACACCAACATTCTTCCAAAAACGTTTTTATTCAAGCAATCTTCTAGTTCAAAACAGGGAAATTTTTCCTCTTCAAAACCAAAGTTCTGTTGCTCACACTTGACACTGTCCTAGAGTTGAGACCAGGCTCCTCTGAAAATTAATTAAGCTTAATTTTTCTCTGTAGCAGGGTTTGCAGTGGTCTTCCTACACTCTGAAGCGTGGAGTGCACACATTCATCTGCATCTTGCAGGTTTCTCAGCCTGCTGAGATCCTCTGCTGGAAGAAACCCTTTAGTCCAGCACTAAGTGTTGGATTAAGCCTTTTTCTGACCCTAACTTAACTCAATCTGAAGGCTAAACCAGCAGTTTAAAAACCCATTTACTGATTTCTCAGTGGAATATCTGCTAAAGCAGGTCACACCTTCAGCTAAGGGATGATTTACTACTGTTAGTACCCCTGTGGTGACACCCTGAGCAAACTGCTCCACATTCACTCTTTCTGGAGGTAACAAATTCTGCTCTGAGAGGTTTGATGTGAAATGTTTGCCACAACTTTAGAAACAGCCACAAACACAGATTCTGGGACTGTTTGCTCAGTGTGCAGCTTAAATTTCAGACAGTTGAAGTTATCTTTTATGTGATAAATGAAACCACAAAAAATTGTGGCTTCAATTTGACTGGAAATAAGGCACTTCTGATTCTTGCCCTCAAATTTCCAAGACGAAGAGATCTGATTTTTAAACCAAAAGGTCCTAACCAAACCCACACCCCTAATTCCCACCACTGCTGTATCTGGGAACTGGAATACATTTCCTGTGGGCGCTGAAGGCAGGACTAAGCTCTCCTGCCCTTGAATGAGATGTGTCTGAGCTCCAGCCCAACTCAAAACCCACAAACCACAGAGAGCAAACTTCCCATAAACAGTTATCTATGCAAGAATTACTCCTCCTTTCCACACCCCACTGTTTTACCTAGAGAAGGAATGACAGAAGTGCTCCTGTTCCCAACACCTTTCTCTGGATTTCCACCCCCAGAAATGTTCTCAAATTTCACAGCCTCTGCTGCCTGTGCTGTCAGCCCTGCAGCACCAGTGGCACAGTAGGACACAAAAAAAATAACAATTTTTCCCATATTCTGTCAAGCACTTGGTTCCAAGCCCCAAGACTAAGAGAAACTCGGCTCAATTTTAGCTACAGAGAAATTACTCCTCATATCTTGCTTTCCCCTAAAGCTCCCTCTGAATATTTTCTGTCTAAACTCTTGGATAAAATATATTCAAATATTTTCTTTCCCTCCCCCTTTTTTATTTTCTGCTCTGCATCGTAAATGATGATGTGATGATGATTAAAGGTTTTGTGAGCATTTTTTTGACTTGCACCTTCACTCAGAGCTTTGACAGAATAAATAAATTCCTTACACATTATCCTCCTTGTTTTACATACCCACAGTAACTGATTGGCTGTAACTGATATTTAGAAAAATTACAGCTTTCATTTCTGTCAGGGAGAACATGGAAAAACTGTGCTTAATCAGAGAGTGTTTTCCTATCGCTTTCCAAACACAGAAATTCACTCAGCAGCACTGGATGTGCAAGTCCTACACACAGAAAGAGAATTTTAACTCAACTAAGGATGGGTTTGCAGTCTGACAGAAATTAAGTTACAAAATAAAGGTGATTAAAGTGTGATGGCACTGTAAATAAATAATTAAAGTGCTCGAGGCTGCGTCAGAAATTATGATGTGTTTTTGCCACAGAATATTTTCTGGAAAGAACAAAACAGTGCCTATTTCTGTGTGCTGTTCCATTATTACAAATATGCCACACAATTCCAACCACTTACTCTCCTGAGTGTATTCTTTCAAGTGATTTTTCCCCATAGATTTTAGGCAAACTTCTTGTTTTCACTGCTTCTAACACATCCTGAACCATTTAAGAATTGTTGTATGTGTATAATTCTCAAGGTCATTTCCCCCATAATGTCCATGTGCTTACTGAGCTGATCAAAAATATAAACATATAATCAAGGATGGGGATTTTTTCTAATTCCTAAGAAAATATGGGTTTAGGTGTTTAACAAAGTTTCAAGTACTGGTCACAGTAGGAAAATTAATTTTTACTGTACGAACTTCCTTCCCACAACATTCCAGGAACAGGGATGCTGAACATCCCACAATTATATTGGCACAACAAAAATAACATTACTGAATAACATTACTGTATAATATATGCAGTCAGGGTTAAATTCTGCTCCAAGCCCACTGAACAGGAACACAATCCTGTCAGAACGGTGGGATTTCAGCCCAGGATCCAGCTGGAATTCCCAAGCTCTCCTGTTCCAGCAGCATCTGCCGTTCTGCAGCAGCCTCTGGTGGCCACTGCCACGAGAGGTGCTGGCTCAGGAACCTCCTGGACACCTCTGGGAGCAGCCCAGGCATCCAGCACAGGGCAGGGAACAGCCAAACTGCTGGAATCCCTTCCTGGGAATCCTGGAAGATGCTGCTCCAAGATTTAAAGGATTCTGGAATCCCAGAAGCTGCAGCTGTTCCGTGTTCAGGCTCTGACAGGATCTGCAGCGACTCATTGTGGAAAATCTGCATTTCACAACCTACCAGCGACTGCTTCGTACATTTAATAACTAAACTGCTCACAGCGTGGCACAAATAAATTCTGAAACTGTTCTTCATCAGCTTTGGGCAGGACTGAAGCTAAGCTAAATTAAATTTTTCATGAAATATAGAATTCCAGAATGGTTTGGAAGGGATTTTAAGGATCATCCAGTGCCACCCCTGCCATGGCAGGGACACCTTCCACTGTGCCAGGCTGCTCCAAAGCCCCAGTGTCCAACCTGGCCTTGGGCACTGCCAGGGATCCAGGGGAATTTCCAACCTCCTTGGGCACCCTGTGCCAGGGCCTGCCCACCCTCCCAGGGAACAATTTCATCCTAATATCTAATTTAATTCTGTTCTCCTCCATCCTAAAGCCATTATTTCCTATAAAACTGTGGAGTTTTTCTTCCAATCACACTTTTCAAGTGTACATTCCCTAATGCAAAGATATTCCCTTCTTTTCCAAAGTAAGAATTAAACTTCTCATCCCAACTAAACAGCTCAGTGACACGAGAGCTACTCAGTTTTTCAGTTAAAATATTCATCTACAACTTTAATATTTATAGGAAGAAAATGTTTCTACCTGCATTTTAAATGGTAAAAAATGTAATTTCAATGCATTCTAAAAGAAAAGTCACCACAAGCAGAAAAGCACTGCACCAACAGAAACTACCCAACACCTCTCACACTCCAAAGCTCAACTGAAATCTTTTGAAGAGAAGCAAGGAGAGACTGGGAATTTCCCAGGGACACACCAGGAGAATTCTGATTGTCACACTGAGAGTGGCACTGAATGAAAAGCTCTGAGCAAGAAGGGAGATGTAGAGGACAGTAATTCCCAAAATTCCCAGAAATACAAAGTTCAGCTACCGCACACTCCAGACCCTCAGCTCCTCCACTCATCAGCACAAATTGTGGTAATTGTAACACAAAGAAGGAAGAGCAAAAGCTGATTTTATTAATGATTTCACATCTGCTTTCTGTGATTTTAAGAGTCTGGTCAGGTGTGTGCAGAAATGCTCCGTAACAGAAGCTTGCTTTTGCTGTTTGAAATTCTTTTTAATTTCATAATCATTAAGTTTCACATTTCCCCAATGCTCACTTAGAGGTTGAGACTGAACAAGGAGGGAAGAGGGAGACAAAAACCAGCTGCATCTGGAGCCTTCTCTGCTGTGGTATAAAATAACAGAAAATTACAGCTCCTGACGGAGAAGATTTTATTTGCACCTGGGCTCTGTCAAACAATGAGAGTTCTGCACTGAGCACACCCAGTTATAATGGCTAAAAATAAACCCAAATCCAGGACTTTATTCTTACAATCTGTTTATATGGATAGGATTTGGATGTGGTTTTTTATTTTTATCTGCATGTTCATGCACACAGATAAATGCAATTTAACTGGGCAGACTTGGGAGCTGCTCTTTCCTACCACGGGCCTGAAACTCCCCATCAATGGAATTCTTTGTTGAGACAAAATTCACTCACAGCCTAAATTCATTTGGTTCCTATTAAATTCCATTTTAATTTGGTTCCTATTAAAAGCATGGAGGCGAAACGAAACGAAAGCTACAAATACAATGCCATAAAACAAACATCTTCCATCAGCTCCCTCCTCCCCTGTGAGGGAAAAGGACAGGATTTGAACCATGATGCTCCACCTGAACACTCAATACTGGGATTAAAATACTGTACCTGAACAAATATTGGGATTAAAATATTGGACTTTAGCTGTGCTTGTGAAGCGAGGCCAAATATTCACTTTCTGGAGACACAGAACATGATTTAAAACCTTTTTTTCCTTCCTTTGTGCAAAATCTAATGATTTTTAATTAACTACCTTTATTTTTGAGAAGTTTCCAGTTGATGCCCTGATTCATGTTTTATCAGCTGATGGAGTGATTAAATCTCTCTTTTTTTAAATATATATATATGTATACATATGTATATGTATATCTATATATACTAACAGACACAAAACCATATATATATATATGTGTGTCTATTCTTTATATATATTTATATATTTATGCTTATTTTTTTGAACTGCAAGCAAGTGAGGATTACACAGGCATAAAGCACCCAGTTTTTAGAGGAGCCTGTCTGAAGCAAAACCAGACATCACACCTCCAACTGGACTAAAATCTGCTTTTATTTTTTCCAGAATTGCCTGCTCCCAAAGGAGTATTACACAATTCAAATAGGATCTCAAATGTATACATTTCATCCCTATGGATTCTCTGTTAGCAGTGATAGGAAAGGAAATATTTTAATGAAGGGTTGTCCTTTGAGTTCAATTGAAATATAAAAATTCACACACATACAGACAAAAAATATCTCCATGTGCTCCTTGTCTTACACAGCTTTGCTCAACAGCCTTGAAGGTGCTAAATTTAAATTAACCACTGGAGAGCTTCCATAGCATCTCTTGGATCCAACAGAAACAGTATTTAGCAGGACCAAAAATATATACATATATTAACACATATATATATATATATCTCAACATATTTTTACATATATATATCTCTCAATATATAAATATATTTACTTACTGTAAATATACACAATATGCAGGAAAAATGATGTTATCTACTGTCCTTATTAATTTCAAACCCTACCTTTTAATGAGGTTTTGTAAAATGCTATATATTAAGTTTACTACCTCAACCTTTCATTAAAATGCATTGTTTTCCCTTAAAAGCAAAGTACAACAACTTTTCCTGAGGAAAAAATCTGAAAAAATGGGAGGGAAAAAAAAAAACAGGTGCAAAAATTTGATACAGAGAAATAAGGAAAGATTATATATTGGTGATCACAGAGAACGTGGAGAGGATGAAGAATGAGTATTAGATGTCATTAGATAATAAAAATAATAATAATAATGGTGATGAAAAGAATGAAAATAAAAATAAAAATACTTTCAATGCTGATGTCATTAATATTTAATAACATTCCCAAACTGCACATTCACACCCAGACTTAAAGAAGTGCCAGCTTGGAGATGGATTTTCTAACAACTGGAACAAAGGGAACAAATAGAAGTTTTAAACACAAAAACCCCTTTTACAACACATTCACAATCTGGAAATACACAAAGTACTCAAATTAATCCAGTTTTTAGGAAGTTTTTGGAAAACTCCTTTAATATTAACTGTTTACAATTAATTTCAGGCCATTATTTTCACCAGTGGTGTTTCTGTTCACAGGGTAAAAACCTTTTAAATCCCCATTTCTCCACTCCCTCCTTTCCCCATGGCCTGAAGAACTTCATAAAGATTTTATTGTCCTACAACTGAGGCACATTTTCATTTCATGTTCTCATGAACTGGAGTTACTTGGCTGGTACTTGCTGTGCATTCCCAGGATTCTGCACAGCCTGGAAATCTGTTTCAGTTTATTAGTAATATTTTTATATTTCCTAAACCGAGACACGGTGCAAAGCAGGAGATTTGGACTGCACAAAGCACAGCAGAACATTTAGAAAGATGACAGGGTTGGTCACTTTTTGAATTGCCAACCAACCTGATTTTTGGGAGTCTCCAGAGGTTATTTTGGGTTTGGGTGGTTATTGAGCTGAAGCGAGGCAGAAAAAGCTCATCATTTCTGAAAGATCATTCCAGACACTTAGTCAAGTGCCTTATTTTTGTCTCCACTCTTCAGAGTGTTTTTAAAAACAAGTATTGCATTACATAAACACAGTGGATCCATTTTCCCAACTGATATGTGGAATACTTCATCCAAAAAAGGGAAAGATTTTTAACAAAGTGCTGCAAGGTATCCTTATCCTCTTTATTGCAGCCCCATCTCTTTGAACACGAAGCATCTTAGATTTCAACCCATCCCTGGACTACACATCCAGCAACTGCTCATAAATCCCTGCCTAAATCTGAATCCAAAATTAAATTTAGCTTTAAAAAGCATTGTGTGTAGGCAGCAAATTCATTTATGCATCGGGCAGCAGCCCATCCTGGGAAACAGGCAGCAGGGCCCAGGCCAGGATTCAGTGACTGATGAAAAATAAGTCAGAATGTTAATTTTTGTAGAGAAAAATAATGAAAAATTAGAGTAAGTAGGTTAAAAATAGTACATAAGGAAATTAATTATGGTCTTCACAGCAAGTTTGTTTTATCTGCATCTCCCCTGGCTTCAGCAGGGAGTTCCACTTGGGAATTGGGGTGCCAGGAGAAGGATGGGAAGAGGTAAATAGGTTAAAAATAATACATAGGGAAATTAATTATGGTCTTTTCGGCAAATTTGTTTTAATTCCACCTCTCCTGGCTTTAGCAGAGAGTTCCACTTGGGAATTGGGATGCCAGGAGAAGGATGGGAAGAGGTAACCAGGTAAAAAAATAGTACATAAAGAAATTAATTATGGTCTTCACAGTAAGTCTGTTTTAACTGCACCTCTCCTGGCTTTAGCAGAGAGTTCCACTTGGAAATTGGGATGCTAGAAGGACAGGAATAGGTAAAGAGGTTAAAAATAATACATAAAAAAATTAATCATGGTCTTTTCAGCAAGTTTGATTTATCTGCATCTCCCCTGGCTTCAGCAGGGAGTTCCACTTGGGAACTGGGGTGCCAGAAGAAGGACGGGAAGAGGTGCTGGAGGTTTGCTCAGCACAAACCAGCTCTGAGGGGAGGAACAAGGAGGAGGCTGTAAGGTGCATCCCAGATTTTGCTTCCTCTCCTTCCTCAGCTGCAGCAGAACAGTCTGGAAACAATCTTCCCAGCAGCTGCTCTCATCAACAAACTGTTTATTGTAAGAAAGTGCCTGGGTCAAAGGCTAAACGTCATCCAGAACTGAAAGCATAGCTGTAAAAAAAAAAACCAAAAAAAGCCTAAAAAAAATCCTGGGGCCGTCCATGCATGTGGAAAAAAAAGCTCATGACATTGGGAAGGGAACCATATTCCATCTGAAAGGCCAGCAGTCCACTGAAACAAAAATTCCTTATTTTGGTAGAGCTGGGTTTTAGGACACTGAGCTCCTTTCTTGTGGCTGATTTTGAGGCCTGCTCGAGGTTTCTGCTAAAAGCAGAATTTACAGCTCAGTCTGGGTCTCGTGGTGAAAATCAGCAAAGTGGAGTTGTGTTAAAATATTCCAAAATGTTTTATTAGTGCTCAGTCATCTCCACGTACAACAATAAAAGAAGGACTTCTCTAATTTATCACAAATGCACCGTTGGCGCGTTACACAAAAATCCAAGTTCAGGCCCAGTAACAGTAAATGATCAAATTTTCTTTTAAAGCACAGGACACTAAAAATCACAGGGCAAAATCTCATTTACCAGCAGCTTTGAATCTCAGAAATCCAAGAGTGCCCGAGCAGCTCTGAGAGGGGAACCGGTCCCACACCTGCAATTGGGACACGTTTGCTGCCCCAGCCCATAAATCTGCTTTTGAGGGAAAGGACCCAGAGGAACAAGGTCCACCTTTGACACAACATCACCACGAAACACTTCACCAAAAGGCTGATAAATCAGACTTCTGCCAGGTGGTGATTTATCCTACCAGAAAAAAGGTGTGAGAAATTACGGGTCGGGCGTTTAATTCTTGGTGACACCTACTTTGTAACAAAATTGTTATTTTTCTGAGGGAAAAGTCTACAGTAAATTAAACCTACATGCAACTGGGCTAAAAATAAGCCTAGGCAGAAAGGAAAAGACATTCCACTTTTGCACAAAAATCTGAGCACGATGCATATTAAACTGGGTTGATTTTTCTTTTTTAAATGATATAATCAAAGTCATGTTTGGAAGCATAAATTGAGATATAAATCTAACCCCAAATGCTGTACACATATATATTAAATTACTCTCAAAAGTATTCTGTATGGACTAAGAAAAAAAAAATACAGAAGAATTTTGTTCTCAGCTAATAGGGCAATAAATTAGATGCAATATATTCAGCAGCTAAAACTGGCTCTCTTCAACAGCTATCACATAATACTATTTTTATTTGGTACCAAACTTTTTTTTTTTTAAACTAACAACAAAATTGTTTGTTGAAAATCTTGGAATTAGCAGTAGAATGATTAAAGTAAATAAAACCTAAGCAAATATTTTTTCTTCTCCCTGATAATACCCAATTCTTAGCTGAGGGTTTTCCAGCAGGTTTATTTTGCCTTTCAGCAGGGTTACACACATCAAATGTGAATGAATTTAGTGTTCATGAATATGAAATAGCAGCACAGGAGCCAAAGATTCTCCTCTTAGCACTGTAAACATGCTTTAAACTCCCACAAGCTTTCAGCTGGACCTCATTTCTGCCTTTTTTGAGGGGAAAAAAACCTCCCCACTGTGTCACACTGGAGGGGTTTGGGAGCTGGAGAAATGTCTGGGAAATGTTAAGGTGAAACCACAACGCATTTTCACATGGACCACGGCTCGGGGATTCCAGCACAGCCCCAAAACTGCACGGCTGATGCACAGGATTTTATATTCCTTCCTAAAACACAGGCAGGTTGGCAGAGTGGTTTCCCAAAAACAACTTGGAAAAGAAGAATTTTTTGGGAATTTTACGCTACAATGGCAAGAATACACTTGGTCTGTTATCCTGCTCCAAAGACAAAACCCAGTAGTAAGCTGCCAGTAATTTTCATTCAAGATTTCTTTGCTAATCAAAGATATTTTACAAATATCAACATGACAGCATGGGATTATTTTTTTTTAAAGTACAAAAAATAAGAAAGTAAAAAAAAATTTTTAAAAGTACCACAACTTGGGGATTCCAGTATGGCCCCAAAACTGCAGGGCTGACGTTCAACATGGACTGTGGATTTTATATTTCATTATAAAACACAGTCAGTTGGCAGAGAGGTCTCCAAATTTCAAAAGGAACTTCTTGGAACAGAAGAATTTCTTGGGAATTTTATGCTACAATGGCAAGAATATGCTTGGTGTGCTGTCCTGCTCCAAAGACAAAACTCTGTAGTAAGCTACCACTAATTTTCATTTAAGATCTATTTGCTAATCAAAGATATTTTACAAAAATCAACACGATAGCATGGGATTATTTTTTTAAAGTAGAAGAAAAGGAAAGCAAAAAAAATTTTAAAAAGCACCACAGCTTGGGGATTCCAGCACGGCCCCAAAACTGCACGGCAAATGTTTTGAGACTCAGCAATCTGTGACCCCTCTTCAAAAGACTTCAGTTTCTAAATGATCCAAAGTCCAAACTTAAGTTCTCCCCATACGCAAAAATGGACCATGGATTTTATATTCCTTTCTAAAACACAGGCAAGTTGGCAGAATGGTCTCCAAATTCCAAAAGGAACATCTTGGAAAGGAAGAATTTTTTGGGAATGATACGCTATAACGGCAAGAATACGCTCGGTCTGTTATCCTGCTCCAAAGACAAAACCCAGTAGTAAGCTACCACTAATTTTCATTTCAAATCTCTTTGCTAATCAAAGATATTTTACAAATATCAACATGGCAGCATAGGATTATTTTTTTTTAAATACAAAAAATAAGACATTAAAAAGTTTTTAAAAAGTACCAGGGCTCGGGGATTCCCAAGCACAGCCCCAAAACTGCACAACTGATGCTCAGCATGGACCATGGATTTTATATTCCTTCCTAAAACACAGGCAGGTTGGCAGAGTGGTTTCCCAAAAACATCTTGGAAAGGAAGAATTTCTTGGGAATTATACACTTTAATGGCAAGAATATGCTTGGTTTGTTATCAAGCTCCAAACATAAAACCCATTATTTATCCTACCACTAATTTTCATTTAAGATCTCTTTGCTAATCAAAGATATTTTTTAAAAAATCAATATGACAGCATGGGATTATTTTTCTTAAAGTACAAAAGAAAAAAAAGAAAGTAAAAAAAAATTTTAAAAGTACCACAGCTTGGGGATTCCAGAGCATGGCCCCGAAACGGCACGGCTGATGTTCAGCATGGACTGTGGATTTTATATTCCTTTCTAAAACACAGGCAAGTTGGCAGAATGGTTTCCCAAAAACATCTTGGAAAGGAAGAATTTCTTGGGAATTATATGCTAAAATAACAAGAATACACTTGGTTTATTACCAAGGGTTTGTCTGAAGACAAAACCCAGTAATAAGCTACCAATAATTTTCATTTAAGATCTCTTTGCTAATCAAAGATATTTTTTTAAAAATTAACATGTCAGCATGGGATTATTTTTTTTAAATACAAAAAATAAGAAAGTAAAAAAAATTTAAGTACTGTGACTTGGGGATTCCAGCATGGCCCCAAAACGGCACAGCTGATGTTCAGCATGGATTTTATATTCCATTCTCAAACACAGGCAGGTTGGCAGAGTGGTCTCCAAATTCCAAAAGGAACATCTTGGAAAGGAAGAATTTTTTGGGAACTTTACACTACAATGGCAAGAATACTCTTGGTCTGTTCTCCTGCTCCAAAACCCAGTATTAAGCTACCACTAACTCAGTTTAAGATCTCTTTGCTGATCAAAGAAATTTTTAAAAAATTAACATGACAGCATGGGGTTATTTTTTAAAAGTAAAAAATAAAGAAAGTAAAAAAAAAAATTAAAAAGTAAATCTGCTTTTTATTTAGCAGAGTATCAAAGAAGCTTCATGCTTCAAAAATACATTAGATACATACACAGCAATGTAAAACTCTGACAGCAAATAGAGAACCTTGAAAGAAACCTCACGAATTCCCAGTTTATGAGAAATTAATGATTTTTTCTTACAAAACATGGTTGAAAATACAATATTTAAACACAGTATTCACACAAGGCTCAGTTGTGAGAAAGGATGATACAAACTCCATTTACAGCTCTCCCAGCCATGTGGTTTTTAATTATTTTCTCCTTTTTCAGCCTTTTCAGATGCAACACTTTCTTCTGCTGGGACTGAACCTTTCTCACAGAAAAAGGAGCAAAGTTTTCCCCCAGAGGAAACCCAGGAAGACGAAGATCCAATCCTAGACTGCACCTTGGATTTAAGGATCCAAGAACGAGCTCCAGAGCTCTGGAGGGAGCTGACAGCATTTCAGGGAGAAACGGAGAAATAAACACCACAAATTTAATTCCTCCTTTAAAACCGGGCATAAAACTCATTTAAATCTTACAAAATAAGGTCCAGTTTTATGGAACAAACCCAGGGTTTGCCTCAAGTCCAACACACCACGAGCTCCTACTCCACAAGGGCGCATTTTGATTTCCAAGTCCCAAGTGAAAGCTCAGCACTGAAATCAGGGTTTTGGGGAAAAAGGCACTCAAAGAATGAGACAAGGACAGACCCAAGCTGAGGCAGTGCATGAGAATTGCCCTGCAGACCCAACCACAGGCAGGGAGCAGCATTTCTGACCACGGCACATTCTTTATTCTGCAGGATTTTGGATTTTCCTGGGTTTTTTGTTTTTTTTTTTTTCTGAGCAGAACCACCTGTCCCTGCCCCTGCAGATATTTGTGCTCACACTGCGAGCAGGAGTTAATCCAAAGTGCAACTCAAAAAAGAGAACTCAAAACTGACTAAAACCAAACCACAGTGGCTGCAAATACCTCTCACTTCTGTTTTTTAGGACTTCTCTGAATTGCACACCTGAAAAAAAAGATTTTTCACACTAAAATTTTGTATTAATCCAGGCAAGGATTCGCTTCATTCTGGCCAGGTTCTCCACTTCAGAAGGGTTTTTGTTTCACTCCTTGCTTTTGTAAGACTGTCCTGACCTTGGCTGTTTTTCTTTTAGTGTCACGAAAGGATCCAAAATTTTTAATTCTACCACAAATCCACTCCAAAGATAAACTTTTAACTGATTATATACAAACCAACTTTGTAGAAAATCTTTATATTATAATAAATAGTCCCAAACTGAAGGGGTAACTTCTAAAAATGAATTGCCCTAAAAGAAAAAGTTTCAGGGATTAATCAGTATTAAAATGCAAAAAAAAGGAGTTTAAAATGCACATCCAGAATAGCTGTACACAAACTTTGAGCACTAGTTGTACTCAAACCAGACAAAATCTATATTAATACATGGTATTTAGTGATTAATTAATTCATCCTTGGTTAAATAAGGACAGTTTTTTGGGTTTTGAACATAATTGCTGGGGAAACACGAGAACTGTGAGCAAAACAATGATTGTTTAATTTTGAGTTTAAAGTTTGATACGTGCTTTCAGTTTGCCAAACCAGTGGAAAAAAAAAAAAAAAAAGGAGGATTGTGACAGTGGCTGTGAAAGTTAAATTCTATCAGCAAAATTATCAAACACCAGCAAATCATCAAATGCTTCTAAGAGAAAAAAACGTCCTTGAACATATGGAGAATTTTTTATCTATGGAGCAATAAAGGCAGCAATAATTATAATAACGTTTAAATGCAGTTCAAAAATGTCCAATCTGCTAATCCTGGGCTGCTAATTAAACAGAGTGGATTGTGTAGGATAGAAAAAAGCTTGGAAATATTTGGAGAAAAGTCCACTTCCACCTCCAGAAGTGCTGCAGAGATATCAAAAGCAAACCCTTATCTTTTCTGGATATTCAGAAATACCACTGGACTGAAATATCCAATCCAACACTTACCCTCCCACATGTGCTTTAATACCAAAATGTGTTAATATCTGTTAATATCAGTATGTTATTAGTATATTACTAATATCAATATGGCTACAACAGGAAGAAAAAGGAAAAGATGCTAAAACAGGAAGAAAAAAAAAGGCTAAAACAAAAAGAAAAGGGAAAAGAAGGAAAAACCTCCCATAATTGCAAAAAACTCCCAAGTACATTGATTTAAAATAATGAGAGAAATATTCCAAAGGCAGAAGGACAGTTAAAAATGTTTCCTGGTATTTCTAACAAAATCTTTGGAAATTCAAATATTGATTTTAATTTGCAGCTCATACTGCTTATGGTAACCTTGGCAAAGTGCCCCTCTCTTCAAAGGAAGCAAAAAAATAAGAATTACCATTTGTTTTCAGCTATTCTATTTTCTTTTCCACCAGCAAATAATTGTACTGAGATCCCAACACCTAAAACACAGTTAAAAAATGGAAAATACCCAGATAAAAGCTCTCTCTGCAGCTGCTGCTCCTGACAGGGAGCTGTGGTACACTCACTAGTCCTAAACCCAACAATTCCATCTTGGAAAGAAGAAATGTCTTCCAGACCAGAAAAATGCAGGGGTAATTGCTCACTTTATGTAATAAATTCTAAAGTCAAAACATGCCAGATGCAATTTTTTATTTAGATCCTGACAATCATGCATCAAAACACAATTATTGTTCCTTATCTTGCAGAAGAATTTCAGACATACCTCCTGGAATTAATTTGCATCGATTCTGACTCCATGGAAATGCTGAGACATGCTCTCACAAAGTAAGTTTTTAAAACTCCTGAGGATCTTAAGATGTTTTTTAATTCCTAAAACTTGACTTTATTCCATAAGCAGGGAACATCCAAGCACAGCTCTTAACACGAGACACTTTCTCCAGCTGAATGCTGCTCTTCCTTGAAATTATTTTAACAACGAGACCAATGTAACTTTTTATACTTCTACTATGACCTGTTCATCAGTTGAATGCTAAATTACAAAAGAAATTGTGATTAATTTTTTTGTTCCAAGTGTAACATCAAAACACAATCACTAAAAAAGGAGACATAAGTGAATGGTTCAATAATCCAAATTAATATCCATATATATCCATAATCTCTCTTTCTTTCTCTCAGCAAATGAAAACAGCTTTATTTTTGTTCAGTTTCTCTGTCTGAAGTTGTTAAGGCATTGAGTTCTGTAAGTAAATCTATATGCAAAAGAAAAAAGCTGACTAAAAATTTACATGTGGATTGTTTGTCCAGCAAATGTTTTGAGACTTAGCAATCTGTGACCCCACTTCAAAAGATTTTTGTTTCTAAATGATCTAAACTCCAAATTTAAGTTCTCACCATGTGTAAAAATCATAAATTTATTACAATTAATACTCTCAAACTGAAGAAAATATTATTTTCCATGTTAAAATCTCCTCAATACTGATCCTGCTATTGCCTGGCTTTTACTATTATTTTAATTATACATTTATTGGTTTCTTTTACAAATTAAGAAGTATATTTTGAAATGTTTTCTGAAGTAGTTCTTGAAACATTTCTTAGATAAATTCAGGAGCACAATTCAGTACAGGCTTGAGAAACAACTAGAGCAGGAAAGTGATTCTCAATAAAACAAGCTGTAAAAATCCAACCTTGTCCCACATTTTACTGAAACCATCAGTCCAAAGCAGCACAATTTTTATAGTTAAAATTGTGAGACATGTACATAACAACCAGCAGCTGTAGGGAATGCTAGAAAATGCAGTAATAAAGTTATTTTCTCCATGTTCAAGTCTTACTCCTTACCTCTGCTCTTCAGCTGTTGCCCCATTCCCCTCTCTCCTCCTCCCACACAGCCTCTGCTTTTTCATCTGCTATCAAACCAGATCCACCAGCTCTTCCTCCTGCATTTTTTCTCTCCAAAAAAAAAAAAAGTTCTTATCCTCATCAGTCAAGGAGCATGCTCTGATTTACACACTCCATGGAGAACTCTCATCCCAACTTTTCTCAGGGCTGGAGCTCTCTGGTCTCCTCTGGGCCTCTGGCACTTGACTCTCTTTTATTATCTTGTGTATTTAGTAAGAAATGGGTAAAGAAATGAGATAATTTCTGAAACCTGAGGTGGCCAATATGACTGATAGAATAAAATTATACACAGATTAAATAATTACATATTTTTAAACATATTAAGACACACATACACAAGACTGTATATAGAATTATGGAATTATACAGGTGCAGGACCAAAAGTCATCCCTGCTGTGGATCCTCTAGGAAATGCTGGCAGAGATAAAACTGTGAGCAGCTGAAATTCCTGCAATTAAATCACCTCATCCTGTGAAGAACAGCTCTGCATGAGCTAACTGTAAAATACAGGTTGCCCTCATAGACCTTTACACAGGATACTTTTCCTGGGAGAAGAAAAATACATGTACCACGAAAACAGACAGCACAAGATGTATTCTGATTTTTTTTTTCCTTCTGAGAAAACCTTGCCTCGATTTTCCTGTAAATCCTTTGTCATCACCAGTCCAAGTCCAAGTGAGTACAGTGGTTTATTAAAGTCAAACATGTTCTGCTTGTTGGGAACACCCACTGCAACCCCAAAAAAAAAAGAGTAGGAACTACAGCAAACTTTCTGATTTCAGCTAACAGCTGCTCTTTAATCAGCTTTTCACTCTAGGAACTGCATCGTGTCAGCCAGACAGGCACATGCCAAATTCCACTGCCCCTGCACCTGGAATTTCCTGATTTCCTCAACAAGTCAGAAACCATGGCTGGAAATGAACTGTCAGAGGATGAACACACAATCCCTAAGGCAGTCCCTTCCCCATCAACTGCTGGCACAAGTCACACTTGGCAATGGTTTTTTTTGGAGTTTTTGCCCAGTGACAAACTCTGAGAACACCACGGTGTCTTTTAAATCAATAACTCCAATTAAACTCCCATCTTCATTATCCAGAATAAATCCAGCTTGATAAACTTCAATAATAAACTTTGTGTTGAAGACAAGGTTTTTTTCCTGCACATTACTGGACAACTGGACTGTCAAAGGAATAAAATACAAATTCAGAAGACCTGGATGTTGCAAATGCAGCCTTTCAAAGGAATAAAATACAAATTCAGAAGACCTGAATGTTGCAAATGCAGTGTTTCAAAAGCAGATGAAGTTTGCAGTTTTTTCTTTTTTGAAGAAAGATTTGACAGGACACTTCTCTTTCCTCTTGGTTATATACATTTATTTATCCCTATATTTATCCAGCTTGCCCCTTTAATTAAAATATATGTTAATTAAATATATATTCTGGTCATAATCTGCTTAGAAGTGAAGCTACAAAAGGAGCTCTAATGGAGCTGTCAGACAAACCCTACAACAATTTCCCATTGTGGGAAGGAGGCGTCATTTCTGAGCAATGGTAACTCGAGAGGATCTCGCCAGGCTCCAGCTGATGCCAAGCCTGCTCTCATTTTCCCAGTCTCACTTCCATAAATTAGCTGCAGGCCCCATGGACATCAGGGAATCTTGAGGGTTTTTTTTTTATGTTTGGACATCCTCCACTTTTGTCAGATCTTCAGCAGTGAGGTCAGAGCAGTGCCAAACGCGCGGTGTTTGTCACAAGGCAGGGATTCCCGCCCTCCAAAATCCCCCATCTGCTCCAGGGCAGCCCTGACTCCAAAGGCTTTACCAGGAGTGCTGAAACAAAATCCACACCCAGCCACCTGAACCACAGCCCTCACAGCAAGGCAGAATGGGACACCTGAATTTGGATCGATCTGCCACCGAGGGTTGGACATTTTAAATTTAGATCCCCATCCCAAACTCCCAGATTAAACTGAAACTAAGAAAAGTCAGCCTCAGCACTCTGCTGAGCAACCTGTACCCAAGAAATGCTCAGGCCTGGTGCTGCTCTCTGTCATCTCAAGAGTGAGAAGTCAGCAGCAGACCGAGATCACAAATGTTTTAAATATATATTACATAAGCCATTCTGGGGGGATAATGAAATTTTCCATTCTCTCCAGCACAGAAGGAACATGCCTGCTGAAGAAAGTGGTTGTGAAGTATCATGCACACTGACTCGAAGCCAGCCTTGAAACATGAGAGAATCCAATTCCATGAGTGGCACTTTGGTCAGATGCCAGCACATCATAATTTCACATCAGAGTGAGCTCCACAGAAAGATTAAATGCTACTCGGTACAAAAGGCATTAACTTTTAGTTCTCACAGCAGCATAAAGACCCTTTTTATGGAGATTGCTATAAACAGCAGACTTGCTTTCACTCCTCAAAGCCTCCTGCATTTTCCAAATGATCCTCAAAAACATTTTTTGAATCAATACACAGCCCAAAAGCTGTTTACAAACCATAATGCAAAGTAAGAATGTTGTTCATTATTATGTGCCTACAAATGTGCTTGATGCTTGTTTAACAGGAACAGTATGTTTGCTGCCATCCAGCAAGAAGGAAAACAAAATTTGAAGTAGAGAAGTGTAAAGTAAAGGCAATGTTTGCCAGATTTCCCTTTCCCTCTCCCCTAAATACATGGCAAATATTCCCTGAAGATAAAGAGCAGAAAAGGAAAAGGTATCTTTAACCACCACCTGGAATTACTTGGCTCCACATTTGGAATTCCCTTCACCTCCCATCAAGATTTCTTAATTGGAAATGTTTTACTGTATTCTGACACTACATGGCATCAATTCTTGTGGAATTTCAAAGGCTGGTTTCAAACTGAGGAAATATTATACAGGGCAGTTGCTGCAAACATGCAAAGATATTTTCATGCAAATCTATATACAACACACTATGCATGAAATGTTTTTCATCCCTTCCCTGTTTTCCCCCTTGAAATCCAGCTCAGAAGTGTCCCCTGCTGGCAAACACCTTCCCCAGACTGCAAGAGAGGTAGGGAAAGCCTCAGCTGCATCCAGCTTTGGGAGCAGCAGAAATTCCTGGTGATTTGGACAGAATTCCAACTCCAATGTGGCTCAGCTGGGCAGGGACACTGCTCAGTACTGCTGAATGCACTGGGAACACCTGCAGCACCCCAGGGTTCCCTTAAAATCAGCTCCAGGAAAAAGGCTGAAGAAAGTTTTGAGAGTAAACAAATTAGGAGGTAATCCAGCCTTCTAATAATTAGAGAATTCCAGAAAGGATTGGGTTGGAAGGGACCTTAAAGATCACCCAGTGCCACCCCTGCCATGGCAGGGACACCTTCCACTGTGCCAGGCTGCTCCAAGCCCCAGTGTCCAACCTGGCCTTGGGCACTGCCAGGGATCCAGGGGCAGCCACAGCTGCTCTGGCAATTCCATCCCAGCCCTGCCCACCCTGCCAGGGAACAATTCCAAATTACCAATATCCCATCTGATCCTGTCCTCCTTCACCTCAAAGCCAGATTTACAGGATGCAGGCCGAACAAAGTTCATTTGTCACTCAAATCCTGTTTCCCACCAGGATAAACAATCTCACAATTGACCAGTTGAATTTTTGTCTCACAAATTAGTAAAAAGCCTTTTATAGTTTCACAGCCATGTTGCACTATAGGGTTGGTTAAAAAGTTGCCTCTGAACAAAGAGCCAAGAAAATTTTCTTGAAAAATGTTCCTGTGACTGTGTCATTAGTCCTCAACATCTTCTTCTCCACGCCTTCCACCTGCAGTCACTGTTACTATTCCTGATACCGTGGAATTATCAAGATGGGAAGAGCCCCTCAGGATCACCCAGTGCCACCCCAGCCCCACCAGCATCACCCCAAACCCTGTCCCCAAGGCCACATCCAGACTCCTCCTGAGCACTCCCACAGACAGAGACTCCAAACCTCCCTGGGCAGCTCAGCCCAAGGCCTGACCACTCTGCCAGGGAAATTTTCTTTCCCAATCTCCAACCTGAGCCTGCCCTGGTGCCATTTGAGGGCCATTTCCTCTCCTCCTTTCCCTTGGGACATGGCAGTAGAGCCTGGCCCCCCCGGCTGTCCCCTCCTGGCAGGGACTTGTGCAGAGCCACAAGGGCCCCCTGAGCCTCCTTTGCTCCAGGCTCAGCCCCTTCCCAGCTCCCTCAGCTGCTCCTCACAGGATGTGTTTTCCAGCCCCTTATCAGCTCCATACTCCTTCTCCGGACACAGACAAAAGGGTTTATTTTGTTGTTGTTTTTTTGTTTGTTTTTGTTTGAGAACAAAACAATTTTTCAAGGCAAGGTGTTAATTTCATGTCCTTCAGTGATCCAAGCAAGCTCTTCGCAACTGAAGAGAGCCATGAAAAGGACAACCTCAAACAGGGCCTTGAGGGGCTGGAGAGTGTCCAGGGCAGGGAACGGAGCTGGGAAGGGACTGGAAAACTCCTGATGGAGCTCAGGGGCTCAACCTGGAGAAAAGGAGGCTCAGAGGGGACTTCATTGCTCTGCACAAGTCCCTGCCAGGAGGGTCAGGGAAAGGAGGAGAGGAAATGGCCTCCCTTCCTCAAATTGCACCAGGGCAGGCTCAGGTTGGAGATTGGGACAGAAAATTTCCCTGGCAGAGTGGTCAGGCCTTGGGCTGAGCTGCCCAGGGAGGTTTGGAGTCGCTGGAATTGTCCCAGAGGAGTCTGGATGTGGCCCTTGGGGACAGGGTTTGGGGTGATGGCACTGGATGATCCTGGAGGGCTCTTCCAGCCTTGATAATTCTGGGATTCTGTGACTCTCATTTTTCACTGCCAGGGCTACCTTGGCACAGAAGTACCTGTGAAAAGCATCCTGCCCTGGACTGATGCCTTGTGCAGGCTGCCCTAGAGCAGAGGCTGCACAGAGCTAAAGAATAAAGCAGGGATTTATGAAAAGGCCTCCATGGATCCACCTTGGGCAGCACAAGAGCCCAGCCAGGGCTGCACCCAAGATGAACCCAAATGGTCCCAAAATGCACGAGCGCTCACGGGGTCTCTCCCTGGGATCAGCTCTGCTCCATGTGCACATTGCAGTTCAGTGTCCAATTCCAGCTCAGCCCCTGCACTCCCATCCTGCTTGTTTTTCTCTCTCCAGCCCACGGGGTTTGTGCTCTTGGGCTGAGATTTGGATCATTTGTCCTTGGTGCCCAGCTGGAGCAGGAATTGTTTTGTCTCCCTGCTCTGTGCACAGAGCTCACCATCCCCTCATATGAAGCCCAGCCCCACACACTGAAGCAGCACAGAATGTGAAAAATAGAAAAGCTCAAACCTGAGGCATCAGGACTGTTGCAAAATCTGCTCCACAAACTCAGCTTCTTTTAAGCTTTTTCCTCTACCAAATAAGTGGAACCCAAAAATTCACAAATTTAACTCAAGAACCAACAGTTCCATAAGGAAACTTCATTAATAAAAGTGTGCAGAGTAATGGAAGACTGGGGAGAAAGAATTAAAAGATGCTAAAATACACAGAATTTATTCCTCCATAGGACTGTGTGACAAGTGTTAGAATTGCTCACTTGGAGATATCGTACAAGAGGAGATATCACTGAGATATAAAAACCAGACCAGAGCAGCTCTGAACTGCTGAATTTGGACACAGTCCCTACATAATTTCATTATTCTGAGTGTTAATGAAGCAAAAAGAGGAAAACAATGAGGCACAGACTGTCAAAAACCATATTCTTGGAGAACAATTCCCTTCAGAACCACACTCCAACACCAGCAAACAGCAGGAATTAGTATTAGAATCCAGACATTGACACTTCCCATGAATGCCAACACTGAAAAAAAGTTAGCTTTATGATTTGTGTGGCCCTTCTGGGCTTGCAAGTTTTTGTTGTAAAGAAACAAAAGTGAATTTGAGGAGGGGAGAGGGAAGAACACAAAACCAGCAAATACAAACCAACCCTCCCTGCACACACAGGCAACTCAAAGCCTCGCAGCCCGACAAATGACTTTGAATTTATTATGGAAAAAAAGCCCTAAATCCATGAAGTTAAATTCCAAATATTTTTAACTGATAGCACAGCTATCAGTCCTTAGGTGAAGTTTCACAGATACATTAAATCCATTCCCCAAAACCAGTAACGTGCTTCAGCAAATACCCATTTTTATTGGTACAAATGCATTGACATTGCTTAATCTGATTTTTTTCCTTGAAGCTACTTTGCCTTGAAAGACATTTTCATTTTTAGCCAAGAAACAAACTCGGAATAGCTTTCAAGTTCAAAGGTTTTTGCTCATTTCAAATAATACACAATAATACATTTTAAAAAAAAAGGTTAGACACAAATGATTTATCAGTGATTTATTCAAGTCTCTCATGGTCTGTTGGTCATTTAATATTTTTCTTTGCTCTTATTTTACTTCTGAGACAGAGAAAAGAGCAAATTTATTTTCTGGAATAAATAACTCCAAAGAGCTCTTGTTTTTTGTTCCACTGTCTGTAAGGCAGGGATGATGCTCATGCTTTGAGAGTAAGAGAAAACAAGCAAATCTCCCATTTTGTAGAATATACATTTTTGGTTCACTTATAAACAAAAAAAACCTGGGTAGTAATAAAAACTAGGGAGTTTCAGGGTAACTACCCTTTATTTTAGCACTGGAAATTTTTAAAAAAAACAAACCCTGAAGTTGAATCTCAAGTCCTACAACACCCATGAATATGCATGGAAATATTTCAGAAACAATTGTCTCCAAATGTACCCTGAAATCAGGGTTCATTATAGTGTTAGCTGAGAGTTCAAATTTCCCATCCTCAAAGGAAGATTTATTCAGGATAAAGTAACTCCACATTTTCTTGGCTGACATAATGGACCTGGAATTTAAAAGCAGACGATGCCACCCCAGAATCAAGACATGGAAATCTGCTCTGAGCTGATTCTGCCCCAGCTACTGAATTACTCAAAAACACAAAAAAAAATTTGAGTCTGAGGAGTTTTTACTCAAGTTTTAAGATGAGCAAATGTGTGGGTGTAACAACTCCTAATGGGAATAATCATCACTGGGACAAATCTTATTCTTCAAGGAGTAAATCCTTGGTTTGAAACCTACTCTGGCAATAAAACACAATCCTGGCATTTATGTCTGAAAAATTATCCTTGGAGATGGCTGAAAGAGCAAATATTTGAGAGTTTAAGGGCAAAGCTGCAGAAAAAATCAGATCTCTATGCTTGGAGCTGCCACTGAACATGTGGGTGCCAGACACTGGAGTCCCCCCTCCCCGCAGGACACAGAATTTCCCTCTCCATTTGCTCAACTGCTCTGCAGCCCAGCAAGAAAAGCAGAAAAAAACAAAGATTCTGGGTTATGCTATCAACACAGGCCTCTAAAATTACATTCAGCACCAAATTGTGTAGATTTAATTAAGCTTTTAACCAGCATTTTAATTGTTCTTCATTCCAACACTGCCTTTGTGGTTGTTGTAGCAGAATTCTCCCTGCTAAGATGTAAAATCCTTAAAGATGGACATGACCATCCATTAATCAGATAGCAGAGCTTTCATTTGGATTTAAAATAGAATAATTCCAGTTCTGCTCATGTTTTGTTGGCCTTTTGTAGTCCATGCAGCAAGACTATGGTGAATTGGAAATGAAAACTTCAAAATGTGAATTCTGAGGAGGAAAAGTGAAAAAAAAATCCAATGCACCCCTCAGGAATAGCTTCAAATTCCACTGCAAAAGACACCAAGCAACACTCACAGAGTGGAGACGAACATCTTAAATTCTAAATAATCACATTTACATCAATCAGCAGCACGGGTTTGATGGGATCATTAACAGCATCTCAACAATGATGCAGAAAAACACAGACTGTCCAGGAATTTCAGCAAAGGCAAATCAGGAGAAGCTATTTGTTCACAGAATAAAGTTTACAATTTTATTTGATGCCCAAAAGGTACCAAAAAACAGGTCTGGTGAAAGTTCTGATAAAAGATGGAAGAGGCACCAAGGGAATCCCACAGAATTTACAGCTCTGCTGCAAATTGAAGAACTCCCCAAATCACCACTTAAAGCTGAAAGAATTTTAAAATTACCCCAAAAAACCCTCAGCTTCATTTTTTTTTTAATGGAGTAAAAAATGCAGAGCAAACACAATTATTACTTTTTCCTCATAAGCAAAAGGAGCTTGGGGCTCCTGAAATTAATTAGAAAATCTGAGCAGCTGAGGGGAACCAGCAGTTTTTAAACACAACAGAAACTCCAGTTTGGGGATGAGGAATCCTTCCTGAGCTGCCAAGTCTCAGCAATAGTAAAGTATTTCTCATCATTTTTGGATCTGCTAACAAGAGCTTGAGCTTGCTAGATCATCATTTGACTAATTATGGTATTTGTATTACAGGGAAGTAAGAAAACCATCCCAAAATCACTTGCCGGCAATACAATTAAGGATTTCCTCAAATAATTCACATTTTTGGTATATCCTGGCTCTCTGGGAAAGCAACGAGGCCTATAGAGAAAAATAAATAATGGATGGATGGAGAAAAAGAAATAATTTGTGAGAAAGTTAAACTCAAACACATTCATTATTTATTTCAATGTGCTCTCTCTTCGTTAGGAATGCAGTTGTTACAAGTTGCAATTTCCTTTTACACAAAATTCTGGAATTATACCAAGGCTAAAGGGAAAGACATTACAACAACGACTACACACAGCAAAACTACCATTAAGATATGTGAATAAAACAATTAAAATCTCATGAAACCAGATAAAAATTAATAAATTTTAGGAATAAAATAATTTATTAATATAATTTATTATGTAAACTTTAAAAACTAGTTGTGGTATAAACTTTAACTAAAGAAAATACAGTTAAAATATCTTTACTTGATGGTCTGCAGCCCTGGAGTATGCCACTAGATGGCAAGTTTGGATAGAAATTAGCTGAATTTTAATTTATAACATGCTTGAGAAGTCCAAAGGCATTGGATAGAAACAATCATGAAAAAAAAAATAGTGATAGAAAGGAACACAAAAAGGAAGAATTCAATAAACAAGTCTTGTGTCTGGAGCACATTTAATACAAGCCAAAGAGATTAAATGGGTTTTAGTTGTTTCCACATTGCCACACAAATGGAGAATCAATTCACACAGGATTTTGAAGCTGTATTTTAAAGAAAAACAAGTGAAAATCACTGTTTTATACATTCCTCACAATTGTTCAGAGCAGTGTCTCACGTGGATGAGAGCAGCACTGAGAGCTGACATTTGAATTACAAATATTCCCAGGAAATATTACAACATCCTCAGGAACCAGGGATTGATTTCCCTGTGCCATCAGCCCCTTCCCAATCACACCACTCTGCTCTTCACCTTTTCCTCTTTTGTTGCCAGCCTGTGCAGAACTTTTCATCTTGACTTAAAAGGAAAATAAATCCTGGTTTTCAAAGCAGTTCTTTCTGTAGCTCACTACAGCCTTCAAAAGGAACAGCATTAAAAAGTTCTTACCAGAAATATAGAAATATAATAAAATTAACCCTGCACAGTTCCCCTGTGGTGAAATTCAAAACTCCATCTAGCAGGGACCAAAATTGGATGGATTAAAAATTAAAATTTTTGCTTACCTGAAGTATCTGTTGAAAACTCTCCAAACAAAAATAGCAGGCTTTAAGAGAACACTGAATTTCCCTGGCAGGGTAAATCCCAGCTTACCTCATCTGGAGAGAGCAGATAAATGGGTGTTAATTCAGGAATTTCACTCAGTTCACAGCTGAGCCCAAGGCAGGTCAGGATCTCCCTGAGAACTTCATATCTCTTGGAATTGCTCATTTTAAGCAAATTAAAATCCTCTTCAGTTTGCACATCCATGGAATTGCTGTCCAGTTCCAAATGGGCCTGGCAGGATTTATAAAAAAAGAAAATCAGTTTGCAATTCAAGGATCACAGCCATCAATACACCACCATTTCCTCTGAAATCAACCTAAAATTACCCTTCTTAATAAACTTTTTCTGGAGTAGTTGATCAAACTTAGCTTACCAACTTAAATTTAACTTCCTGCTTTTCAGGTCTGCCAGAACCAACAGCAAGGCTGGACATTTTCTGGCTACAACATGAGCAGAATTCCATTACAATTAAAACTGAAATTCCATTAAAATTGAAAGAGCTTTTTAGAAGCTCCTTTTTGTGGTCTGTAATGTGGACTTCCTTATTTCATTACACAAAACCACCCAAACCCATAGAGAAGAAGGTGAAGAAGGAGCAGCCTCCACCCTAAACCCTCCATCCTGCTTTATATCTATTACTGTATTCTAAACCCTTAAACTCTGAGTTTCCCACCCTGTGATATCACACACTTCTATTCAAACTGCACACCCACAATCCCAGTTCTGTCATTCCATTTTGGAAGCTTCTCCAGGGCCTCAGGTCAATGCAGTGTTCTCTTGGGGGTCAGTGCCTGGCAGCACAGAAAGTCTGGAATTCTCAGCAGCCAGGGTTCTAACACACAAGGGCTTTGAAGTATCTTGGAAAAGCAGAAAAAAACGAGCCAAAAAGGAGGTTTATGAAGGATTTTTTTTCCTCTTGCATTTAATGTCAACTTCCAAGCATCTGCTTCCATGAGCAGTGATGAGGAGTGATTTTCTGCCAGGTGAGAAAGTAACTTTTTTAGACAGAAGAGTTTCTTTATCTGCACTGATTTCCACTAAATTAATGTGACTTGCTTGAGTTCCCCATATCTTGTAAATGAAAGTGAAAATTTAAGTGAAAATAATTTAGGTGTCATTCCTTAATTGGACAGTTTATCCTTTAAAGGCCTTGGAGAGACAGGGCTCCATTTTAGTTTGTTAGAGTGAAGTGCTGTAGAACTCAAGGTTTGTGAGACTGCAACAGAAATAAAAACTAATAAACATCTGAGTCCCAAAAAGAAATACCCTCTCACACATTTAATCCTGACCCTGGCAAAAAAAAACCCCAAAGAACCCACACTTGTACTCTCTGCAGATTCATTTACTGCTAATAAATAAAGCCCTTATTTTTGTTAATGTCTTCCATTTTGTAAAATTTAATGATGTTCTTTGTGTTTTACACATTGAAATTCAGGGAAATTAATGAGTGTGGCTGCCCCTGGATCCCTGGCAGTGCCCAAGGCCAGGTTGGACACTGGGGCTTGGAGCAGCCTGGCACAGTGGAAGGTGTCCCTGCCATGGCAGGGGTGGAATGAGATAATTTTAAGATCCTTTCCAACCCAAACCATTCCATGATTGTAAAAAAATACACTAAAAAGGAGGCAGGACACACCCACCCGCCAGAGGAGTACAGAAAAAAGGGAAACAAATCTGCCAGAACATTTCATGGCTGATGTCACTGCCTGGAAACAATAAGGGCTTTTCAAATCCAGACTGGAAGTCATTTAGAATTATAAAATGTCACACTAATCCTTTTAATCTGGTTTTTGAAGCTGTGCTCTGATGCCCTTTTCTTTTTCCTGGGGAAAACCTCTGGAGTATTAAATTTTACTACAGCAGGAGGATCAATTTAAAGGGTGCAGCAAAGCAGAACTTGCAGGGACAGAATCAAATCCATTTTCTGGGTGGCAGAGGTGCCTACAAAAAAAGCAATAAATATCCTCCAATGTCTAACAGAGTTCCCAAAAACCCAGCAGATTTAAGCTGATAAAAGACAAAAACACTTCTAAGAGCCCCCTCAATATTTCTGAGCTACATAACTGCTACAAGAGTCTTGATACCTGATCCCTTAGCAGTTAAATTTCAGTGCTCTGGGCTCCTAAGAAAGTTCCCTACCTAAAATACTGGTAAAAATAGAATCTTTCATAAGTTTGTGCATCTTTTATATTCTCTAACTTAATCTTGGAAAATAAATCTTGCTCTGCTTTTCTCAATGATTTATTCTCTATACTCCATGGTACCTCTTATCAACCTTTCCATCACCCAAAACTTTAGCTGGGAATATTTAAATCATTTCAATCATCAGTGACCAACATTTACCTCCCCATGGAAGCTTCCTCACCCATTATCCAGAACGTAAAATTAAGAAAAAAATATTATGAACATTTGAACTTATCTGTTTCATTTTTTGAGGGCTTTGGCTGTTTTGGTGTTTTTGCTAACCAGAGATCACAATATCATGATACTGGAGAGGCACCTACTTCCTGGGATATTATTTTTAAGTGAAATTAATGATTTTGGCTCATCCTGGACTACCCCAGTTCCATCCCCCAGATTCTCTGAGCTGTTTGATAGGTGCAGAATATTAAACATTGAAACCCTTTAAAGCCTGAATAAGGACTCAGGAAACAAAAAAGTTTCCAGCAAGGTTTATTCTGCACTTCTTGCTTTGCCACAATTCCTATTTTTGTAAGGATTTTGTGGGATTTATTTCCCATCTCCCAAAATCTGCTCAAGCTGTACTCCAGCACCACCTCCAGCAGGCAGAAAAGGAAAGCTCTGCTCTGGAATATGACAAAATCCCAGAATAATTAGGGTAGGAAGGGACTTCTGGAGGTGATCCACTCCAACGCCGTGCTCAGGC
Source organism: Pyrgilauda ruficollis (assembly GCF_017590135.1). Classification (NCBI taxonomy): domain Eukaryota; kingdom Metazoa; phylum Chordata; class Aves; order Passeriformes; family Passeridae; genus Pyrgilauda; species Pyrgilauda ruficollis. The sequence goes on from NW_024530377.1 coordinate 372,188, forward strand.
AGGGTCACCTGGAGCAGGTGACACAGGAAAGTGTCCAGGTGGGTTTGGGATGTCCCCAGAAAGGGAGATTCCATCACCTCCCTGGGCAGGGCTCTGCCACATCCATGGAAGGAAATTCCTCCTCAAGTGGAGGTGGAACTTCCTGGGGTTTGGTTTATGGCCACTGCTCCCTGTGCTGTCTCTGGGCACCCCTGGGGAATCTGGCACATCCTCTGGCACCCTTTGGAGATATTTCCTTGGATTAATGAGTAAAATTCCTGCTTCCTACACAAAACTGTTCTTTTTTACCTTGCCTGTTCCACACATGCCTGACACCATGGTGAAAATAAGGAAATGTTTTCCCAGCAGTGACATTCCCCTTATTTAACACCAAATGAAACCCACCCTGCACTTGGATCCCCTCTACACCCAGGACATCCATTTACACCTGGGAATGGCTCCCACTGGGAAAGGGGAGATTTGGGTGGGATATTGGGAAGGAATTCCTGGTTGGGAGGATGGGCAGGGGCTGGGATGGAATTCCCAGAGCAGCTGGGGCTGCCCCTGGATCCCTGGCAGTGCCCAAGGCCAGGCTGGACACTGGGGCTTGGAGCAGCCTAGCACAGTGGAAGGTGTCCCTGCCATGGCACTGGATGAGTTTTAGGATAATCCTCTGCTGGCAGGAAAGGCTGGCACAGCTGGGATTGTTCAGCTGCACAGGAGAAGCTTTGGGCTGAGCTCAGGGTGGCCTTGCAGGGCCTGAAGGAGCCCCAGGAAACCTGGAGAGAGACAATTTCCAGGGCATGCAGGGACAGCACACAGGGAATGGCTTCACACTGAAAAATTACAGGTTTAGATCAGATATTAGGAACAATTTCCTCCCTGGGAGGGTGGGGAGGCCCTAGAACAGAATTCCCAGAGCAGCTGTGGCTGCCCCTGGATCCCTGGCAGTGCCCAAGGCCAGGTTGGACACTGAGGCTGGAGCAGCCTGGCACAGTGGAAGGTGTCCCTGCCATGGCAGGGGTGGCACTGGATGGGATTTGAGGTCCCTCCCAGTGCAAACCATCCCATGACTGTACACCTCCCCTTGACAGGAACCCCCAAGAACATGCAATGGGAACAATTTTTTAGGAGTGCACAGCATGCAGCAATGAGGAAATGAATTCCCCTGCCCACAGTACCTGGGAAAGGATGGCTTCTCCTCCACTGCTCCCGTGAGTGAGGTGCACAATCACTGTGTCTTCAGCAGCATTATTCAATCGACTCAACACCTTCACTCTGCTGCCATCTCCCTTCATGCCTTCCTCAAAAACACAGCCACTGACCAGCAGGTTCAGCTTCACCTCAGTGCTGTCCTTTTTAGACACCACCAGCTCATGCACCACCCTCCTCAGTTTGTTTTTGCGCTTTATCTGCACACCCCCAAAGGTGAAGGACGAAGAAAGCCCAAGAATCTTCCCCCCTTTGGACAGAAATTTCATGAATTGCCTGTGGATGCCCTCAGGGATGGGCTCCTCTGTGGCAATGAGCAGCAGCAGGGAGTTCTCAACCCAGGGGTCTCTGAGCACTTGCTCCTGGTGCAGCTGGTACACGGTGTAGCTGTCAGCATCGATGCACTCCCTGAGCACTGACTTCACCTGCTCAAACCTCCCTTTGGCAGCCTCAGAGCCTAGATAAATCAAGATATTAGGGGGTTTCCCAGCCAGGTTTATTCTTTTGATTCCTTTTTGCAGACATTCATGCTCCTTCTCCTCCCTTCTGCTGCTGCAATCATCGGGGAGCTCTGGGATGTTTTCTGCAGAGGCGAATTTCACTGACTCAATGGTGCTGCTCTCAAGCTGCAGGCACTCCTGGCAGCTGGAAAGGTGCAAGTGGTGGTGCTCCCCACCTCCTCTTTCCTCATGTCCCCTTTCTTCTTCCAGCTTGCATTTGTCCTCCTCAGCTCGCCCTAATCCTGATTTCCCAGCAGGAGTTACTGCATCCATGTCTGTGCTTTTCTCCTTCACTGACGGTGCCTCCTGTGCCAACTCCTTCAGAGCAGATTCCTCTAAATGGACAGCTGCAAAAGGTAAAGGATACCAAAAAAGAGTTAGGATAATGAGATTAAAAGGGTTAGGATAAATATCATTAACAGCAGAATTCAATTTCAGTACAAATGCCCTGTAACAGCAAGAGTTTCACTTATTTGACGCAACAAATCCTATTTGCCCCCAGGACAAGATCTGCACTCACACCATAAATCTAAAGACAAAACTAAGAAAAGAAAATACCTCTGGAAAAATACTGCTCTTCTAAGGAGGGCAGGGTTTAAAATTGCTGCTGTTTTGAAATAAACTGTTTTGAAATAAGCTAATAAAGTGATGGTATTGGGTAAGACAGATATTGAACCACGTCCCTTGCACTGCTGAAGGCTGCAGATAAAGGTTTGCCATGAGAAAAGGGAGTAGAAAGACATTTGAACAGATTTCAGTCTGCAGAAAGGCAGAGAGACCCACCCACAGCAAGATTTGGGAGCTAAGAACCCAAGAGAAAACAAGGAAATAAGATGAACTGTTAAAAATTCCCCTTTTCCCCTAAAAATGACAGAAATGTGAAGACAATTCAGAGCAAATACAAGTGAGAAGAGAACAGCAAGGATGATTACTGCCAGCAAGAAATGTGCAGAGCAAAGAGGAGAGAAAAAATACTCTTCACAAGGGAGGGTTTCAAGGCAAAATCTGAAACTGAATCCTTCCCCACTCACACCCAACCAAATCAATTTATTATGCTTTTAATCCAGGGAGAAACTTGATGAACAATATTTTGTTAATCCAACTTCAATCCCTTTCCTTATTATGAAACTACATCCCCTTTGGAGCAGAAACATGAAGCAAGATGATTTTTTTTTTAACATCCCAAGGGAATTTCACAGCTTCCAATCTCTGTTATTTCATCCAGAACCTCCCCCAGCCTGTTCTGGAGCAGCTTCCACACAGCACTGGAAGCAAAACGAGGCAGAAAACATTTTAGGAAGGGACTGCCTGGGACACTCTCAGCTCCCATCCTTCCTTGGGGAAATATTTATGCAGAACAGCACCCAGAAAGACAGAATTTTGCCTCAGATTCTTTTGGGAGAATATTCCTGTCCTCTTGCACTTCAGCTAAATGTTGTTGATTTTGTCATTCCTTCATTTCTGCCTGTGCACTGTGATCTACATTAAAAAAACAGCAAAGCAAAAACAAACCCCATAAAAAAGACCAAAAAAATCCCACTCCAAATTGTTCTCAGTCCATGTTCAGCTTTGAATACACTTTAACTTCAAATATGAAAAAAAAAATTGCCTAAAATCTTCCAGCTTTGGATTTTTATTTAAATAGATTTGTTAATCTAACAGACAAGATTTAAAGAAAACATTTTCTAACTTTGGGTTTGGAGCACCCTGGGATTGTGGAAGGGGTCCCAGCCCACAGCAGGGGTTGGAAATGGATGATTTTTAAGGTTCCTTCCAACCCAAACCATTCCAAATCCTACAAAATTAAAGCAGAGCTACAGAGGGATTCAACCTGGAATCCCAACAGGAAGAAAACATTGCCAAAAAAAGAGCGAAATTTTCAGGTAAGTATAAAAACTATGCACAAAGTCCTAAAATAACCATAAAGCAAGAATGTTGTGCTATTAAAAATGAGCAGGAGGGTACTTACAAACAATCCTGTGTGGCACCATCCCGTTCTCCATCTGCAGCCTGTCTTCCAGGAAGGCTATTCCAAGGCTACTGAAATTATCTACACTGGCTTCAGCAATTAACTTAAAAGGTTCACCAGCTTTATAGGCCAAGGGTGAACAAAAGTCTGACCACTTCACAATCTAGAACAGAGCATAGGGATGGCTTTCAGTTGGGAAAATTATGGGAAAATCCCCAAGTAGCAACAATATTGTGAGTTTGCAAGAGGGACTGCAGGAGAATTGAAGAGTTGACTGAGGGGATGTTGCTTTAGGCAGCAAAGATTGAGCCCTGATGGAAGAGAACAACATCCACATCAAGTGTTGGGAGCAAATTGGGAGTACAGAGGAATCATTCCCAAAGATCAAGGCTCTAAAAGTTCCAAACAACAAAATGGCAGCAGAGCTGTGAGAAAAATTCTATTTGGATTTGTTTCCTTCAGCACAAACTCCAAGCAAGAATGCTGATAAAAAGAACAAAATTAAACTACAAGGGTTTAATAAAAATTATCAGAAGCATTAACTAAACCTCGAGGGTTCGAGATGTTTATCTACATCAAAAATTCCTTTCTCCAGGAAAGAAACATTGCACAAGTAGGTGACACAACTGGATACACAAACCACTTGTTCTCCCGTGAAAGAATTTTTAGAGACCTGCCTTCATGACCTAAAAAAAAAAAAATCAGCCTTTGCCATGTTCCAAAACATGGGGAGACAAAGTGCAACTCCATCAGGGCAGCTGCAGCACTTGGACTCCCCTTCCATGAGCTTCAGCTTTTCACCCCCACACACCAGATATAAAACACTGATTGAAGGAAGGAAAAACTTATTTTGGATGCACAAACTGAGGGTGAGCTGTCAGTTATTCTACTTGTTCATAATTAGACCATCAGCTAAATTTACCTTTTTATTTACTGCAATAAAATGGTTTAGACACCATCCAAGAGAATCCTGCTGCAGCTTTTGACTTTGTGGTGTTTCCCAAGGGAACAAGAGGAAAAAACAAACAACCCCAATGGTTCTGTCTCCTTTCTAAGGCATTCTCAGAGACAATTTCTGGTTAGTAATCAACAAACCCAAACGAGACCATTCAGTCACAGAATCCCAGAACGGCCTGAGTTGGAAGAACCTTAAAAATCATTCCATTCCCACCCCCTGCCATGGCAGGGACACCTTCCACTATCCATATTTATATTTCTGACCTTTGGACTTTGGATTTCTGACCTTTCTAACAAGAAACCCGGCTGGGTATCTTCTGATCTGTGATTTCTGCTAACCCTTAGTGAAAAATTCCCTTTCCAAGAGGAGAAGGGGAGCAGAGTGTGGGGTTTTACCACTTTGAACCTGGGGGTGAAAGCCCAGCTCTGTGACACCAGAGCACAGCCCAGCCCGTGGTGGAGGGTGAGGGGCTCACAGAGCATTTAAATATCCTTTCTTTTCCAAGGAACAGGCACAAGTAACACCCACACCTTGAAGCTGTCAGGAAGGTCTGTTGATGCTCTTGATCTCTCTTCTGTGGCACCAAGTAAAGTCTCAGATGTAAAATGTAATTATTGCTGCACAGTGCAAATGAAGTGAACCCACAGAAGCAGCTCACAAAGTAAAGCTCTTGCCAAAACCTATGACCCTGAAATCAGGCAGCAATCCATTGGCTCAGAGCAGAGCAAAAACCCTCAGGGAATATTTTCCAGCTTTCCTGCTATCCAAATCCAAATTTGGATAGCAATTCTAAATCAAAATTTCGTCAGAATAAAGGATGAAAGCTCTTAGCAAGAGATGAGACATTATTCATACTCCTGTTTTCTGAGTACCCCTCATTTTCACCAGCCACAGATACTGACAGTCCTACAAAAAATGGTTTTTCTGGCCAGAAATTCCCCCAAGAGCAATGTGTTCCCACAGCCCCCAGCTATGGTGACAGCCAGAGGGACCAAAATTTAGAGCACTTTGCTGTGTTCACACAGAACAACAATAAACAAAGTAAACCAACAGTCCCTTTCCTCTTTAGTTTTGATTTTTTTGCCTGGACTATCACTTTTGAGCTTTCTAAATCAAATTAATTAGCAATGTCCTCATAAGAGTGAAACATTTTCCATCCCAAGGAAAACAAAAGCAAACCCAAGAATATTTTTAAAAAACCAATAAACCCCAAAAGAATGGATAATTAGACCTTCAACGCAGACGTTTTTGTGGATCTTTCTGCTACAAAAAGTAAAATAAGACTCTTCCATGTGAGCTGGCCCAGGTGTACAAGAGGGAGGGCACAGCTCATTTATCTGCAGAAGCATCCACCTGGATGGATTCCACCTGCCAAAGGCAATAAAACCATTTCCAAACCAGCTGATGCAGGTTTTCCCAAGGAAATGTGTGCCCAGTGCAATCAGGACCAGAAGATTTGAGCAGAAAAGGTCCCACCAAGCTTCACGGAGCTCCATGAAGCCCAGGATTTCCAGTGACGCAGCACTTCTGGACATCCCTCCTGACTCACAGGCTCCAAATCCAGGCTCTGCTCTGCACCTGGCAGGGGGTGAAGGCTCCCAAAGTCTGACTGCAGCCCCAAAACTGGAGCTGAGCCCATTCCCAAGCTGTCCTCCTGCCCTGCCCTGCCCTCAAATAAATCTATTTATCCTCTCCTCCCCATGTTCCCTCCAGCAGGATCATCTCCTGGGAAAGGTGACCTGGAGGACACTGGGTCCTTGCTGGAACTTTGGGTATAGGGAATATTTCTTAGTTTGTTTTAACAAGTCTTGGCTCTTAGGAAACCACTGGTTTTGGCTTTTGTTTATGGAGAGGGTTTTGAAGACTTTGGAATTAATTAGAATTTATGAGTGTGTAAAATAGATAGTAGTACAGTTTATCACAGGGTGAAAAATTTAGAGTTTTGAGGTTTTAGTATGAAGGTAGATAGAAGACAAAATAGAGGATTTTGGGTGTTGTTTGACCTTTTTCTTTTTCTTCATCTGCTTTATTTTCTACTGTGTTGGTGGTATAGAGTGATTAGTTAGGGAGAGCTGTAATACAGATGTTGTGCAGCAGACAAATAATTAGTTATTGGTAGAAAAGCAGAAATAAAGGATATTTTAAGAGTTAATTAGATAAAATAGCTTTAAAAGACCTTGAAAGTGTACATTTTGTGACTTTTTTTGCTGCCTTCTCTTTGTGTGCCAAGTTTGGTACGGACAGTGTGTAGAACTTCTGATAAGATAAAAAATAAACAACAACTTGAAGACTAAAAAATTATTTTACACAGATCCTCAAACAGGGAGCAGCCAGGCCATGAGCACCTGTGGATGTGATTGCCTGGAACCCCAAGGAGCCTGAAAGCTGATTCCAGGAAATCAGGTGACAGGTGGCCCTTTAGGGACACCCAGGACAGCACCTTAGCTGTGGGAAGTGGATTTGTAGAGAATGCTTCAAGTTTGACAGAAGGTTCAAATAGTACACATCTGTATTCAAACTTTGAGATAAGAAATGCTGACTTTAGGGTTTAAATTAAAATTAAGGTTTCAAATAAAATTAAGCCCTTTTGATGCTGCTTTAGAAATTCTCTACAAATCCATTTCCCACACTTACCCATGGCCCCAGGGGTGATCCCAGCCTGGGGCAGAGCCTGGTTCATGGAGAGCTCTGGGATTCCAACAGCAGCCCAGATGTTTCACTACAGACCCATCCTGACATGGACATCTTCCCTTTCCTCCTCTTCCCTGGAGGCACTGAAATCCATCCCTCCCCTCCCACAGCCTTCCAGGGCCTAAAGGGGGCTTAACAAAAAGCAGGAGAAGGATTTTCCACTGTCCCAGGCTGCTCCAAGCCCCAGTGTCCAACCTGGCCTTGGGCACTGCCAGGGATCCAGGGGCAGCCCCAGCTGCTCTGGGAATTCCATCCCAGCCCCTGCCCACCCTGCCAGCCAGGAATTCCTTCCCAATATCCCACCCAAATCTCTCCTCTCCCCATTCCCTGTGTCCTGTCACTCCATTCCTTGTCCAGAGTTGCTCTCCTGGAGCCTCTTTAGGCTCTGAGCTCTCCCTGGAACTTTTTCTTCTCCAGGCTGAACAATCCCAATTTCTCCCAGCCTGGTTCCAGAACAGGGGGGCAATTCCCACCCACAGCCAGAGAAAAATGCCACTGAAAAGTCTCAACAAAATGTCTCTGGGTCTGTTACAAACACAAAATAGAGCTTAATTATTACCAGTGATCTGAATGAAGCAATTCCCTTTTTATTCCCCATAACACCACAACCCACCTGTGCCCCCTTCTATGCAAGAATATTGAATATCTGTGCCCCTTTCTATGCAAGAATATTGAATATCTGTGCCCCTTTCTGTGCAAGAATATTGAATATCTGTGCCCCTTTCTATGCAAGAATATTGAATATCTGTGCCCCTCTCCCCTCCCACAGCCTTCCAGGGCCTAAAGGGGGCTTAACAAAAAGCAGGAGAAGGATTTTCCACTGTGCCAGGCTGCTCCAAGCCCCAGTGTCCAACCTGGCCTTGGGCACTGCCAGGGATCCAGGGGCAGCCACAGCTGCTCTGGCAATTCCATCCCAGCCCCTGCTCACCCTCCCAGCCAGGAATTCCTTCCCAATATCCCACCCAAATCTCTCCTCTCCCCATTCCCTGTGTCCTGTCACTCCATTCCTTGTCCAGAGTTGCTCTCCTGGAGCCTCTTTAGGCTCTGAGCTCTCCCTGGAACTTTTTCTTCTCCAGGCTGAACAATCCCAATTTCTCCCAGCCTGGTTCCAGAACAGGGGGGCAATTCCCACCCACAGCCAGAGAAAAATGCTACTGAAAAGTCTCAACAAAATGTCTCTGGGTCTGTTACAAACACAAAATAGAGCTTAATTATTACCAGTGATCTGAATGAAGCAATTCCCTTTTTATTCCCCATAACACCACAACCCACCTGTTCCCCCTTCTTTGCAAGAATATTGAATATCTGTACCCCTTTCTATGCAAGAATATTGAATATCTGTGCCCTTTTCTATGCAAGAATATTGAATATCTGTACCCCTTTCTATGCAAGAATACTGAATAGCTGTACCCCTTTCTATGCAAGAAACAAAGAGAGTTTCTCACCTCCTTTGAAGAGTCAGGTCCTTTCTGCAAATTCTCTGTGTGAGCAGAAATGCTTTCTGTCACAAAAGCAATGTGCTCTGCTGGCAGCAGCTTCTCAGGGTGAATAAAGGGAGAAACAAGAAGCCCACTCCACCTGTTTAAGTCATCAAGGAACTGAAAGAAATGGGAAAGGAGAATAAGTCTGTACAGGAAGCAGCTGATTCAATAACTCCTTTTTAAATTGTGCCCAGCTTAAATCCAAATCTGACCCTCCAGCCTTACAGGAAGGGTGATGATTATTTCACTTTCCCCATGAGACAAAGAAAGGGATAAAATTCTGAACCACTACAAAGGAACACTGAAAGTAAAACTGGAAGTGACAAGCCACGTTTTTAAGGCAACTCAAACTCCAGCTTTCAGCTTTACAGGAAGAGAGGGTGGAACACAAAACCCCAGAGCCCCTGGCACTGGGACTCTTGTGGGACATCTGCCACTGGCAGCATCCCTCATTCACCTGATCCTCCTCTCCCATCCACACTGAACATTGAATCCTCATTTCTCTGCAGCAAAATTCCTCATTCACTAAGGAACTCATAAAATATAAAGAAATAATTCATCCAGAATCAATTTTTCCACAAGTTGTTCTATCCACCACTCAGATGATCACTGCACAAAAGTTTTCTTCATTAAATTACAAAAGACTCCCTCTCTTGACCTCAGCAAGGAACAAATAAAGCTGAAAACCTGGAATCAGCAGACCAAAAACCACATTTGAGACATCTCACAGCTTCTCAGGAAAATATTACATAAATTTTTAATTTTTACATCGATTTTGCATAGAACTTCATTTGTCTGCCATATTTAAAAAATGGCAAACACTAGAAACAACTGTTTTGCTGTGGGAAATAGTACAGGTAAGAAGACTTCTAGAAAGTTATGAAAGGAGGCTTTAGAAACAGAAAGTGTATAGAGCTTAGAGCTAGCCGTGGTTGAAAGTCTGAAAGTAGAAAAGTTACAATAATACAGTAAGCAAGGACATGAAACAATAGTTTGAGTTTTAGGTTTGGTTAAGATAGATTTTAGGACTGTAGAAAAAGATGTTTAGTAAGATAAGAGAAGGTTTTAAGTTTAATAATTGTGTATTGTTAATAAAAAGTATGTAAGTAAGTATTGTTTGAAGTAGGTGTGGTTTCAGTGATGAACTACAATAATTATCTGTAAGTTTTGGTAATATGTTATTGGTTTAAATGTTTTTTAAATGTTCTATAACAAAGAAACTTTTGGTTGTTGTTAGTAAGATGTGAGTTGTTATCTTTTAATTGTCTTAATTATGTAATGAGATTGATGTAATAAAGCTCAAAGAACATATCTTGGTAGCCTTGTCTTGTTTGTCAACTTCCTAAAACTCCTCTTACCTTTACTATTTCCCACTTTTTCCTTCTGCCATACCACGAGCACACACCTTCAGTAATTCCATGTGGAAGCAGGAGAGAATTCCCCTGTGCACTGAATTCTAACACTAAATGTGTTCATCCCTGCACACCTCAAATGAAACCACGGAATACTGAGGGGACAGCTCACTGACCCAACCACCCTTGGGAGCACAGAAGCTGCACAAACAAATACTGATTTCTCCCACAGGAAAGTGAACTGAGCTCAGGAAGTTTAGAGTACCTTAAACATCCCATTTGGCTAAAGATCAAACCAAAAAAAAGCCTTTACAGGTCATGATTTATGACTTGCTAGTGTCTTAAGCAAGCTACTGATCACAGTCCAAGCTACTGAGAGAGCAAAGGAGCTTTGCTGGCTGCCCAGAAGCCAAAAAAAAAAATCTGAATTAACCTTTTATCTCTTCAGAGATGATGTAAAGAGCTCCCCAGTGATGCAGAGCCAGAGCTCTCACACTGAGGTGCAGCACAACAGGACCTGCCCCAGGGATTCTCAAATGCTGTCACCATGTATTTTAAAGAGACAAAAATATATTGAATAACAGCCCTGAGCCCTTGCCAAACTTCATGCCAATCTGCAATTCCCCAGAGGGCTTCCCAGCTCCCAATAAACCAAGCAGATTATAAAATCAGTCTGCATGAACAGCACTGCAGACAGAAAAAAATGTGCTGGCAGTGCAAGGACTGAGGAAAAGCTGTTTCAGAAATGAGCAGGAGTGGAGCAAAGAGCAGAAATCAGCTGAAATCCTCTTCACAGAACAATAATCCAGGGCAACTGAGGCAGAGCTGCTCTAAACACAGCTTTGTTTTGTTTTTGAGGGCTTTATTGGAATGTGAATTAGGTATTTCACTTGGCTGTGAAAGATTCTGAGATTGCCACCACCGCTCTTGAGTGTGAAATAATCTGTTCATTAAATAGCAAAAAAACCTAGCTTTAAATAGAACCAACTCCATCAGCATTTCTAATCTTGTTTTCCCTCACTGCAAAAGTTCTCTTCACCCACTGAATTCAAGAAAAGCTTCTCTGCTTCCTGAAGAGCACTTAGCCACTGACACGCTCCATAAATCCCTTCCCAGCAATGCCTGCAACAACTGAAATAATTCCCAACCACTCACACATCAACATCAGCAAAAAGCACAGATCAAGAAGAGCCTCACCCAGACCAATTCTGGCATTTAGTGCCAAATTCAGAGAAATCCACCATTCATTTAAATAATTCAGACCAGCTGGGGGCAGTGCCAGTTCCAATCCTGAAAGTCAAGCAAGCTCGCTTTCAGTTTTGCTTCCAGCAGTGCCAGGTGGAACTGGTTCAGGCACAAGGTTTTTCCACTCTCATGGGCTCCCACAGCCTCCCCCAGCCCTGTTCATTTGTGATTTTCATTTTTCACCTCATTTTCCTCACTTAGAACAACATTTTGTATGGGGAGAAGCAGCCAGCTCTCTCTACAGCTCACATTCCAGGGCAGATCCAGCAGCATTTTGAAGCCCTGACACGAATCTTGAAGGCACAAACACAGCACATATTTTTAGACTAAAGCCTTATATGTTCTCCAAGTATGTTGCTAAAATGGAAGGAGGCTTTTCCCAGGGACAGGACAAGGGGGAATGTCCTTAAACAGAAAGTCAGCAGATTTGGATGGGTGGGATATTAGGAATGAAATCTTCCCTGGGAGGGAGGGGTGGCCCAAATGTCCTTAAACATAAAGTCAGCAGATTTGGATGGGATATTAGGAATGAAATCTTCCCTGGGAGGGAGGGGTGGCCCTGGCACAGGGTGCCCAAAAAAGCTGGAAGTGCCCAAGGTCAGGTTGGATGGGGCATGGAGCCCACAGCAGGGGGCTGGAACAGGATGATCTTTAAGGGTCCCTTCCAACCCAAACCATTCTGTGATTTTATGAAATTCTTTCAAGCTCTCCCAGCCATGCTTTCCTAGAACCACTGCTGCCCTTGCAAAGCTGCACTTGATACATATACATACATATATATATATATACACATATATGGATAGATAGACATACAAATACACATTTGTAGCGCACAGAGCATCCCTCAGCCCATTTCCTACTCCAACAAGCTCCGGCAAGCAGCGAGGAGAGGAAACCACACCTGAACTAACATTTCCCACCAAAGCGACCACCTCGCTGTCCCCTCCTCCTCCTCCTCCCCCTGCCTGTGACAGCGCGTGGGAATTCCCAAATCCCAAACCCCTGCCCGTCACCAATCCCCACAACCAACCCACAACCCCATCCCCGTCGCTCCGCGGGGCCGGGATGCTCAAACCCGTTACCGCGGCAACCGCCGCATCCCCGCGCATCGCCGTTACCGCGGCAACCGCCGCATTCCCCGCGCACCGCCGCCGCTCTACCTGCGCCTCGCCGGTGCAGAACACCTTCCCGCCGATGCGGAGGCAGACGCGCTCCTCGGGGTGCGGCTGTCGGGCGCAGAAGGTGAAGGAGCAGCGGGAGCGGTGCAGCCTCCGCACGGTGCTGCGGACCAGCGCGGCCGAGCGCGGCCCCCAGCGCGCCCACAGGTAGAGGTAGCACAGCGTGATCAGCATGGCGGGCGCGCGGCCACGCCCCCCCACCCCCGCGCGCCCGCCCCGGCCAATGGCAGCGCCGTGCGTCAGGGAGGGCGGGTGGCGGTCCCAGCGCTGATTGGCGGGCGGGGGCTGGCGCGCGCGGCGCCCCGCCCCTTTTGCACGGCCGCGTCTCTCCCCTCCTCCCGTCAGCGCTCGGCCGTGAGGCCGCCGCCTTCCCCTCACGCTGAGGGGAGCGCGGAGTCCTGCGGTGAAAGGAGATGTGAAAAGGAATAAAGAGCGCTCAAAATCGTTAAAAGCGGCTCGGGGCGTTTTGTATTTGCAGCGGGTTAGTTGTAGGCGTGTTCTGGAGGAGGAAGAGGAGGAGGAGCAGGCGAGGTCTTCTCGTAGCCGGCGCCACGACTCGGCTTCTCTGGGAATGGCAGAATGGTTTTGGTGAAAAGGGACTTAAAGCTCATCCAGCTCCACCCCCTGCCATGGGCAGGGACACCTTCCACTGTGCCAGGCTGCTCCAAACCCCAGTGTCCAACCTGGCCTTGGGCACTGCCAGGGATCCAGGGGCAGCCACAGCTGCTCTGGGAATTCTACTCCAGGGCTTCCCCACTCTTTCAGGGAAGGATTTTTTTCCGATTTTTTTCCCCAACATCCCACCTAAACTTGTAATTTTTCAGTTGGAAGCCACTGCCTGTGTGCTGTCCCTGCATGCCCTGGAAATTGTCTCTCTCCAGGTTTCCTGGGGCTCCTTCAGGCCCTGCAAGGCCACCCTGAGCTCAGCCCAAAGCTTCTCCTGTGCAGCTGAACAATCCCAGCTGTGCCAGCCTTTCCTGCCAGCAGAGCTGCTCCATCCCTCTGCTCATCCTGGAGCCTCCTCTGGGCTCTCTGCAGCAGCTCCAGCTCCTCCCTGTGCTGGGACAGGGCTGGGGCAGCTCTCAGGTGGGCTCTCACCTGAGGGGCACAGGAGCAGAATTCCCCCCTCACCTGCTGTTCCCACCGATTGTGATGGAGCCCAGATAAGTCTTCTGCTTCTCCAAAGCTCAAACTGTCCTGATGGACAACAGGAAAGGATCTCATCTTCCTCAGAAATGACTTGACACTGCTACCTGACCTTATTCCCGGACTGATGGTACCCTAAAGGCACAGTATTCCCTTTTGTATCCCACACAGGGATACAAAGACACCTGTCTCCAGTTCCCATTCCTGTAGCCACCAAAGCCACAAATGGATGTATTTATTTCCAGCCAGAAATGCATTTAAATCCAATTCATTGGATTCACCAAATGAGAAGGGGCTGAACACTGACATCAGAGTGAGGAACAGCCTGTCAGGGAATCAAACTGTAGGATTTGCACCTGCCCTGTGTGCTGCAAACAAAAATTGCTCCTCCAGAATACACAACAGACAGCAAATTATCCTTTACTCCTCCAATATATCTATGCACAAAAGTTATCAAACACTTTCTGTATTTTATACAGAAAGGAATCACAACAACAGCTCTGGAAAAGGAGCGTGTGGATCCTAGCAGATACTTGGTGTGTGAGTGGAAAGAGAAGATTAAAAAAAGATGAAAAATGCAAGGCTACAAGAAAGAAGCCAACACCTGCCTTGACAGATACATGACATTTGTTTCCTGAACAAGTTGGGCAGGAAGCCACAACCTTTTTTTTTATTATTCTGAACTCAAGGTCTTGTCCTGCACTTGGAAATTCAGTGCAATGGGTATTCTAAAATAACAATTTTGTCCCTAAGTGTATCTCTAGCAGTAGCATGCTGGCTCTGTAGATAAACAAGGAACAAACTGGCTCTGCTCTCACATTTCAAGTGAAAGGAGGAGAGGAAATGGTTTTAAGTTGTGCCAGGGGATGCTCAGGAAATATTTTTTTCCCTGGCAGAGTGGTCAGGCCTTGGGCTGAGCTGCCCAGGGAGGTTTGGAGTCACTGGAATTGTCCCAGAGGAGTCTGATTGTGACCCTTGGGGACAGGGTTTGGGGTGATGGCACTGGGTGATCCTGGAGGGCTCTTCCAGCCCTGAGCATTCTGTGATTCTGGCCTTGAACACCTCCAGGGATGGGACATAATATTTCCACAACTCATGGCACAAACAGATTACAGTTTCAGTTGTGAGGCCAAATATTTTAACTAATTGTTCATCTCAAGCTTCAGAAACACCAACCTTGTGCTGCTGCCACATCCTGCCCTGCACAGAGAGGAACAAATCTCCAGTGCTCCTCACACCGCTCCTTTGTGTGACTTCATCTTGTGCAGGAAGTCCAGATACCTGCCTGGGCACATCAAAAGAAAGAAAACAATCTCCAAAGCCAGCTCTCAGCTCTGGAATTCACTTTCCCTGGGTTAGCTCAGGTGCCTGCACAGAGCTCTGCTCTTTGTGAAACCTTTCCACAGGCAGGAAGGGGCTGTGCTTCAAATCCTACAGTTTGATTCCCTGACAGGCTGTTCCTCACTCTGATGTCAGTGTTCAGCCCCTTCTCATTTGGTGAATCCAGTGAATTGGATTTAAATGCATTCAGCTCCACAATGAGCATTTCTTGATTTCTGAGCTTCCCCTACCCTGGAAAAGTTCATGAGGAAATGAGAAAACTGAATCAAAACCTCACCATGCAAGGGAATCTAAAGCAGAACGGGCAAAACCAGTCCCTGTTTCAAGATGAGCTCCTGCCACGTTGGCACAGAATTAATTTAGAGCTGTGAAGCTGCTGTTTCTGTTGTAGTGTAACTTCAACTTCATCATGACAAGCTTTTACTAAAAATTTCAGAATTTTATGACAAGCTTTGACTAAAAAATTCAGAATTGTATGACAAGCTTTGACTAAAATGTTGAGAATTCATGACAAGTTTTGACCAAAAAGTTCAGAATTTTAGACAAGCTTTGACCAAAAAGTTCAGAATTTTATCACAAGCTTTAACTAAAAAGTTCAGAAATTTATGACAAGCTTTAACTAAAAAGTTCAGAATTCTATCATAAGCTTTGACTAAAAAGTTCAGAACTTTACCACAAGCTTTGACTAACAAGTTAAGAATTTTGTGACAAGCTTTGACTAAAAAGTTCAGAATTTTAAACAAGCTTTTACTAAAAAGTTCAGAGTTTTAAATTGGGAAAACATTCTGTTGTTATTACTTTTATTATTCAACCAAGGCCTTGCATGCACCAGGGAATTTACTGAAATAGGTTTTCTAAATAAAATAAAGTAACCATGTCAGTCAGCTCCTCTTTACAGAGGGTGGAAGGAAACCTTGGAAAAAACAGGGAGTAATATCAGCCCTCAAACTCCCAGCTCCACTGTGTAACCTTGGAGTAGCTGAGCTGCTCTTGTTGACTTTACAGGAATATTTTGAGGCTTTGCTGTGCTTTGTGACCAGCTGGTTCCTTCTCCTTCTCCTACTTAAAAGCTTTTCCAAGGATTTCTCTGGGAGCAGCTTTTTCTCCTGTGTTTTTTTTTGTTTAATATCAGATATTGTTCAAAACTATAAATGCTGCAGAGGTGTCCAGGTTCCCCAAATATACCAATTTATGTTGGTAATAATTTATTAATTGCCCTTTATTCTTGCAAATGCACAATTGCCTTCATGAGAAAACTGCATGAAACCCATTTCTCATAAAGATCAAATGCTCTTTTAATTAACACAAAATGATTAGCACAGGGCTCATCTTCTGTAGAAGTTGAATCTGTCAAAGTTATTCCCAGGTAATGTCAGAGATCTGAACAATTCCCCTGACTTCTTGGAAAACTTTTCTGATTCTGTGTTCTTCACCAAATATCAAAATTAAGCACCTTACATTAAAATTACTGCAAAAAGGAACCTGACTTCAGTTAATGATTTCCACAAAAATGCAAATTAATATTGTGTGGTTTCCTTGATTAATACTATAATGTAATATTCACATTTTTTTCTACAAGTATTATATTTGCTCAACATTGCAGCTTCATCACCAAAGTTGCATTTTCAATAATTCTGTAATAAATTTGGTCTTGCAGAGCTTTATCAAGAGATTTAATTGAGAATAACTTTGCATCTTCTGAGTGTTACATTCCAGCAGTTTAGGCTCTAGTCCTGCACTAATATCCATGCAGGCGGAGGAATAAATCAATTATCCTCACATCCAGATCCGATCGCAAGATCACAGATATCAATTCTCCAATACAAACTTCCCTTTCAACTCTCAAGTTAAATCAGGACTAAACAAAACTGAGCTGCTGAAATTAAATATGTGGAGGTCAGCCTGTAATTTAGCAAGATATTTAATTACACTGCAGGTCACTTAAGTTTGCCATTTTTCCTCAGGACTTGTGCTGTTATTTAACAAATATTTTGGATTTTTAATATTATTCACTGTGTTATTTGTTCTGTTAATTGTAGTGATTTTGGTACAGAAATGTTCAAAGGGATGGAGACCGTGCATGTATTTTTTATTTGTAATAGGGCACTATTGATTTCTTTACAACTTCACAGATATCACAAGGTATTTAAAAGTGGCAGGGAGTAGATTTAGACTGAAGGTGCCCAATTCACACTAAATAATCTGTGGTCAATAAATAAAATTATTTTTCCATCTCTGGGAAGAAAGTTTAATGTCAACTTGGACTTTTTTTTAGCACAGGATGTGGATGAGTTCTTCCAGGACATGCAAAAATGCATTTACAGAGTGTATTTAATAAAGAGCAAATCCTGATTCTGCAGTAATCCTGAGAATTCTGTGAATTCACATTCAGCAAAACAGCACCAAGAAAGATAAATAGGATAAACATGTTCTATCCCATGGGATTTGCTAAAAACAAAAACCCCATGTCCCTGGGATTGCTGTCCCTGGAACAGCCTCCAAGGTGCGAGTCTGTCCTACCTTTGAACTCGTCTTGGTTTGGAAAGCCAGGTCTGCTAAGGAAGGCAGGAGCCTCCCCTGAAATGGAGAATATAAACCCCCTCCCTCTGAATTACTATAAATTTGAAATTAAGGGGCTCTCAGGCAAAAATATGGGAGCAGGAATAACAGTTCTGTATTAGGGAAGAAAATAAAAAAAGATAAAATAAACAATGCAGTAAACCAAAACAACACTGACAGAGTCAGAACACGACCTGACACCCTGTGGGTCAGGGTGCTGGTAGCAATCCAGTTGGAATGGTGGCTGCAGCCCTCCTGGAGGGTCAGGAGTGGTTCTGCTGGAGCAGGGATCCTGTGGAAGGGTGTAGTCTTCCTCTGAAGATCCAGTGGAAGAGGCAGCTGCTGTTCCTCTGGGAAATCCAATGGAGAAGCCGTGCTGGTGTTCCAGACCTCAAGATTGTATCCAGGTAGGAACCTGCTCTCACCCTGTTTGTTTAGGTGAGTTCTTGGGCAGTTCACACACAGGAGGGGCTCAGAGCTTCTCCCGGCTTTTGGAGCATCCAGAGCCATGGCAGGAGCAGCCGGGAGCCACTCCCGGGATTCCCGGGATTCCCGCAGCTCCTGACCTGGCCAGGCAACACCTGGGCAGGTAAGGCAGGACCAGGGAAGCTTTTCCAGCTGGGGAATCTCCAGCTGGAAAATGTGAGTATGGAATTATTCCATTGCCTAGAAACCCGAAAACATTTGTCAACTTTAGGAGTAAAGGGCAAAATATATTTCTGAAAGTGTTCACAGTTATTTTATTTGTTTTGCTGAGACTTCCTCCTTTTAAGCCAGTATTTTAGAACTAAAATTGTCAGTATTTCAGAACTAAAATTAAGAATTAAAGTAATAACAATAATGTAATAATAATTATAATTATACAATATTATATATTATAATATTATAATCTATTATATAATTATATAACACTACTACTAGTACTTCATCTTCTTCTTCTTCTTTTCTGTTTATTTGAAAGCACTTTTCCATTTCTTCTTCTTCCTCTCTTCCTCTTCCTCCTCTTCTTCCTCTTCTTCTTTTTCTTCCTCTTCTTCTTCTCCTTCTTCTCCTCCTCCTTCTCCTCCTTCTCCTTCTCTTTCTCCTTCTCCTTCTTCTTCTTCCCCTTCTTCTTTTTTCTATTTTTTTTAAGGCAATTTTCCATTTCTCCAGCTGGATCTGTTGCACAGCACCAGAGATGGAAAAAATCAGAAAATCTTGGTGGAAAGAGCATCTAGAATTGTGGTGACCCCACCAAAAAAAGGCAGACACAGCACCCAGCACTCCATCTGGGCTAATGGGGTCAGATTGTCCTCCTTGGATTGATGCTGGAGTTGCTGCCTCAAAAAATAACCAGGCACTCAGAGAGCACAGGGAACGTGTCAGAGAGGCAGGCAGAGGGAATTTGGGGGTTTTGTGCATAAATAAAAAAGATTTCAGTGTTATTTAAACCATCTCGAGTTCACTTGGAGCTGGGAGATCCTAAAGGGAAAGGAGCCCTTGGTGAAAAATGGGCCAGGGGGTGGCTGATGTGTGGGAAGAACCCAAATATTGCCATAAAAATCAGATTTACTCCATGAAAATGGTCCCAGGGATGCACAGGGTGGGATTTTGGGGGGTCTGAGCAGGGCCAGGAGTTGGAGTCCAAGGTCCTGGTGGTCCCTCCCCACTCAGGATATTCCATGATTCCATTGTATCCTGATTTTCCAGCAGCTCTGCTTTGTGGAGGCCCTGGATGCTCCCAGCAAGGGATGGGGAGAACCAACAAAAGGTGAGAGCAAATCCTGGGGAAGAAGAAAGAATCCTTGGGGAAAAGCAGGAATTGAAGATGGGAAGCCAGTCTTGGTCAGTTCCTGATTTGTTCTTTCAAGCATTTCTTTAGTGCTGGAAAACGTGGTTTAAATTTGAGTTCTGTGCATGGTGATGGGTGAAGGTGTCTCTCATTTTGTGTTAGATATAGAATTTTTATAGAATCTTTAATTTTGTGTTAGATGTTAGGATTATTATCAGTTCTTAATATATTTAATATATCTTTTTAATCTATTGAATTTATCTTCTTAGTATATTTAATTCTGTAATAATAATTGATATTACTAATATAATATCAAGAGCTGCAGAAGCAACTGCTTACTCCACACAACCCTCATTTTAACAGCACTCTACATTTGCTTAATTTTATATATATATATATATATATATAAAGAATAACCTCATTTTGAAATCTCCAGGCATAATCTGGATGTGATGTTTTGTATAAAGGGGGAGTTGAAGTGAAAATGACTTTTAAAAACATGTTTTCATGTGCATAATTTTATTTATTGGGTTTTTTGGGGGGGATGTTGCTATAAGTAAACCACTGAGGAAACCAAGAGAAAATTGAATTTTAAAGTAACTCTGACTGGCTTTGACTTACACTGTGATTTTTAGTTTTGCTTGCTGGGGTGGGAAGGCTGAAGGAACAAAAATAGAAATTGAGGCACAACCAACAAAGGCCCTGAGGTTTTATTTTTATGAGACAACAGACCCACAGTGATGATGTCAAGAAAAAGCAAACTTAGAGTAAAAAACAAACAAAGCAACATTGCTGTGGAATTCTCCAGTTACCTACAGAAAATAAGTGAAATCTTCATTTTGAGTCCGTTCTAATTAATAAATGTGTCGCTTTCCAGCCAGAAATGGATGGCCAAGGAATAAATGGGAGATCAAAAGGAGTCCTGGGATTCCAGCATCCAGTGAGGTGAGTTAATCCTGTCACCTGAGAGAGGAAAAGTGACCAAAAAAAAAAAAAAAAAAAGATGAAATTCCTTCCTTCTCAGGAGAAGGATCAGTTAGTCCCTGGAAAATCTCATTTTAGTAACAATTTAATTACTCACCAAACTTCACAGATGTTTATCCCTCAGCAAAGATGCCCAGGCTGAACAGAGCCTGAAAAAGATGAAAATAAGGAAAAAGTAATTTTAAAACCTCGACTTTTTGCCTCACCTAATTTATATTTACATTAATTGCTCACTAAGGCCAAATAATGAATGGGAACAGCTGCTGGTGGAGTGGGATTGGTGCAGATTTGAAGTTGCTTTAAGTTGCTCTTGATTAAAAGTTGAAGTCCAGGTAAAGCTTTTTAAGGTCAGAGGACTGATAAGGGTTTTCACCAATGTTTGTATTCTTTCATTAGGAAACTCCTAATTGGGGTTTTCCTTTAGAGAAGGAAAATCAATGAATATCCCTCTTCTTTACAAGTATTTGTTTTAAAGCTTTGGCAAATGAAATTCTGTCGGACCTTAACTGCTGTCAGATTTCACTGGGAATTGGCCCAGGTGAAACCAAGAGGGGCCATCTATGATTTTAATACAAAACAATGTGGATTTGGAAATAAATAAATCAGTCTACACCTCCTCCTCCACCTGGAGACACAAAATCCACTAAAATCAACCCCAGTCTAACCCTGGTATCCTAATTCTAGAATTAATTAATTAAAAAAATAAATTATAATGTTTAAGCTAGATTGGATGGACAAGTGTTGCACTGTTTAACTTTTTCTCTTAAAATGTGTTTTCTTCTTCTCAGGCTTTATTTGCCCAAATCCAAACCCCAGAAGTTTCTTGCTGACATTGGAGAGAAGGTTCTGGCCAGTTTTCCTGCACAAGCCACAATTCACTTCTACAATGATGATGCTGAGTCTGAGTCTGAGGAAGAGCCCTGAAAGACCCAGAATCCACCTTAAAAAATGAAGAATTTCAAAAAGAACTGTCAGGAATGGGTGGACAGACATCTGACCAAACAGAGAAATACAGCAGAGCTCAAAAAGAAATCATTTATAATTCTCTTTCCAAGGAAAATGAGTCAAAGCACTGGAAAATTGGAGGAAATCCTTTTGTGTTTTTAGAGACTTTCACAAATGATTTAAATCAGGTTGGTTTCAGTAACAGAGATAAAGAACATTGGGAGCATTGTACTGAGTTTTTATTTTAGACACTGCAGCCCTGAGAAAGTGAAAATTGCATTTTCATTGCAGTTTCATTTTCATGTGCATTGATTGTGAGGCTGAATAATGTAATGTACAGCCCCAAAATAACCCAAACAAAACACACTGAACAAATAACCCAAACAAAACACACTGAAATTAGGCAAGGAATTGTTTCAAATGTTGCTTATAGGCTCCCTGGGATATATTTATTCTGCTAAAAATGCTGAATGCCCAGCTGGCCTCACCCATTTCCAGTAGAACCCACAGGTTCTGCCAAACATTTGTGATATTTTCTGGGCTTCTGCCATTCTCTTCTTATCAGATTTTCCCCCTGCAATCTTTTTCCAGACAGAAAAAAAAAAGTCAGCCTTGATTAAAACCCACAATTTAATTTAATACCACATTAAAACTTGCATTATGTGGCACCTTCCCCACAATGTCTTTCATGCTCAGAGAGTTTCTCAGCACTTGCCTTTCTACCAGCACCTCTAAATACCTCAAGGATTAAATATTTGTCCCCACTAGGTTTAAAATTTGTTATTTTTAATGTCCTTTAACTCCAACCAAAACTGCCATGAGACAAAGCAAATGCAGAATTTCAGATTTTGGACCTTTCCTGCACCTCTGGTGGTTGTGAGATGAGGTCAGAGAGTTTTCAGAAGCCCTGGAAGTTTGTGCCAGCTCCTCCTCTCAGTCAGGTACTGGCAAACAAAGGAGTGTCACACATTTAAAGTCTGGAAAAATTAAGATTCCAAATGAATAAACCTATTAGAATGAAGGATTTTTTGGAAGATCTCCACTTGCAAACTCACAAGAGGATCATTAATTAAATTTACACCACGAGACAAAATCCTGTCACATAGGGAATGACAAGAACGAGTTGAAATTGAAACCTCAGAGTGACAAAGGAAAATTCAGCTTTTAGATTCATTTCCACTTCTCCACTTCCAAACACATGGCACCAAAACACAGATAATTTAAGGTGTTTCACAAGATATCCTAAAATAATTTTATTTATTTAAATTTTTGTTTAATTTTGTTTAATTAATTTTAAATTTATTTAATTTATTTAATTTTAATTTTTGTTTTCTTCAATTCACTGAAACGTTTCCTATTTAATGCTATTTATTCTGCACTGCCTTCATCTCTCAGCTGCTTTCCATCCATAGCACAGCACCCCAACAAAACTGACTTTGGCAACCCCTCTGGAAGGGAACTGGCAGAAGAAAACGGAATCCTTCCAAAACTTTCTCCTCAGAAAAAGAGAAACTTCCTGAATGGAGAGATACAAAACACCCCTTTCATCCCAGCTGGGTGAAAGCTGACTGGAAATTCAACAGGACTCAGCAAGCAGGACTCTTAAAATTAAACATTTTAACAACTCAGGCCCACAAGAAAGGTGAACAAAATATATCTACACAAGATCAGTCAAATATTTTGTTTATAAGGCAGAAACATTTTGGGATTTCCACCCACAAATGAAATTGAAGTTCAGAGGAACTTGTTGCATTTTTAATGTTTATAGACTCTTAGCACAGATGTGTCCCAAGATGAACATTTAATATTAATATTAGAGCTTTTTATTTTATATCAGAGGGTCTTGGGTTGTCCTTGCTCCTGTTCTTCCCCTGCCCAGCCACAGGGGGTTTGAGATGATCCAGTGGAGCTGACAGAATTCATTATGGAATAAGGAATTATGAAATAATTTTGGGATGGTCTGGACAATGCTTTAGAGATCAGCAAAAGTTTATCTGCTTAACTCAAGGGAAATCATGGAATGGTTTGGCTTGGGAGGGACCTTAAAGCTCATCCATGGCAGGGACACCTTCCCCTGTGCCAGGCTGCTCCAAGCCCCAGTGTCCAGCCTGGCCTTGGGCACTGCCAGGGATCCAGGGGCAGCCACAGCTGCTCTGGGAATTCTATTCTAGGGCCTGCCCACCCTGCCAGAGAGGAAATTGTTCTTAATATCTGATCTAAACCTGTGATTTTTCAGTTGGAAGCCATTCCCTGTGTGCTGTCCCTGCATGCCCTGGAAATTGTCTCTCTCCAGGTTTCCTGGGGCTCCTTCAGGCCCTGCAAGGCCACCCTGAGCTCAGCCCAAAGCTTCTCCTGTGCAGCTGAACAATCCCAGCTGTGCCAGCCTTTCCTGCCAGCAGAGCTGCTCCAGCCCTTGGAGCATCTTCACAATCCATGTTTTTATCATCCTTCCCATTCCTGCCAAGATGGAAAGAAGAAAGAGACACAAATTTGGCAGCCCCGCTCCATGGAAACCCAGGGACCTTCCTTATTTCATGGTGACTTCCTTCCCTTCCCTTCCCTTCCCTTCCCTTCCCTTCCCTTCCCTTCCCTTTTCACAGCAAGATGTGTAAAACATCATCCATCCCCAACAGGATAAAGCCTGCAGGAGAACCCAAAAAGGTGCATTTAAATGCAAAACCGAATTTTCATGCCTGGCTTTATTCCAGCAGGGACAATGCAGTGGATTGAACTCCACCAGCTGTGCCACTAGTAAGGCAGAAAGGCAAAAACAAGGGCAAGTTTTGGTTTGTTTTTTTTTTTTTTTTCCTTTTTTTTTCTTTAGTTTCCCCCCAGTCTCTGAGAAGAATGGACCCCTGATATCCAGGTGCCACTAGTAAGGCAGAAAGGCGAAAACAAGGGCAAGTTTTGGGGTTTTTTTTTTCCTTTTTTTTACTTAGTTTCCCCTCAGTCTCTGAGAAGAATGGACACCTGATATCCAGGGATGTTTTGTAAAGAAAGGCACCACCGTTCAGTCACGTGGGAGACTTTTT
The DNA here is from genome assembly GCF_017590135.1 of Pyrgilauda ruficollis. Taxonomy (NCBI): domain Eukaryota; kingdom Metazoa; phylum Chordata; class Aves; order Passeriformes; family Passeridae; genus Pyrgilauda; species Pyrgilauda ruficollis. The sequence goes on from NW_024530377.1 coordinate 396,531, forward strand.
TCCCTCAAAATCTAAGGCAAAATTTATATAAATCTACATTAAAAACCTCCTCTTCTCTTTGCAGAACTGTGTATCTTCTCATCCCAGTCACAGGCAAGACCTGTGGATGCCCAATTCCCCAAAATCCATATTTTAGCCCCAAACTCCCACTATTGCCTGGTTTGATTTTGCTCCCAGAGGCAATTTCTGAAGTGTCACACATGGCCAAGCTGAAGGAAAGGTCACCACGGTGTCTCTGAAGCAGCAGTGACAGAAAAGCCAAGATTGAGTTTCACCCCTGCAAGTTCTCCTTGACCAAAGAGCCCCCCTTGGCCTCCCCATAACTGTGGGGTCTGCAGAGAAGTGAAATTCATCCCTGATCCAATCTTTGCCCAAGGTTTACATCCTTTCATTTGTGTTTTTCAGGTCGTTTTCCAGGAGTTTTCCTTGACCCTGAAGGGATTTGGGCATCCTTGACAAGGCACTGAATTAATCCTCCCATCAAATGATCCCAAAGGTGGCCTTCACTCGTTGGCAGGGAGGAATTCCAGGTGAAATTGCTGTCTCAGGAAGGAAAAAGGGTGGAAAATACACAGGAAAAAAAAAAAAAAAAAGATTGCAGTCAATACTTCAATGTCTGGAACGGGATTAGAGGAGTGACAAAAGGGTAAACACACCTTTGTGGCTGCTGGTCATCAAATCATGAATTCATGGAAATTAAATCATTAATGAAAATTAATAAAAGGACAGGATTGTGGCAGGGCCAAGAAACAACAGCAAACAAAACCCCAAAACTTCTTTAATAACTTAAAATTACCACACAAATCAATGCTGTTCTAATTTAGAAACAAATTCATTTTCATACAAGGCCCCCACATGCCAATACAGCTAAAATTCAGTATTTCAAAGTGAAATGTTGAAAAGCTTTTTTCCCTTCAATAAGGAGGTGTTTTAATCCTACCTGGAATACTGAACAAGGAGATTTTTCCTCCAAATTCAGGCAAAAACCCAACCAGCTACAGATTTATATTTACACCAAAGTGATTGTTACCAAGTCTTAAAATATTCCAGAGCAGCTGATGATCATTTTGACAGATTTCTAAAGAACTGGCATAAGATTTTCCAGGCAAATTCTCAAAAATTTATTATCTTTTAATGAAATAATAACATTTTAAATTAAATTCTCTGCTGAAGTTGGTTACAGGCTTAATAAATACTGAGGTTCTATTCACTGGGTTTTAAAATAGACCTAAATAACATTGAGTCCTGGAGATAACTGTATCTGTGACACTTGGGAGAAGGGAAATAAATAAAAAAAAAGTACAATTCACTGTTTATAAACATCTGAACCACTTAACCTTGGGTTTTAACAGTATGGACCTGTCAGTTCCTCTATTCCAGCTATTCTCTTTAACTTTGTTGTCAGTATTTTCTTAAAAATAAGTTTGAAAAAGTAATTTCAAGACTTGTTTCATCAAATCTTCTCAACCCACCTTTATTATTTTTGGTAACTCAGTAAATCTGATATTTTGGGGGCTGGGGGATCAACAGATTTGGCTAAATAAAGAATTGTGTGAAGGAAAATGGATCATTTATCACCTCAGCCCAGGAGAAACCTCCCAGAACCACAGGTAAATGGTGAAGATGGAAAAAACAGCCACATTTTATTAATATTTACAACAGCTAATAATATCTTTACAATGCAAACACTTCCAGTTAATAATGAAAAAAAGATCCTCAAGTGTTTGACTGGCAAAACACATTTTCTCTCCCTGAATTCAAAGAGAAATAGAACTAAACTCTGTCTAAAAGCTGCTCTTTTTTCCCTCTCAGAGGGGAATTCCAAGCAGAAAGCTGCAAGTAACAGAACACTTTTCAAGCCACTTTTTCAATTTCTAAAGAATAACCAGATAAATTATTGGGGCATAATTTTCAGAGGAATGCAGGTTATTAAGGTGAATAATAATGATAATAATAATAATAATAATAATAATAATAATAATAAATTTAATTAGAAATCCAGGGAAAAAAAAAAGCTGAGAGTTTTTATTTTTAGCTTGGAGAGGTTTTAAATAGTAAAACTCTGTAAGTTTTATTAATCCTTTGTCCAAACAGATTTTAACAACAACTATCTGCTGTTGCAGATCCCTTTTTCAGGGAGGAAGAACATCCTGTTGACTTCACTGATGGGAATATCTCTCAGGGCTGGAATTGCCTCCTCTTGGAATTTCTTCTGCTGCTGCTTTTTTGCAAAGTTATCTACAAAAGATAAGGAAAACATTTCACGGCTTCCAGGTCCTTTTCTTCCAAGAATATGATGTAATTTTATAATGCAGCACTACAAATTTAGCTGCTTTAAAGGATGAAAACCCCACCAGGACTTCCAAGGAATGAAATATTTGAGTTTAAAAAAGGCTTAAAATTTGGGTTTTATTTAAAGGCTTAAAATTTGGGTTTTATTCTTTGTAGAACAAATTCTTCCAGAATTCTCAGTGAAGGATTAAACTTTTCAAAAAGCAATAAAATTACCTGTGATGGTGTGAGTGGAGTTGAGTGGAGCTGTGCTCATCATGTTAATCCCAAAAAGCAAAATATACCCAATTCCCACTGCCACCAGGAGATAAACTGGCAGAGCAACTGCCCAGTACCTGAGAAAAAGGATTTAAAAGTTTACATTTAGTAACAAATGCCTAATAATAAATCAGTTTTAATGTTGGTATTGTATCTGCGATGAATTTCTCCAGGAGGAAAAGAAACAACACCTCTGATTATGGATCCTGACTGCACTGGAGCTACTGACAAGCCATCACATAAATTCCTTTAAAAAGGTGCTTATTTTTTAATTATGGCCTAAAGTTTGCTGTATTCCCACCAGCAAACTTCCTAAAAGCAAAATGTCACATTTATCCTAAAATATCCCAATATTATTTATTTCATGGCACAACAAAACATTTTCACCATAGCTACATAAAAAAATGCTTTCAGAAACATTACAGCCCTTTATCATCAGGAAAAAATGGATTTAATGCAAGGCTATTATTTAAAAACAAAAGGTTTTTTATTTGAAAATAATTAAGGAGTTTAATTGGCTGAACTTACTTTTGAGGCCAGTATGTCAGTCCCAGGGAGAAGAGCCAAGTCTCAGGAATATAAGCCCAGATAAGGTACAAAACTGCACAACAAAATTAAAAAGTCACAGTAAGACTGATGGTGTTTTGGACTTCCTGAATTTTGCTTTTATTTAAACCAAAATACCTCTCCCAAAAGATTGCAGAATTTGCCTCTCAGACACTAATCCTGCCCAGTCCCTGGTTACACTGGATCAGTTTTATATTTGCTTTAACATTTAATGTCTAATTTCCTATGAAGGCAGACAAGAATTTATTCCAATTTAAACTGCAGAAAAATAAAGAAAAAACAACAAAACCACCCCAAACACCTCAATAAAAAGAAGCCAAAGGAATCTGAACAGAGGTAATATTAAAGCAGAAAATTATCTCACAGAGGTCATTTAATGGAAAAAAAAACCGGGTGGAATTGCAGTGTTTGTATGGAACTGTAATGAAAAATTATTGAAAATCCTTCCTGGTTCTTCCTGGGAGAGGAGCTGAGCCCAACTCCCCCTGGTTTCTCACTGCCCGAGGGTGCAAGAGACCCACAGCAGGATCCTGCACTAAAGAGATTTACAGCACCTTTTCTTGTGTTGGAAAAGTGTTCCCTACCCTCTCCAACCCTGGATCCCCAGAGAAATGAGGAACCCATCACACCAGCACAGAAAAGCTGATGGAACCCAAAATATTTTCCACTGCTGTTGACCAGACCGACTTATTTTTTTAATTATTTTTTTTTCAGTATTTTGGTGGGGAAGGCAACGCCACAACTACCTCCAGTGCTCAGTGAATGTGAGAATGTGCGTGATTCGAGTAAAAAACGGATTAAAACGGGAACGCAGCACAGCAGCACTCCGGGGTGATGGATCCGGCTGTGGGATACTCACTGAAGCCAAACCACGAGCCCAAAAAAAGCGCAAATCCGTAAATTGCCCTTTCTGGCAGCGGGGCCGGAGAGTTCTCAACCATCCTGGGCTCTTCCCTTGAACTTCGCGGGGAGGGCGGAGAAGGGACACGAGGATGGCGGAGATTTCCTGGGGAGCCCCTTGGGGGCACCCCCCGTGCCCCTCCCTCCCCCACCCCCCGCCGGGCTCTGCCCCTTCGCCTTCCACAGCCTGGGACAGCGGCAGGAGGAGGAGGAGGAGGAGGAGGAAGAAGAAGAAGGGAGGAAGGGGGGAAGGGGAGGAAGGGGCTCCCTACCCCCGCTCCCGCATCCGGCCACGCGCGCAGGCGCACGGCCCGCCGATTGGCCGCGGCCCGTGACGTCAGAGGGCGGGCGGCCAATGGGCGGGGTGTCCGGCGGGCGGGGCGCGCTGGGGCGGCGGGAGCGGCGGCGGCGTAGGAGCGGATCGGATTGGGAATCAGAATCGGGAATCGGAGCCGGAGCGGTGCGTGCGCGATGCGGGGATGGATACAGGGAGGGAGGAAGGGAGCGGGTGCTCCTCGGCTGCCTTCTCCCGCGCTTCGCCCATCGCGGAACCCCCGCTTGCTGCCCGGTTTGTGCCCGGCACCGTGACGGGCGCTCCCGGCCCGCCCGAGGCGGAGCGCGGTGCCGGGAGCCTCTCCGGGCTCTTGCAGCACCGGCACGGACAGCGCTGTGCCGGCGGGATAACACACGGGATAACGCACGTGCGAGAGCCCGCGGGTTCCGGGATGGGATGGCGACGCTGGGGGGAGCCCGGGAGCTGCCGGGACGGGGCGGGGCGTTCGGCATTCCGGGGTGGAGCCGCGATTCCCGAGGGGTGCAGCCGCCGCGATTCCCGGGGTGAAGCTGCCGTGATTCCCGAGGTGCCGATGTGATTCCCGGGCTGCTGCTCCTTGGCCCTGCAGAGAGAAGTGCCCCGGCTCCTGTCGCGGTGTGGATCAGAGTTAGTCGCCGTGCCAAGCTTTCAGCCGGGTTTAGGATGGCTGTTCTCAGCGTTAAGCTCTGCTTAACTGCTGCTCGGTTTTCCCTAGACCCGGCAAAGTGAGGTTTAGCGCTGTGATCGTGGCAGGTGGGGCACAGCTCCAGGTGTTCGTGTTTCTCACCCTCCCTTTCTCTCAGGGTGATGTGCCATGGCTGATCCCCTCTTCAAATCCGACCTTGTTGCAGCTTTGGCTCTTTTTGCTGGTGATTCATCCTACTTTCAACAGGTAAGTGGGGTTGGAGCTCCATGGGAAACTTGCAGAATGTTCCAGGGGGGTTTTACCCTGATCTGACCCTGGCACAGGGTGCCCAGAGCAGCTGTGGCTGCCCCTGTATCCCTGGAATGTCGAAGGCCAGGATGGACATTGGGGCTTGGCACAGCCTGGGATGGTGGAAGGTGTCCCTGCTATGGCAAGGTGGGATGGGATTATATTTAAGGCCCCTTCCAACAAAAATCATTCTGGGATTCTCTGCTCAGATCTCCAGAGTCATTCCCAGTGCTGATGAACTCAAGCTGCCATACAGGTACCTCACCCTGGCCATGACTCCCTTACAAAAACCCCAAACTGGGGCAGAGCCAGAGCCTGTGTGCCCTGACAGCAGCAGGGGCTTGGTGAGTGCAGCTCCTGTCAGCACAGCCTGCCCAGCCTGTCGGTCCTGTGGCCATTCCTGGGCTGCGGCAGCTCAGCCTCACACATCAAACCCTGGCCCTGCAGGGCACTCTGCTCTGGCTTCCTGGGGTTTCCGCTCTGCTTTCTTGGGATTTCAGCTCTTGGCCCCTGGGTTTTCATGCCTCTTGGCCTCTGGCCTGTGGCATTTCAGCTCTTGATTTCTGGGATTTCAGTTCTTGGTTCCTGGGTTTTCACCTCTTGGTTCCTGGGATTTCAGCTCTTGGTCTATGGGGTTTCAGCTCTGGGTCCCTGACATTTCAGCTCTGGGTTCCTGGGATTTGAGCTCTTGGGCTGTGGGATTTCAGCTCTGAATTCCTGGGATTTCAGCTCTTGGCCTGTGGGATTTCAGCTCTGAATTCCTGGGATTTCAGCTCTTGGCCCCTGGGTTTTCATGCCTCTTGGCCTCTGGCCTGTGGCATTTCAGCTCTTGCTTCCTGGGTTTTCACCTCTTGGTTCCTGGGATTTCAGCTCTTGGTTCCTGGGATTTCAGCTCTGGGTTCCTGGGATTTCAGCTCTTGGTTCCTGGGTTTTCACCTCTTGGTCTGTGGGATTTCAGCTCTTGGTTCCTGGGATTTCAGCTCTGGGTTCCTGGGATTTCAGCTCTTGGTTCCTGGGTTTTCACCTCTTGGTCTGTGGGATTTCAGCTCTTGGTTCCTGGGATTTCAGCTCTGGGTTCCTGGGATTTCAGCTCTTGGTTCCTGGGTTTTCACCTCTTGGTTCCTGGGATTTCAGCTCTTGGTCTATGGGGTTTCAGCTCTGGGTCCCTGACATTTCAGCTCTGGGTTCCTGACATTTCAGCTCTGGGTTCCTGGGATTTGAGCTCTTGGCCTGTGGGATTTCAGCTCTGGGTCCCTGGGATTTCAGCTCTGCAGTGACTGCAGCTTTGCCCCTTCTTTGTTCTTCCAGTCTCTTCCAATTTTACGCATTTCTTTGTGCCCAGCAAGGCTCTGTTTATTTAATCCCAGACTGGTTTGGGTTGGGAGGGACCCCAAATCCTATCCAGTGTCACCCCTGCCATTTCAGGCACACTTTCCACTGTGCCAGGCTGCTCCAGCCCCAGTGTCCAACCTGGCCTTGGGCACTGCCAGGGATCCAGGGGCAGCCACAGCTGCTCTGGGAATTCCATCCCAGCCCTGCCCACCCTGCCAGGGAACAATTCCTCATTCCCAAGATCCCATCCAGCCCTGCTCTCTGGCAGTGGGAGCCATTCCCTGTGTCCTGTGGCTCCAGTTCCTGATGAATTTTCCCTGTCAGTGTCATGGTTTTACATAAGAATCATTTATGGAAATAATGTAAAAGCTTCTGTGTAATTGGCAGTCTGTAGAACCACTAAAAAGCTATACATGCCTCTGAAAAACACATGTTAAACTTAACTGAAATTTAATAAACTAACTACAATTTTAATAAACGTGAGTAAATTAAATTTTAATATAAGTGAGTAAAGCTTTTCTTGTCCATTCATAACCATTAACATATGGCCATTTTTTTAATGGGGATGCAGGTAAATACTCTTTTTTTCTCCAAACAAAACGCTTTCTTTGCTTGCTATTGGCTGTGCAATGTAATAAATGGTAAATATGTAAATATATTACATATAAATATGTAAGTATTGTGTTTATCTTTAGCGTCATGGAACCTTTGGACAGACAGTGCTGCCTAATCCTAAAACAGGTATGGAAACGAAACCAATATTCTTCCATTTCTTGGATCTTTGAATTGCTATTTAATTTTACTTTTCCTTATTTTGCCTGAAAGTTGGTTCATTATTACTTTTTAGCAGAAGCATTGTTATATTCTGTTACCCTGGAACAATTCTCATCTATTTCTCCTAAAATAACTTAAATATTCAGTAATATTTACATAAATGCAGGCAATGAATGCTGTGAGGATGGAGATTCAAGGCTGGTGGTTTTAGCTGTGTAGGTCTAAAAACAACTTCCATTTTTTGGGTTTTTTTTTTGTTTTTTTGCAGAGAAGGTTTTGCAGTAAGAATTAACCAAAAATTCCCAGTTGCAGAAAAACAGATGGCTCAAATTCAAAATTATATTTTCTTCACCACCCTCTAATTTGTGGGAATAAGCAGATAAACAGCTGTGGAAAGTGATTGTTTTGGTGGTTGTTTTTTTTTTTTTTTTTTTTGTTTGGTGGTTTTTTTTTTTTTTTTTTTTTTTTTTTGTTTTTTTTTTTTTTGTTTTTTTGGTTTTTTTTTGGTGTGTGTATTTTTCCATGGGTTTTTTCCTTTTATTTCCCTGTCTGTCTTTTCCCGACTGTCAGGTGAGGCTGCTCTGCTCTGAGAGTACCTGAAGCCACCCCAATAAACTTTAATTTCCTCCGGAGGACTTGAAGCCACCTCAATGCCCCCATTTAATTTTTAATTCCCCTCCATCCCTCCCAGTTCTATCCACATTCTGGGAATTGCAGGATGCTTTTGAGGACAAACCCTGATGCTTTTGTGCCCTCTTGCCCTGCTTAATTCAATTATTCTTGTCCAGAATAATTCATGGATACAGGTGGAAGAGGCTGATGTTTTCCTGGAAAAGAACATTCCCTTCCAGCCCAGCAAGGAGAGGCTGCATTTATCCATTTTTATCTTAATTTATCCATTTTTGTCTTAATTTATCCATTCAGAATACAGGGGTGCAAAACCTTCCAGCAGCTCCCTATCCATAATTCCATAAAAACCCCCTCTCCAAAACCCCCTCAATTACCAGGTGAGTTCGGAGTGTTCAGATTCCCTTGCTTTGGTTTGTCAGGAATACAGGCTGGAAATCATCCTGGATTTTAATTATTGGCACTTCGGAACGCCTGAATTCATCCTTTATTTTAATATTTATTGGTACTTTATAATGATTGATTTTAATATTTATTGGCACTTTGGAATTCCTGAATTAATCCTTTATTTTCGTATTTACTGATACTTTGGAATTCCTGAAATAATGATTGATTTTAATGTTTTCTGGCACTTTGGAATGCCTGAATTCATCCTTTATTTTAATATTTATTGGTACTTTATAATGCCTGAAATAATGATTAATTTTAATATTTATTGGTACTTTGGAATCCCTGAATTAATCCTTTATTTTAATGTTTATTGGAACTTTGGAATGCCTGAATTGTGCCCTGTAATTCCCATTTTTTTTGCCCTTCCAGGAGTTGATCCCTGTGAGGTGTGGTGCAGTCAGCCTGTGGAAAAATTAAGGGAATTTTGCAATGTGATCAAAATCAGAATCTTTTGGTGTGCACTCTTCACGAGGGAGAGCACGACCTTTGTGGATGAATTTTGGTGAGTGTCCACATTTTCCAAGGAGATTTCCCTCCAAATCTTCCCACTTTTCCAAGGGCATTTCCCTCCAAATCATCCCACTTTTCCTTGTTCCGGTGAAAATCCCTTGGGTGCTTCCAGTAAGGCTCCAGCTGGTGCAGAAATGTTGGAGTTGGTTGAGGTCAAGTTCTTGAATCCACAGGAAATGAAAAGATTAAGATTGATTTTCTGAAGTTTGGAATCTTTGGGATTTTGGAGTTCGGAATCTTTGGGAATCTGAATTTTGGAATCTTTGGGAGTCTGGGAAGCTGAAATTTGGGAGGTATTTCAGTATTTTTGTAGATGCTGACATTTCAAAAGCAGCAAAACCTTTCCAGCTCTTCTTCTTTTAATTATTATTATTTTTCTCCTTCCTCCTCTGAAGGGTTGGACGTGAATTTTTAAACATTCTCAGATCTAATCCCTCTAAGTATTCGTAATTAAGAACCTCTAACAGCTTGGTGTTTGTCTAAATAATAATTCATTCTGTTTTCCAACAGCTTGGTGTTTCTGGACTGGAACACGAAGAAAATCTTTGAGTTCAATGTTATGGAAGACCTTGCTGATTTAATTAAAAGAGTTGTTGTAAGTCCTGGATTTTGAATTTCAAATTTCTCCACTTTCAAATATATGTTCATTAAATCTGTCCCTTGAGCATCTCGGGGTTATATCCTGAATTAGACATTTCCTTTTGCTGAAGTGAAGACATAATTATCAATGATTTGATAATTGGGTTGCAGCTTTCCAGAAAGAAATTGTGGCCTAGGCTTTATTCCAGATGGGATAATTTAGGAAATATTTGCAGTCAGAAATGAAGTTGGTGGGTGAATGACTTGAATAAATTTTTTCCCCTCGTTCAAAAAATGATATTTTAAATTTGCTTTAACTGACTTAAAACAGAAACAGAATAGTGGAGAGGAGGATGTGAGGAATTTGTTCCATTTGTTGTGGATTTTATTTTAGATTTACGTAATAAAACATTTCTTACTTCTTTTCTTGAAATTGTGTGTCCAATCCCAAGCTACATTTTTATTTTGTAAATTTAGGTGTATTTTATTTTATAAATATAGATATAACATATTTCTTATTTAATTTCTCTTCATTTTCTGGCTTGTACATCCAAGAGTAAAATGGATTTGGAGGAGCAGATTTTGGGATGTCTCAGCTTTGGGTTTCTTTGGGATTTAGGGCTCAAAGGGGCAGAATTTCCTCAGCAGAAATTCTCTCTTCTCATTTATTTTTCAACAAAAATCTGGAATGCAGCTGCCCCAGTGATGCTGAATTCCAGCAGAACAGGAAATGTCACTGAGCTGAACCTGAGCAGGCAGAAATTCCAATTATCTCCTCTCAATAACTGATTTTTTAAATTTTTTTTAATTTTTTTTTATCCTTGTTCCAGAACATCCCACATTTCATCAGTGGCATCTTGAGGATTGGCAATGGAATAGAAAATGTGAGTTTCTGGAATTGTTTGGGAGATTCCCTGGAACTCCTCAGCTTCAAGGGCCTGGCACAGGCAGAGCTGGGAAATCTCCTGATCCATCTTTTTATTTACAGAATTCAGTTTCTGCTAGAACTGAGCTCGTTGCATTTTCCAGCTTTGGAAACTGTAAACTTTGGGCTGTGAAGATCCTGAATTTCCCTGGGTTTAATCTCTTTTGTCCCACTTGGAAACAACAACATCAATAATAATAACGTCAATATAATAACACCACTATAATAACAATAATATTATTATTTATCAATGATGTTATAATGGTTATTTATTAGTAATATGAATAATAAGCAACTCTTATTATTAGTCCTTTAAGACTAATCCTTTTATTCTTTTAACTACATTAACTACATATAAGTAGAATTTATCATGAAATTGAGAAGTTTTTAAAATAGTTAAAATGCTCTAATTACTACTGCTAATTTGATAATTTGAGGAGAACTTTGGATTGTTTGAATGTTTCATTCTGATGTTTTTCATGTATTTGACACCCTGATTTGTGTGTTTTCTTAGAATTATCAGTAAATATTCTTACAGTGTTTAAAGGCACTTCACTTAATATAGGTTTTTCTCTGAAATTTAGTTTTGTTTGTAACAGTTGGTGACCTAGAAAATAAATATAAACACCTAAAAAGTTTAGTAATACATTTTATAAATCCTCTAGATTTTACAATACCTAATCAAAACATCTGTTTTATCAAGAGCAGATAAATCACTTTAAAATCTTTACCTGCCATTAATAATAATCTTGATTTGGTTTTAATTATTATTCGAATTGTTATTTTTAACATTATAAAGATTACTTTTAGAAATTTATAAAGTAAAAAAATTCTATTATTAGTGAAGGATTTTTTTTTTCAAAGTGTTCTGTTAAAATATGAGACTATACCATTACATATTTTCTCCTAGTACTATTAAAAATAAAAAAGTAATAATATTGTACAACAGTGTGTTTGTTTTCTGGGGCCAAAAGTAAAATAAAATCATTGAATTTGAAAACCAACATGGCAGGAATAAACAGAATAAACACAGCTGTGGATTCCCCAGCTGCTGCATTTTCAGGGATATTCCTGATTTTTTAATAATATTTTTCAACAGCCATAAGAAGTAGTTTCTAAATAAAATTTTTGGGCGTTTATATTATTATTTTTTTAATAATTTCAGTCATCACAGGGAAGTTTCTAAATCAAATTTGAGGGGTTTTTTATTATTTTCCAATCATTTCAGAAGCTTCTAAATGGAATTCTAGCATTTGAATTCAAAAACCAACATGGCAGGAGCAATAGGAAAACCAGAATAAACACAGCTGTGGATTCCCCAGCTGCTGCATTTTCAGGGATATTCCTGATTTTTTAATAATATTTTTCAACAGCCATAAGAAGTAGTTTCTAAATAAAATTTTTGGGCGTTTATATTATTATTTTTTTAATAATTTCAGTCATCACAGGGAAGTTTCTAAATCAAATTTGAGGGGTTTTTTATTATTTTCCAATCATTTCAGAAGCTTCTAAATGGAATTCTAGCATTTGAATTCTTCCTGTTGCAAGTCTGGTTTGATTTTGTGACTGTGCTGTGCTGGAGATCTCCAAATATTTGTATTTATTTGCTGTTGTCAGGTGAAAAATCAGCTGTACACAAGCAGAGATAAGAGCTCCAACACTTTGCTTTGTCAATTAATGACTTTTTCTTGATTTTTCTCTATTTTTTCCCAATTCCAACAGGGTCTCTTCCACCTTGGAGAGGCCCTGGACTGGGTCAGGTGTGTGGGGGATGCCAACATCCTGCAGGACCTGGAGCAGCTGGGGGACTTTGGCAGGGCCATCCTTGCCATGTTTTTTTCTGAGTGTGAGTATGGACACTCCAGAAGGGCAAAAAATCAGAAAAAAATCACTTTTCTCTTGGAAATCATGAAATAATTCCTGTTCTTATCTCCGTTCTGGGCTTCTCCAGTAGTAAATGATTAATTTGGATTGCTCCTGTTGCTGAATTTGTTGTGGGTTTGGGGGAGCAGAGCAGGATTTTTAGTGGGAATTGCTCACCCTCTGTGTTCTCCTGAATTTTGTCTCCAGGGAACCGTTACATCACCAGGGTGGCACTGGAGGATTGTGATTTAGTGGCAGAACTGAGAGCTCTGACCTGTGAGAGCTCCAGGAAGGTGAGAGAAGCTCTCAGGATGTGTTTGGGTCGTTTTTTGGAGGGTTTTGATTGTAAAAAAAACCCCAGTTATTGAAGAGAAATATTTCAAAACCTTGAGTGTTTCATTCTGGCGTCAAAAATTCCCTTTACTGCATGAAATAATGACCTTTACACTGCTGAATTTAATGAGTTTAGTGCATAAATTTGTTTTTTTCCTGGTCCCACAGAAGAGTGAAGCCATGAAGCAGAGAGGAAATGCTGAATTTTCCCAGGGAGCCCTGGGCTGTGCCATCATGTCATACACCAAAGCCATTGAGTTTTGGTAAGAACTGATCTCAACTTCTTCACTTTTCTCCTCATTTTCTGCAGTTTTGCATCAGCCATTTTAATTAGAGGCCAAATGAGACCTAATTTTTTTTAAAAAGCCCTGTAACCCATTTTTATTATATTTTTTTGCTGGTTTTTTTTTCTGTTCCAAAAGTCCTCTTAGGGCTTCTAAATCAAATTTGAGGGGTTTTTTATTATTTTCCAATCATTTCAGAAGCTTCTAAATGGAATTCTAGCATTTGAATTCTTCCTGTTGCAAGTCTGGTTTGATTTTGTGACTGTGCTGTGCTGGAGATCTCCAAATATTTGTATTTATTTGCTGTTGTCAGGTGAAAAATCAGCTGAACAGAAGCAGAGATAAGAGCTCCAACACTTTGCTTTGTCAATTAATGACTTTTTTTTGATTTTTCTCTATTTTTTCCCAATTCCAACAGGGTCTCTTCCACCTTGGAGAGGCCCTGGACTGGGTCAGGTGTGTGGGGGATGCCAACATCCTGCAGGACCTGGAGCAGCTGGGGGACTTTGGCAGGGCCATCCTTGCCATGTTTTTTTCTGAGTGTGAGTATGGACACTCCAGAAGGGCAAAAAAATCAGAGAAAAAAAATCACTTTTCTCTTGGAAATCATGAAATAATTCCTGTTCTTATCTCCGTTCTGGGCTTCTCCAGTAGTAAATGATTAATTTGGATTGCTCCTGTTGCTGAATTTGTTGTGGGTTTGGGGGAGCAGAGCAGGATTTTTAGTGGGAATTGCTCACCCTCTGTGTTCTCCTGAATTTTGTCTCCAGGGAACCGTTACATCACCAGGGTGGCACTGGAGGATTGTGATTTAGTGGCAGAACTGAGAGCTCTGACCTGTGAGAGCTCCAGGAAGGTGAGAGAAGCTCTCAGGATGTGTTTGGGTCGTTTTTTGGAGGGTTTTGATTGTAAAAAAAACCCCAGTTATTGAAGAGAAATATTTCAAAACCTTGAGTGTTTCATTCTGGCGTCAAAAATTCCCTTTACTGCATGAAATAATGACCTTTACACTGCTGAATTTAATGAGTTTAGTGCATAAATTTGTTTTTTTCCTGGTCCCACAGAAGAGTGAAGCCATGAAGCAGAGAGGAAATGCTGAATTTTCCCAGGGAGCCCTGGGCTGTGCCATCATGTCATACACCAAAGCCATTGAGTTTTGGTAAGAACTGATCTCAGCTTCTTCACTTTTCTCCTCATTTTCTGCAGTTTTGCATCAGCCATTTTAATTAGAGGCCAAATGAGACCTAATTTTTTTTAAAAAGCCCTGTAACCCATTTTTATTATATTTTTTTGCTGGTTTTTTTTTCTGTTCCAAAAGTCCTCTTAGGGCTTCAGATGACCAAGAGGAAGAAGAGTAAGCCTGCAAGAAAATGAATTATTTTAATATGGATAATTTTAATTTTAATTATTTTAATTTCAAAGGAATTATTTTAATAATTTAAATATTAATTTAATTATTTCGTGTGGACATCCAAGAGCAACCACTTTGGGTGTTTGCCCTCTAAATGCTCTTGCAAATGTTGCCAATATTTATCATTATTTATCTTTATTCCCATGATGCAAAAGGAATAAAGAACAAATATTTCACTGCCTGTTCTTGGCAGCTCTCAGGCTTTGTTTCCTTTTCAAATCTTTGTTCAATTTCTTCCCTAAAGGCATTTCCTGAAAAGCTCTGGAGACTTTCCTGGGCTCTGTAGAAGGGAGAAAGGGATGAAATGGGAATTTTTAGGACGTTTTTCCCCTTCCCTTGGAATGTCAGCAGGGTTGGTGTGTTCACCATTGGTGCTGTGCTCATGAAAATGCTGATTTTACTCCTCCTGCTGTCTCTAAAATACAGGAAAATTGATAAAATCCCACTTTCCACAAAACCCCCTTGTGCAAAGAGTTGGATTTTTCATTTTTTTTGAGCTCTGTAGCTTTACACCTTTGCCCTGGAAAGGATCAGGATTTTTGATTTATTTACCTCCCTTTCATCTATGTCTCATCACGTTTAATTGAACCAAATTCAATTTAATCAATGAATTTCCAATATTTTGGGAATAAATCCATTTTAATCCCCATAAATGCCACATGGCAGGAGGGGGTTTGGTCCCAAATTCGAGCTGATTTCACCTTTCTTGCATAACTGTAGCAAGGGCAGAAAGGGAAGAGCAGAATTTGGCAGAAAACCAGGAAATCCTGGGGCTGGGAAAGAGCCCAGGAGGTCATACCATTTCCAGGAGCTGCAGAGTAAGCTGCTTTTTAAGAGCAGCCTGAGAATAATTTGAATTAATTGGAAGTTGCATTAATGGCCCCAAAAGTTACAAATGGTCCCACAATTATCATGAACATTCCCATATACACCCATGGGATTTTCTGCGTGGAGTTTTTGCAGGCAAATCTGGTGAAAATCCCTTTTTTTTTCCTTCTCCTTAAGGTTTTCAGTAGTGAAAATCCCATGTTTTCCTTCTCCTTAAGATTTTCAATAGGAATAGCCATCATTAACTAAGTGGAAGTTGCATTAATGGCCTGAAAACTTAAAAATGATCCCACAATTGTAATGAACATTCCCATGTAAACTCACTGAGTTTTCTGTGGGGAGTTTTTGCAGGCAAATCTGGTGAAAATCCCATTTTTTTTCCTTCTCCTTACAGTTTTCAACAGGAATAGCCATTATTAACTCAGAGCTGCTTTTTAAGTGCAGGCTAAGAATAATTTGAATTAATTGGAAGTTGCATTAATGGCTCCTAAACTTAAAAATGATCCCACAATTATATTGGATATTCCCAGTGACAGCTTGTAAACTCACTGAGTTTTCTGTGTGGAGTTTTTGCAGGCAACTCTGGTGAAAATTCAGGATTTTTTTTTAATCTTAGGGTTTTCAGAGGGAATAGCCATTATTAACTAATTGGAAGTTGCATTAATGGCTCCTAAACTGAAAAATGATCCCACAATTATATTGGATATTCCCAGTGACAGCTTGTAAACTCACTGAGTTTTCTGTGTGGAGTTTTTGCAGGCAACTCTGGTGAAAATTCAGGATTTTTTTTTAATCTTAGGGTTTTCAGAGGGAATAGCCATTATTAACTAATTGGAAGTTGCATTAATGGCTCCTAAACTGAAAAATGATCCCACAATTATATTGGATATTCCCAGTGACAGCTTGTAAACTCACTGAGTTTTCTGTGTGGAGTTTTTGCAGGCAACTCTGGTGAAAATTCAGGATTTTTTTTTAATCTTAGGGTTTTCAGAGGGAATAGCCATTATTAACTAATTGGAAGTTGCATTAATGGCTCCTAAACTGAAAAATGATCCCACAATTATATTGGATATTCCCAGTGACAGCTTGTAAACTCACTGAGTTTTCTGTGTGGAGTTTTTGCAGGCAACTCTGGTGAAAATTCAGGATTTTTTTTTAATCTTAGGGTTTTCAGAGGGAATAGCCATTATTAACTAATTGGAAGTTGCATTAATGGCTCCTAAACTGAAAAATGATCCCACAATTATATTGGATATTCCCAGTGACAGCTTGTAAACTCACTGAGTTTTCTGTGTGGAGTTTTTGCAGGCAACTCTGGTGAAAATTCAGGATTTTTTTTTAATCTTAGGGTTTTCAGAGGGAATAGCCATTATTAACTAATTGGAAGTTGCATTAATGGCTCCTAAACTGAAAAATGATCCCACAATTATATTGGATATTCCCAGTGACAGCTTGTAAACTCACTGAGTTTTCTGTGTGGAGTTTTTGCAGGCAACTCTGGTGAAAATTCAGGATTTTTTTTTAATCTTAGGGTTTTCAGAGGGAATAGCCATTATTAACTAATTGGAAGTTGCATTAATGGCTCCTAAACTGAAAAATGATCCCACAATTATATTGGATATTCCCAGTGACAGCTTGTAAACTCACTGAGTTTTCTGTGTGGAGTTTTTGCAGGCAACTCTGGTGAAAATTCAGGATTTTTTTTTAATCTTAGGGTTTTCAGAGGGAATAGCCATTATTAACTAATTGGAAGTTGCATTAATGGCTCCTAAACTGAAAAATGATCCCACAATTATATTGGATATTCCCAGTGACAGCTTGTAAACTCACTGAGTTTTCTGTGTGGAGTTTTTGCAGGCAACTCTGGTGAAAATTCAGGATTTTTTTTTAATCTTAGGGTTTTCAGAGGGAATAGCCATTATTAACTAATTGGAAGTTGCATTAATGGCTCCTAAACTGAAAAATGATCCCACAATTATATTGGATATTCCCAGTGACAGCTTGTAAACTCACTGAGTTTTCTGTGTGGAGTTTTTGCAGGCAACTCTGGTGAAAATTCAGGATTTTTTTTTAATCTTAGGGTTTTCAGAGGGAATAGCCATTATTAACTAATTGGAAGTTGCATTAATGGCTCCTAAACTGAAAAATGATCCCACAATTATATTGGATATTCCCAGTGACAGCTTGTAAACTCACTGAGTTTTCTGTGTGGAGTTTTTGCAGGCAACTCTGGTGAAAATTCAGGATTTTTTTTTAATCTTAGGGTTTTCAGTGGGAATAGCCATCATTAACTAACTGGAAGTTGCATTAATGGTCCCAAAAACTTACAAATGATCCCACAATTTCAATGAACATTCCCATATACACCCATGGGATTTTCTGTGTGGAGTTTTTGCAGGCAACTCTGGTGAAAATTCAGGATTTTTTTTTAATCTTAGGGTTTTCAGTGGGAATAGCCATTATTAACTAATTGGAAGTTGCATTAATGGCCCCAAAAACTTACAAATGGTCCCACAATTATAATGAACATTCCCATATACACCCACGGGGTTTTCTGTGTGGGGTTTTTGCAGGCAAATCTGGTGAAAATCCCATTTTCTTTCCTTCTCCTTGGGGTTTTCAGTAGGAATAGCCATCATTAACTCTGGATAATGTCATTTTTTCCAGCCCCACCAACCACCTGCTGTATGGGAACCGAGCTCTGTGCTTCATCCTCACCCGGCAGTACGAGTGAGTAACCCTGCACCCCTGGGCTCAGCTGCTTTCTAAACAGGGGGCATTTGGAATTCTTGGCATTTTCTTAAAGCCCAAAACATCAAATTGGTTCTGGTTCTGTGGCTGCAGTTGTGGTTAAGGATCCCCCATCCCTGGAGGTGTCCAAGGCCAGGATGGATTTTTTTCTTGGAGCAGTGGAAGGTGTCCCTGCTCATTTTGGGGTGGAACTGGGTGAGGTTTAAGGTCCTTTCCCACCCAAACCATTTCCATAGCTTGGGGAAAAAACCCAAACCATTCCATAGTTTCCATGTGAGCTGCTGTTTTATTCAATTTTTAATTGTTATATTCTCATTTATTGGATTTGTAGTTACGCTTTTTACACCAGCCTGGAGATTTTTTTTTTCTTTTTTGAGCTATAAATAATAAATTTCTCTTCTTTCCCCTCCCTTCTCTCAGGAGAGCTGTTCTTGATGGAAAAAGAGCCATAGTTCTCAAGCCTGACTGGCCAAAGGTTGGTTTCTTGCACATTCCATTCCAAAATCATCTTTTTTCTTTTTTTTTTTTGGCATTTTAGAGCAAGATGAGAACCCAGAGCTGATTTTTAATAAATGGACACGGAGCTCTGTGGCCTGAGGATTCTGCCAAGTGCATTTTGCTTGGGGTTTTAGATGTAAATTGTTATTTTGAGGTGCCTGTCGGTGCTGGTACGAGGTGCTTGGCATGTGTAAAGACAGAAGAAAATGTTCTATTATGTTTTGAGTTAACAGAATACTTTAAAATATAAATTTAGATATATAGCAAAATCCTGGTTAATGGCCAGCAGGTCTTTCCCAATATTCCTGGCCTGAAGGAGAGTAAATAAGGGATACTTAGAACATTGCAAAGTAGCTGAGATTAGAGAAGAAAAAGCAAATTTGCTCTTTTCCAAAACAGAGAAAGCAAAAAAAAAACCCCAAATTTCCTTTTTTCCCAAAGCTTTCCCAGTGCCTTATCCCTGTTCCAGCTAAAATCTGATTTTTCACCAGCTGAGGGCAGTTCACTTGCTGGATTATACAAAATTTGCCTTTTTGCTGCTACCTGCAGCAGGTTTGGCTGTTAAACCCTCCTCTCCTTGGTGTGGCTAAAACCTTGAAATCCTGATTTTTTATGTTTTTTTTTGTCCTAGGGTCACTACCACTACTGCAAAGCCCTGGCCCTGCTGGGCAAGGCTGAGCTGGCGCTGGTGGCCAACGAGAGAGCCCAGGAGCTGTGCCAGAGCAGCCCAGAGGGGCTCAAGGAGCTCGTCCAGCAGCAGGAGAAATTCAGGAAAACCTTCCAGGAGATCCATGGTAATCCCTGCTGGTTGCACACTCGGGGATTGGCTTGGGATCAGCTCGTTTTTGATTCTTAATGCCTTATTTTTTCTTTTTTTTTTTTGTAGGTAATGAGCATAAACAGAAGGCAAGGAAGCCTCTGCCTGAGAAAAAGTAAGGGGTTATTTTTGGGTGATTTTTGGGTGATTTTTGGGTGATTTTTGGGTGATTTTTGGGTGATTTTTTTAAAACATTAGCAATGTTTTTTGGTTCGTTTTAAATTTATTTTTAATTGATTTTTAATTTTAATTATAAAAAGTAATTTTTAATTTTAATTTTTAAAAATTAATTTTTAAAACATTTATTTTTTTTTAAAAATAGTGTCTTTAATTTTTTTAGAATTAGCAGTGTTTAGGTGCTACATAATGTAGATACTGCATAAATTTTGTTGTCTGTCAGGAAATAAAAACGGAACTCATAAATTGATCAGGAGTACTGAGGATTTCTATGAACTAAATAAACTTGAGTATCCAAAGCAGTGTGAGGCCAGGGTATTTTTAACAATTAATTGCCATTGTTAATTACTTCCAAATATATAAATTTAGTCATTCACTTCCAATTCTGGAGGAAACTGAGGTGTTTTTTCAAACTGTTTTATTATTTAATTAATGTTGTTATTTGTGGGTTTTTTTGCTGTTGCTGAATCTTTGCACAAGTTTGGACTGTGCAGTTTGAAGCTGTAAAAAAAGACTGATGAAATCCTTTACATCTGTTTATGGGATTACACACCTCTAAGAGGGGCAAGATTAATTTTTATTAATTTTCATGTTCTATTTGTGTAAAACATGGAGAAAAGCCCAGGAATTCTCTCTTTTCCCACATCAGAGACTGCACTTCCTCAAAATCTCCTCCCAGAATCTCCCAGGAGCAGAACGGAGCGGAAAAGGAGAGGAAGAGAAGCCAGGCTGAGCCCAAAGAGGCCCATGGGGCTCCAAAGCAGGATGCCAAGGTGAGGCTGGGATTGCAGGAATTCCAGCTGGAATGCTGGGCCTGCACCTCTGCAATTCCTTCAGCAACTGTGCATTTTCCTGGGATATTTCCTTCCAAAGCCACCACAGAAATTGGGATTTTCATGTGCTTGTTGGAAGGAGGAGATGGCCACTGTCATGCTTGGACTTGGAATTTTTTAGATTTTATTTTTAAAATCTAAACCTGAAATGTAAATGATTATTTTTAAAATCTAAAAGTAAAATTTAAATTTTTCTATTTAAAATTAGCAAGAAGTAATTATTAATTTAAAGAGCTATTTGTGACATTTTTCTTGTCTTTGCTGTCATTATTTTAAGATAATCAGTTATAATTTATATGTTATAATATATATTTATTATATATAATACACATTATAAATATATATTAAATATAAATATATAATATATATTTATGTATTAAATACAAATATATAATATATATTTATATATTAAATAGAAATATATATTATAAATTTATAATAATATACATTGTCTTTGTATGTCTTTGTAAATGTATAATATATTGTTGTAATTAAATAATGTAAATACATTATTTACATTATGGTAAATACATTATTGTCTTTGTAAATGTATAATAATATACGTTGTTGTCTTTGCTGTCGTTGTTGTAAGATAATCAATTATAATTTATGTTATAATATATATTTGTAGTATGTTTAATATATGTATATTAAATATATATTTATATATTTAATATCCATTATATATATTAGGTATATATAATATATATTATATATAATATACATTATACATATGTTATATATAGAAAATATAAACATTTAATATGTATTTATATATTAAATGTAAATATATAAGTGTATAATATATTTTATATAATATATTATATAATATATAACATTATATATTGTTATACAATATTATATAGTATATAATACTATATAATGTCATATACATTATTATATTATATATAAATATATAATAATATATATTCCTATTTATACATATTTTTATATATGTAATTTGCATATTATAATATAGCCCGTGAATTGCACCATAAAAAAGCTGCATGATGCAGAAAATGCAGAATAATTCGAATTTTCAGCCAGGGCAGGCCAGCTGCAGCAGAGCTGTTTGTGCTGCCAGAGCAGGGGGAGGGCCCTGGGCAGTGACGTGGCCCTGGGAAAACGAAACCAGAGCAGGAGGGCAGGAAATGGAAATTTTGGAGTTTGTTGGCAGAGAAAAACAGGCTGGGGAAAGCCCCAGAAGGGCTCAGGGCTTTCTTGTTGTTTTCTCCTGAAAATCTCTCTGCAGGTCTGTGAGTTTGGCTTCCCTCAGGGGGAATATTTCTGTGTCAGATCTGTAGATAATAGAAATTGAGGCAAACTTGGGAGGAAAATCGTTAAAGAAGCGCTTTGATTAATGAAATCAATTTTTTTTTTTTTGCCTCTTGATTAGGAGCATAATGCAGCACGTTTTCATTTCTTTAGTTGCTGAGGGGTTTGGGGGTTTTGGCTTTGTTTAAATCCACTCAGGGAGATGGATTTGGGGTTTGTAATGTGATATTTTTGCCATCAGGTGACTGAGCCCCAGAGAACAGAAGGCAAAGGTTCCACGCTGGAGCAGCCTCAGAGTGAGTTTTTCTTCTGTTTTTTACCAAGTCTGAGCCACTTCTTCCTCTGCTGCTGCCATAATTAATGACCAGAAGTTAATTTCCTGCCATTTCCACAACAACAAGCAATCGACTTTTACTTCTTCCTTAGACACTTTTCTATTTCTGTCTTAATTCCTCGATGCTTCTGCGGTTTGAATCACCTTGACTGAATTCAGAGCTGAAACTGGAATTAAAGAGTAAAATCTGAGCCACAGGCTGGAAATGCTTTCCCTCCTCCTGAGCCAGGATGTGAATTAAAGAGGAATCTGTATTTCAATATTTACAATTAATTTGTGGTTAGTAAATGCTCCATCAGAAAATAATTCTGCAGGTAAAGAGGGAAGAGGCCACAAAATATTTGGCAGAGTGAATTTTTAGCTGCAGACTTGGGAGAGTTGTGTGGTTTCTTGCTCATGTTTGGGGTTTTTTTAATGAATAAATCATTTTACTGAGAGAACTCCCAGCCCCCAAAGCTTCCCCAGTGCCAGAGTTGCTTTTCTGCACTGAAAGTGAAGTTGAGGCAGTTCTGAGCTTCAAAGGGAAATCCTTTCCTAATTTTTCCTGGGGGTTTTTACCACCTCCTCTCACTTGTCTGAAGCCTTTGGTGCCCCATTCCTGGAATATTTAAATACCTGAGGAGGTGGCAAAGCACAGAGCACTTGAAAATTGGATTTTAGGAAAGCACTGAAGGTGTATTAGGAAATATTATTTTTAAAAGAGCAGGAGGAGAATCCTGATCTTGTGAGCTTTGTGAACACCTTCAAGGATTAAAGGATTTCTTGGGAGGTGGAAAACGTGGGGAAGGCTGCACAGGAAATCCCAAGAGGTTTTTGTTGGGAAGATGTCAGGTAGTAAAGGAGGAAAAAAAAAATGAAAACTTTCTTTTCTGGAGACAGGCTGGGAGAGTTGGGATTGTTCAGCCTGGAGAAGATTTTGGGGAGAGCTTGGAGTCCCTAAAGGGGCTCCAGGAGAGGGTCAGGGGATGGAGGGACAGGACACAGGGAGTGGCTTCAGAGTAGGATTTGATGGGATATTTGGCAGGAATTGTCCCCTGGGGGGGTGAGGAACTCCTGGCTTTCTAAATCTCTTCTCCAGAAGGAGTCTGGGTGTGACTGGATCCAGGTTTAGCGGCAGAGGGACAGACCTGGCCTCTGGTTTATGCCCAAGGTTTGTTGGGTGGGATTGATCCTTTCTGGGAGTTTGTCCCTCAGGATTAAGGATGGCAAACCCAGGGAATTCATACAGGTGAAATAAATGCTGGATTTCAGATGATGGAGATAATGATTAGAGAAGGGGATTTTAATCAATCTATTACACAATGGAAGTGGTAATAACCTGTGGGAAATTTTAGAAGGAATTAAAGATGGGACCTCTGATTTATTTTTGATGATGTGGTTTATTTTTCTTATCTTCTGCATAGGCAGGAAGGGTGAGTTCAGCTCACATCTTCACTGCATGGTTCAGGTCCCAAGACCCTTAGTTAGAAGACTTCTAAGGAGTTATTAACCCATAAAACACTGCTAACAAGGATAACTGATACTTCAGTGCATTGTTTGTTCAAACAATAGTTTAATAATGAAGCAATATTTAATAGTGATTATTTTTTAGCCTGGAGAAGAGAAGGCTCCAGGGTGACCTTAAATCCCCTTCCAGCACTAGTTAAAAGAGATTAATACAGCATAACTTTCCAACATACCACATACAGTATTCATTTTAATATTTGTGAAGAGCCAGTCATATAATATGCATTTTTCACATATACTATTTCAGGGAGACGTATAAGTGTACTACAGTGATGAGGTTACAATCACATACACAAACTTCTGCATATAACAACATCTCTTGCTTGCAGAGTTTAATGGGATTTTCTTTTTCCTGTAAACCTGTCTGACTGAATCTTCTTAAAATCTAGGTTTAATTTTTAAAGTTCCCTTTGCTTTTGCCAAGGCATCCTATTATCAAATCTCTGATGTTAACCAGGTCCAAAGTCCATCATCTGTCTTGTGTCCCCCAACATTCCAACAGCAAAATAAATCCTGGATTTCAGTTGATGGAGATAATGATTAGAAAAAGGGATTTAAATCAATTTACTACACAATGGAAGTGGTTATAACTGATACTTCAGTACATTGTTTGTTCAAGCAATACTTTTATAATGATTATTTTTTAGCCTGGAGAAGAGAAGGCTCCAGGGAGAGCTCAGAGCCCCTCCAGAGCCTGATGGGCTTCAGGAGAGCTGGAGAGGGACTGGGGACAAGGGATGGAGGGACAGGACCCGGGGAATGGCCTTGAGCTGGAGAAGGTGATGCTGAAACCAGCCAAACCCAAACTTTCCAACCCAACCTGAAGCAGTAAAACTCATCCATTCCTCATCCTCAGTGCTGAACACACCCAGAGCCTCAACTCCACTTTTCTGGAATTCATTTCTGTGGAGTTTGCTGTGGGTCTTGGGTCTTCAGAGAGCCAGGAGCAGCTGTTGGTTGTAGTAAAGTTGTTTTTTGCATGAGTTCCTCAGTCTTGAAGGCAGAGAGTTCAAGTGAGTTCTTAAGTTAGAAGATGCAGCTGGCAGTGTTATTCTGTTACTGTTTGTTAAGGGTAGGGCAGTTGTTTTCTGGTAATTGAGCAGTTTTCTTTATCTTTTCTACAGATAATCTTCTTTTTAGAAAGGTGTCTTTTGTTACTAGGCTATTGAGCTTCACTGTATAACTGATAAAATTACATTATTTTATTGCGAGATGCTCCACCCAGTGAGAAGAACTAAGCATTTTTGCTTAAATATAATCAGAGATTTAGAACACCACAGTCAGCCTTTTCTTACTAAATTCTCAGAAGAGCAACTTTTTTCTCTGCTATAATCCCAGAAGAAGACCAGGCTTATCTACTCTACCACTAGATCTTCAGAAGAAAACTACACTTTTCTACAAGATAACTGCTTTAACAAAACTCCATCTGTCACTTTAAGAAAACTGCAGCTATTATTTAATCAGACTGCTGCTAACATTTTGACTAATAGGGTGTCAGGTTGTATTTTAACTCTTCGTGTTGTTTTGTATTACTGCATTTTTAATTTTATTTTTATTTTCTTCCCTAGTAGAGAACTGTTATTCCCGCTTCCCATAGTGTTGTCTGAGAGCCCTTAATTTCAAAATTACAATAATTTGGAAAGAGGAGGTTTACATTTTCCATTTTAGGGGAAGCTCCTGCTTTCCTTAGCAGACACCTGGCTGTTCAAACCAAGACAGTGTAAAAGTCTGTGCTAAAGCTTTCTGGCATAGAGTCCCAAGCAGAGGCAGAAGTAAAAGCTCTCACAGAGTCCCAGGCCAAAGCAGCAGCAGCCCCACACCTTTCTTCTTTCTTCTTCTTGATTGTGATGATGAAGAAGAGAGCAAGGAAGAGCGAGCAGGAACGGCCTTTTCTTCTTCTGATGCCTTGAGAAGGCTGACCTAGAGCAGGGATTAAACAGTTGCAGAATAAAGCAGGGATTCATTAAAAGGCCTCCATGGATGCACCTTGGGCAGCACAAGAGCCCAGCCAGGGCTGCACCCAAGATGAACCAAAATGGTCCCAAAATGCACGAGCGCTCACGGGGTCTCTCCCTGGGATCAGCTCTGCTCCATGTGCACATTGCAGTTCAGTGTCCAATTCCAGCTCAGCCCCTGCACTCCCATCCTGCTTGTTTTTCTCTCTCCAGCCCACGGGGTTTGTGCTCCTGGGCTGAGATTTGGATCATTTGTCCTTGGTGCCCAGTTGGAGCAGGAATTGTTTTGTCTCCCTGCTCTGTGCACAGAGCTCACCATCCCATAATATGAAGCCCAGACCCACACACTGAAGCAGCACAGAATGTGAAAAATAGAAAAGCTCAAACCTGAGGCATCACTTTCTTCTTCTTGTCCTATTGTTCTTCTTTTTGTTGGTGGTTGTCCACACCCCATTACAGAGGTTTTTATACATAAACCACCCAATCAGCTAAAACCATGAATCTAAAACATTCACAATCTGAACTTGACTCTGATGTACAAAAGTGATAGGGAAGTAGAGTCAGTTCTTACCTAAATTAGTTTTATCTATTTACACATACAGCTTTTTCTGTTTGCATGAATAATTCTGTCTAGAGAAGCAAGCAAGTTTCTGCTGTGTTTTTGTTATGTCTGGAGCTAAGTTTAAACTGAGCTTTAAACTAGGCCTTAGGGCTTTTACTAGCTAGTTTTTTAAGGCACTTAAGAACTTTACTGCTAAGTAAAATAAGTAGTAGTAAGTGGTATTTTTAAGAAACTTTACTACTGGTTTCTTAAGGCACTTAAGATACATTTCTGCTTACTTAAAACTTGAACTTACACTTCTACTTCATCTTGTTATATTTGCCCAGTTATCCAATCAAAAAAAAACCCAAACAAAATTAAATGTAACAGCAGTCTTAATTAAGTAGCTTTAATATATATAAAATTGAATACACTCGAAATATTGACAATATAGTTTGGTTAAAATAAGGAATAATTTGGTTCTGATAATAATTAGCGCATAAGCAAAAATAACCGCGCGGGGTGCGGAGTGCAGGGCTTGACCCCCGTCACTTGTCACCCCACTTGTCACCTCACGTACAAGCTTACCAAGCCAAAATTCCCCTTTTTATGCTGTATGTCATTACTGAAATAAATGGGGCAGGTGATCTGTCTCCTTTTTTAGTGCCTTTATTAAAAACCAGCTCGGATGGGGAGAACTGACGGGTCGCGCCCACGCCGCTGCTGCTCCCAGGAGTGGCAGGGAGGAGGAGGATAATGATGATGCAGCTGTGTCCCCTGGTTTGCAGGCACAGCTGGGGTTTCCATCCTCATGAGAGCCCCAGGAGATGCCCCTTTTTCAGTCTGACATTCGAGGTCCTCTTTCTAGTCGACCTCCTTTTAGGTTGGGGTGAAAGGTAAAAAGGATCACAGCAGACACTGGATTCAGTTCCTCACCTCTAGACATCACTTAGATCTCTTAATTCCACGGTGGCTCGTTGTTTTAGGGGTTTTTCCTGCTAGATTTGGTGAGGGGCTTCCTCATCTGCACACCAGCTCTGATGTCACCTCCCCCCTGTCACCTCCCCCCCTATCTGCAGTGTCATCCTCCAGGAAGCAGCAGGGAGACAATTGGGCTGATTTCCAACATTAACAGGTCATTGAAGAAAAACTGTTAACAGCAGGTGATTACAACATGAAATTATTAACAGCTAATGGTTTAACTTGTTAACTCTGCCACTTAAAAAAAAATGGGGAACTTTTCCACTCATAACAGTGACCATCTCCTCCCATTTTTGATGGTCACACTTGTATCTCCACCCTCATCGTCACCTTCATCACGCATGCCCCGCCATTCTTTTAGGGGGTCGTGCCACTCTTTGGGGGTCTCCTTTGAGGAAGGCCTCTCCTGTTCCTCGGTGTCCTTTTGGTAGTTCACCTTTTGGATTACACATGTGCACCAAGCTGGTATAATGTAAGCCAAAGCTAATATAATGTAAGCCAATATTATGTTCTAGCATCAAAGCAATAAATCTCATATAATTAACATTTTCCTGGTGTCGAACCAAATTCTCCTCTCTTCCAACTAAATTTAGTAATAGTTATCTCTTGCTTCTTCCTGTTCTGAACATCTGCAGGAGAAGCAGGGGGGGGAACCTCTCCTCTCCCTTTCTTTCTTGGCATTACACCTTTAACTGTTTCATTATTTCTAAATATTAATTACTGTATCAATATTGATTACTGTTTCAATTTTGTCAGCACAAATCATACCTATTTACCACAATCTCCATGTGGCTTAATAGATCTTAATTTCTCTAAATCCTTAACTTCAATCCCTGCATTCATTCCTCTGTCTGAGGAGCCGAGGGATGCTTGCATTCCATCACATTTCCAGGCATCCACCTCTCCTGGAGCTCCTTTCACAGCCCTGGAGAATCATCTGAAGGTTTCTCTGGGGCTCCATTCACTGAGAGCCCCCAATATTTGCAGTTTCCTTTCCTGAGCTCCACTTTGGGTGTGTGCTGGTGTTTCTGGGTAGGTAATTTTGCCCCAGCCCCTCTGTGTTCCTCATTATCTGTTCCCCCCCAGTTCCCAGCTGTGCTCAGCATCCTCTGTGCCTCTCTGACATCCTTTTATCTCCTTTGCAAGTTGGGCTCTGAGCCCTTATCACCCAGCTTCAGGGGGACTGAAAATTTCCCTTCTCCCTGCTGTGTGTCAGAGGACAGGCACTGACAGAGGATGAAATTGGGCATTAAATTGGAAATTCTTCCCTGGCAGGGTGAGGTGGCACAGAGAGGGCGGGGAAAGGGCAGGGTGGCTGATTTTTGGAGGAATTGAGGAAGAAAGAGGGATAATTGTGGGAGAGAGATCTGACAGTTCTTGGCCAAACACCACAGAACGTGTTGGCTGCAGTAATTTCACCCAACTTGTGTTCATGCCATGTTTCTTCTTTATTTGCACTGCTTTATTTTCACTTTCTGTTCTCCCTTCCTCCTCCCCCTGGTTTTGTAGAGCAAAATATTTGATTTGAAAGGAGGAGGAGGCTCCCAGTGACTGGCTGGCCCCAGTTTGCTGTGGGTGGGGGAGGAAGAGCTTTTTTTTTTTTTTTTTTTTTCCTTTGCCTTTGTTCACTGAACTTGCAGGAGTTTTAATGGAAAAGAACTTAATGCCACATTATATTATAGTAAAGTTGTTGGCCTTTTTGATTTATTTTTCCTGCTACTTCCTATTTTTGGTCTTCATGTACTGTTTCTTTGAGCTCGTTTATATTTTTATTAAATATCTTTGGTCGCTCCTAATGGAAAGTGCTAAGAAAAGTAATACTACTTCTAATATTTTTAAGTGTTTGTGGGGTAAGTAAATGATGTTTTCTGTGGAATTAATACATTTACTTAAGTACTTTAATTGTAAATCAGCTGGATTTCCTTGTTAACCTTGTTTTAGAAGCTTTTTTATTTCAATTTAAAGCAGCATTTGAAGTTGAGTTTTGTAGGGGAGGAGTTGTTTCTATGGGAATTGTTGCTGCAGTAATTTTTGTTGAATGGCTTTTGAAATTGGATGAAAATAATGCTGATTGATTTCTTCTTTCCATGCTGAGGTGGTTTCTCTTCTCTGCACTAAGATTTTGTTGTGAATTAGATTGGTTCCTTAAGGGAAAGCAACACACAAAATGAAGAAAAAGTGAAATATCTCAGTCTTTAGATGGTTAAATGACGATGTGCTGCAGGTGTTTCCAGGCTTTCAGAAGGATTCTGATTTTCCATCATTCCAGTATCTCTATTTAGAGGAATTTGTGGGGATTTTTAGCGTAGCTTTGGAGTTCCCCTGAGTTCCAGCAGCCATCCACTCAAGGAGTGGTCCATGAAGTAACTCTGAACATGTTCAGTCCTAGACTCCTGATTTCTGCGCTGACTCATTTAAGTTTCGGGTCATTAAGGAGCTTTTCATGAGAAATTGCTGCTGGCAGGAGGCTTTGGGTGCCCCTGGGCAGGATTTAGCTGAGGAATGCTCCTTGGCCACCTCCCCTGCCCGCAGGGAGAGCTCAGCGCTGCCTTGGGTTGTTCCACAGTCGCTGTGGCTTTCGCTATTTTCTCTTTGAAATACTCTGAGAATCATTTTTAAGCACAGACGGTTGCTAAAGTTTCACCTACAACGTGAATAACTCCTCCTCCTGTTTTCAAATCTGATTTTCTGGCAGTTCAGCAGAACGATCACCCAGTGCCCGGGAGTTTCAATCCAGGTGCTGCTTTGTTTTCCTGCGGGTGTGTCCAATAAAAAAAAAAAAAAAGATGATTTTGCAGTTAATGGCAGGAATTCCTGGGTTTGTCATCACAACAAAGCCTTAAAGCGCATTTTCTCCTTCCTTGTTGCTCAGGAATTGTTCCCTCAATCACTGTTCCACAGAAGCGTTGGATCTCTGGAGTTTTGAAGTGCTCCAGTGAATTCTGTGTCAAGTCTTTGATGAGAAATTTGAGAGTTAAAAGTGAATTGGTCTCACCTGATAAAAAAAATTTATCTCACCTGATAAAAAAAAAAAATCCTTCCTTGTTTTTGGCATCCAGTATTTCCACTCTGAGTTATTTGTCTGTCTCTGTTTATTTCCATTTGCGATTGACAAGGCTTGAACTTGACTTTAATTTGGGGCTTTTGAAGCAAAAAATTCATCCTCATCGTTTTTTTCCAGAGAAACTTGGACCTCCATAAGGATTTGTTACTCCCTTTGAAAATTCTGATTGATCACTAATAGTATAAGAAAAAAAAACCCAAACAATTTTAATATAACATAGTGCATTATATTATTTTATAATACATTACCTAACGTACAATGTATGCAGTCTAATATACAATACATAATTGTATAAGAATTAAAAATAGATGTTTTTCTGGTATATATATTAGAAATACATCTACTTCTAATATATAAGTAATATATTTAATATATATATGTATAAACTGGTTCTTATATATATAAAACCTTTTATAGGACAGACTGATTTCTTTAGCCTGGAGTCCACTTTAATAATCAGGATTTTGTGATTATTTAACCAGAATTTTGTGATTAAAGTCCTGCAATCCTGCAGGATTTTAAGATTCCTCTATTTGTTTGAAATCTCTCCCCTTTAGGATTTTTTTAATCCTATCTACTATTGAACTAAAACTAAAATCAAATTCATGGTATGAACACTTTTTGTTTGTGTTAGTTTTGACCTTGTCAGTTTTTAAGATCTACATTTCACAGAGCCAAATGTGAGTTCCAGGTGCATTTTTTTGTTTGCTCGTTTTGGGTAATGATCATTTTGTTTAAAATCCTTTTTTTTTCCTCTTTACAGACCAAAGTCAGCAAAACAAACGAAAGCCAAAAACCAAAACTTGTGACTATGAAAAAATGAGGTAAGAAATACTATTTATTTAAAAATTTATTCTTATTTTGAGCTATTTTGTGTAAAATTAATACAACTTGGATTTGCTGCCTGCTCCTTGCTAATGGCTTTGTGTAATTTTTTACATCCTAGTAGTGGATAAAGTCCCCAAAATTCCAATTTTTCCACAGTTATTACTTGAAAACTGAAAATCTTCAGCTGAATTTTTGTAGATGAAGGCATAATTTGAATATTTGCTGTTAAAGCAGGGAGGGGGGACAGGAGTTGTTTCAGTTGTTACATCCAAAGTTACAGCAATAATTGTAACTTTTACCTCATTTCCAAGGCCTCCTTGCACCAAATAATTGTTCAGACTCCTCTGACACTCCCTGAGCTCAGGAAAAAAAATGAAATCTGGTTTTATAAGCTTTATTTTAGGAAAGAACTTTGCTTGGAGTCCTTTAGTTGTTTGTTGGCTCCAATTTCCAATCAAAAGTCTGATTTTAAGGCCAAGGATGCTTCTGTGGAAGAGGAATGTGAATGGTTGGACTTGGGGCTAAAATTCAATTAATTCAGGTAAAACTATAGATTTTATAATATTAAATATTTATATTTATATTTATATGTTAAATATTCATTAATATAGAATTATATATTAAATATTCTATTTATGCAATATTTATGCTTGCACTTAAAACAGAATTTATCAGAGGAAATCATTCAATATTTCCAGTGGTGCTGGGGCCACCAGGCTCTGGAGATTTGTGTTGTGTTTGGGATGGCTCAAAACATGAGGGTGCAGCAAAATGAGATTTTTAGTTTATGGAAATAGGGAAGTTTTCCATTCAAGAGAATTTTTCCAAGGCAGATTTCAGGTTTCTTTAGGAAACCTGATAATTCCCAGTCCTAATCTAAGTGTGACCACAACCCCAGATTTCTTTTAATCAGTGTTTATTTCAGTACAATCCTGTTGTTCTTCTATAATTTTTTGAGTACCAGTGTAGGTAGAAAAATTGAAATTTTGCCACAGGAGAGGTCATGAAACTGAATTATCAGTGGCTTCCTTTTCCTTTCACTTCAAGGAGGGGGAATATTTTTATTTATTGTGGAACAAATCCTCTTTAAAGCAGCTGAACCAGCTCCAAAATTGCTTCTCTGCTGGGGGGAGATGATCAGGCCTAAGAAAACCACATTTTATTGAAAATAAATTGAGATTTAAAGCACATTTACAAACCCTTGGTGCCCCTGTCCTGTTTTTTGTAGGGATCACATGGATTTGAAGAGGGAGTCTAAAGCCATGGAGGATAACGGTTTCTGTGCTGTGCCACAGGTAATGGGAATCCAGCCTTAAATTGGAAATTATTTCTCATTTTTTAGGAATATTGCACAAAACCATGGTTATTTCCAAAATTTAACACTCTGTGCTCTGTGTGGCTTTAGTCACAGGCAGGAGTTCTGTGCTTACACTGATTTATTCTGATTTTCTTCTGGTTTCTCTTTCTTCTCCTGCTGTAAAAACTGGCTGGGATAATTTTAAATCAAAAATTAAAACCTGGCTGGGATCATTCAGGGATTGAAAAAGCCCTTCCCAAATTTCTGCCTCAATGTTTTTTCCAGTGTTGGATGCATTTGGAGATAACCAGTTTTGTGGGATGGCTGTTGGAAACGCTGTAAAATTCATACACATTTCATAAAATTCATGCATTGGGGGAAAATTCTCCTTCTTTGGCCTTAGCACCAATAAATTCCTGAAGGAAATAATGGCAATGCTTGACTAATTAATTAAATTATTAAATCATGCATTCATTCATCCCTGTTAAATGGGGGATGTAGATACCAAAAATCTTTATTCTGATTAAATACCTCACAGGACAGAACTGAATTTAGGAGAAAATGCAGGTTCTACCCCTTATTTCCTATCAAATACCTCTTTTTGTTTTGCTCATTCATTTTGGTGTTAAAAGGAACATTTTCATTAATTTAATCTGCTTCGTATGTCATGTAATTTAATATTAAAATAATATAATTTATTCTGATCTATAACTGCATAGGGCACCATTAATCCAGGAGTTGTAGGAAATTAAAATAAATCTTCATTATTTACAGACTCCCTGCTGGAAATTCCTGCAGATTTTGGGAAGTATCAGTAAAGAAAACAAAAATAAAATTTTTACATAACATAGTAGCAAATAACAGAATAAAATAATGGACTGTGAAACCTTCCAGCATGAGCTGAGCTGGACACAGAGTGCTGCAGAATGAAATAATTCTCAGTCTTCCAAAAACATTTGGATACAAAAAAGTGAGGAAAAGCAGAAGCTTTTTGGTTTTTTTTATATGTGAGGAGGATTAAAATGGTGCTTGAACCAAAGCTGCAGCTTTCTGGAGAGAAATTTAGAATAAAAATGAGGATTTTAAGAGATCAGCAGCTCCATGAAAATCTGATCTGAGAGTTTTATAAAGATGCACCTTGATTGCTGCTTGAAAAGTGAAATTGTGGTGAAACAATTCAGGAGGATGCAGAATTTCCACTTGGCTGTCTCAGAAGTATTTAAGCAAATACTTACTTCCTGAATTAAATATTTTGCTTGCTTTTGAAAGCCAAAAAAAATAATTAAAATGTTGTTTGCTTTTGAACTTTCTGTCTGTTAAACATTCCAGGTGGATTTCAGTCCAGATGTAAAATCCCTTGGGCTGGAGGGTGATGGAACCTTGCTGGACAGGGATAAACCCATTTTATTACCCCTGCTGAGAGCCTTGAATACTCCAGAATTCACGGTAAACTTGGAGAAATAACTTGATTTTTTTATTTTCCCCCAGAAATTAAAATTTATTCATTCAACACCCTCCTTCCCCCAAAACAATCCTGTTGGGTGCAGCGTAAAGAACAATCTGGAGGTGCAGCGTAAAAATATTTGCCAAAATATTACTATTAAGAAATGAAATGAAATGAAATGGAGGAAAATTCCGTTTTCTTTTGGATTGACTGACTTGGATGCACATTCCAGGTGGATTTCAACTCTCTGCCAGAGGAGGTGAAGTCCCTGGCCCGGGATGGCTGCAGAGCCCTGCTGGAGCAGCAGTGCCACGGGGCTGAACGAGCCTTTTCCCAGCTCCTCAGCATCCTCTACACCTCAGGATTTTCGGTAAAAGGAGCAAAATTCCCCTCTTTGTGGTAGGGATGGAGGTTTCTGCCTCCATCACCCTGTGCTACTCCTCCCTTCCCCCAAAATAATCATTATTTTGTTGAATTGTTGGCTGCAGAGCTAAATATATTTCCAAAATATTCCTCTTTTCCCCCTTCTTTTCCCCCTTCTTTTCCCCCTTCTTTTCCCCCTTCTTTTCCCCCTTCTTTTCCTTTCCCTCTTCTTAGATGAGTAGTAGCAAAGATTTGGATGAAATATTGTGATTTTATTA
This sequence comes from Pyrgilauda ruficollis, assembly GCF_017590135.1. NCBI lineage: Eukaryota > Metazoa > Chordata > Aves > Passeriformes > Passeridae > Pyrgilauda > Pyrgilauda ruficollis. Next base: position 430,653 of record NW_024530377.1, read on the forward strand.
ATAAAAACACCACTGTTGGTTGCACTTGATGATCTTAAAGGTCTTTTCTGTGATTGTCAGCTGAACTTTGATTTATAAGAACAAAGGGTAAAAAGGATTTTGATGGCAAATTCTGTAAAATTTGGTGTTTGTTTATCTTTAACCAATCAGCCACGGACCCAAAAGTCATTCTGGATTTCTCTTAATTAATTTACAGTATTTTTACCATGTTTTTGTTGTTCTGTGACTATAATTTAACTCTCTTTTTTATTTTTTTTTTCAGTATGTGAATATTCTTAATATTAATTATGTTATATTCCTCTATGGACATGCCACTGCCCTACTGGGAATAGGACAGCCTGAGGTAGGATATTAATTTATTTGTGTTTTTATTTATTTGTATTTTTATATTTATGTGTATGTTTATAATTAATTGTATATTTATATACAATTTATATTATAATTATATAATATATAATTTGTTATACAATTATTTTATTTTTAAATTTTATTTTATATTTAAATATCGCTTTAATTCCAATTTCTAGCTCAGGCAATTTCCCATCCCTTTTTTGTATCTTCCTAACTGAGAAGATGAGGGGGGAAGGAAACCTCTGGACACATTTTGAAATTGTCCAAATTGAATATATGGGACTAAATCCTTGATGGTTTTGGGTGAATTAAGCTATCAAATAAAACTTCTTTGTGAGCCTTCAAATGAGCATTTGAGTATCAAGAAATTGCAGTCAATAATTTTTATTTCTGCTCTGCACTGGTGTTTTGAACAGAAATATTCTGGTCCTAAAGCAAGAGCCAGGAATTGCTTTGGGTTCTGGGAAATGCCAGAACTGGGGGTTGGTTTTTTTGGGGTGTTTCTTCCTGCAGTGTTTGGTAATATTCAGTGTCTTAAAATGAATTTAAAAACAGCTGAGCTCAGTCATTTAAATTCTTTGTGTTACAGCAACTCCATGTTTACAGAATAAATTGGTTTTTTTTTAAAAAGGAAAGGAAGTTTTGCCTGTGATCACAAGGGTGTGTAATTCCATTTACTGTTCCTAAGATTGATCAGGGAATAGGACACACTGACCCAGTCTAAAGGGGGAAAAGAGCCAGGAAAAGTGGAAATATTCTGGCAAAGCTCCCTGTATTTGTGTCTCACATTTCTTTTGAAGGCATTGGCAAAGGCTGAAGATCAGTTTAAGAAAATAATTGAGGACTATCCAGAAGAAAGTTGTTTTTGTTTGGCACACTATGGAATTGGAAGGGTTTATCTCAGGCAAAACAGGTTGGTCTGATGGAAAAATTCGGGGTTTGTTGGGGAAAAAAAATTATTTGAGGAACTGTGCTTGGTGGGGCTTTAATTTTGCTGTGTTAGTCATTAAATTAATCCATCAGGTGGGTTTAATCCAAAGGGTTTAATAAAATGGGTTTAATCCAGTGGGTTTAATGAAATGTATTTAATCCAGTGGGTTTATTCCAATGGATTTAATAAAATGGATTTAATCCAGTGGGTTTAATGAAATGGGTTTATTCCAGTGGATGTAATAAAATGGATTTAATCCAGTGGGTTTATTCCAGTGGGTTTAATAAAATGGGTTTATTCCAGTGGGTTTAATAAAATGGGTTTAATCCAGTGGGTTTAATGAAATGTATTTAATCCAGTGGGTTTATTCCAATGGATGTAATAAAATGGATTTAATACAGTGGGTTTAATCCAATGGGTTTAATCCAGTGGGTTTAATAAAATTAGTTTAATCCAGTGGGTTTATTCCAATGGATTTAATCCCATATGTTGAATCCAATGGTTTTAATAAAATTAGTTTAATCCAATGGGTTTAATCCAGTGGATTTAATCCAATGGGTTTAATCCAGTGGATTTAAGCAAATGGGTTTATACAATGGATTTAATGCAAGTGGAAGTTTGTTCCTGCTGAGGAGCTGATGGGAGCTGCTGAACAGAGCAGATGTGAGGGAATATTTGGGATTCAGGGATCACAGCCCTGCAGTGGGGGAGAGCTCAGAGGAGAAGAACAAACCCTCTTTGTTCTGAGGGAAAAATGCATCCTAAAGAAATGTGGCTTTATCTCATCCCTGGGGAGCCAGAGAGTGACCTTGGGCTGAGCTGAGGCTCCAGTGAGTCACAAATTCCCTGGAGCTGATAAGCAGGGATGAGTTCCTGAGCTGGCACATCCCAGAGGGACAGGGAGAGCCTGAACTGCAGGGCCAGGACAAGAAACAAACTGGGAGCAAAAAGCTGGAGCTGCTCCCTCCCAGCCAGGGGTTTCTCCCTCGTGGAATCCTGGCTGTGGGAAGCTGGTGGGGGGGATTTTGGGATATTCCTGGTGCTCTGTGGGATCAAAATCCTCCCTAAAGGCTCGTGGTGAGAGCTCCTTATCCGGCTGTGATCCTGCTCCTCTGGGGGAGGGGGGAGAATTCCATGGAAAAGCTTCAGGGTGGAGGTAAAGACAGGGAGACCATGACTCACAGGAAGCACTCAACGTCAGGAAAAATGATTTATTGTCCATTAAAACAGAATTGGAGAGCAGGAAACAGAGTAAAACAACTAAAATCACCTTTCTCCTCCCCTCCTTTATCCCAGGCTGGAATCCACTCCCTCATTCCTGACTCCTCTCCCTCTGAGCTGCCCACAGGGATGGGGAATGGGGGAGGTTTTCTCCCCTGCTCCTCACAGGGATTAAAGGAGGTTTTGTGCAGGATGTTTTTCGCTCTGTCCTGCTCTCCTTGAGGAAAGCACAGCTGGGCCTGGCTGCCTTGGCTCCAGCTGGAATTGGGGTTCTGCCATTGCCCAGGGAGCAGCCCCCAGCTCCCTGCCCCCCTGGCCATGCCAAAATAATGCCAAATGAAGGAGTTTTGGGTCTGAACTTTCTCCCCTCCTGCTGTGGGGTGGCTCAAAGCACGTGCTCAGGGTTGGTGGATGCTCAGAGGGAATTCCTCCTTCCTGGGATCTGCATCCCACTCCTGTCCTTGGGGCTCATTTTCTTGGCAGCCTTGACCCCAAAAAAAAGTCCCTACACAAATGACAACACCTCTGGCTGTTGGATTAAGAAGCCCTTTTTTGACCCAGAGATGGGGCAGCTGAGAGGTGTTTTAAAAACTTTTATTCCATTTTCAGTCTCATGTGAAGGCTGAGACAATACAGATGTTATAATTCACACCATCACATTCAGAAGCCAGCTGAAAACCAACCATCTAGAATTACCCCTCATAAATCTTACTGCAATACATTTTTCATCATTCTATTTCTCCAAAATATCTAGTTTTATTTACAAAACCACCTTTAAAAAATTATTTCCATTTCTCTCAACAATATCTCTCCTATTCCATAACATTTCTAAGCCAGCATTTCTTATCTCAAACTTTACATACAAATCCATGCTATATGAACCTTCTGTCAAGTTTTCAACATTTTCTACAAATCCCTTTCCCAGCTCTGGGCAGTCAGGCTCATCCAGGCAGAGCCATTCCCACTCTGAGCTCAGGGAAAAGCCAAAGCAGAATGCTGTGTCCCCTCTCTGTCCCCCTCACCCTGAATTCCCATGGATCCCTTGGGAGCACAGGCTCATCCCTGCCTGCCTCCCTTCCTTCCTCACACCTGGAGGGTTTTACCTCAAAGATAACCAGAACATTTAAATGTTGGAACCCTGGATGCTGAGAATTTTAAACTTTCTGTGCTGAAAGACACAGACCCTCAAGAGAACACTGCATTTAACCTAAAGCCATAGAGAAGACTTCCAAAATTAGTTAATAACACTATAATTACAAGTGTGGAATTTAATTAGAAGTGTGTGATGTCACCAGGTAGAAAACTTATATAGTAATATATGTAGAACAAGATAAAAGTTTTAAAGCAGAAGCTAATCCTTCTTTTTTACCATGTTCTTTTCCTTCTTCTCCTTCTTCTCATCCTTCCTTCTTCTCCTTCTTTTTCTTCTTCTTCACCTTCACAAGTTTAAGTAGTGTTATATGCTTAGACAAAAAAGTCCACATTACAAGACAGGAATAATTATTAAGTTAAAAGTAAAAATAATTTAAGTGTCATTTCTTAATTAGATAATTTAACCTTAAAAGACCTTATAGAAAAAAAATTAACCATTTTGTAACTTATTAGTAAAATACTATAGAACGCACAACTTACACAACTATAAATAAAAATAATAAACATCTAAATCTAAACATAAAACACCATCTCAAACACTTCAATCCCAACCTTAACAAAAATAAACCCTGAAAACCAGCATTTAATGAGCCAGCTGATCTCTCATCCCCCGTCCTCTCAGTCACCACTGTTTGCTCCTGGCAGGATAAAATTAATGGTGGAAATTTTAGGAAGTTGCTCCCAGGGGATCTGAGTGTGTTTGACCTGTTCCAAACTCCAGGTTTGTTCATGCCCTCGACCAATTCCTGAGGTCAAAGCTGATGATTGATTTCAAGATTTTCCCTGGAGTTTTAACCTGGCCAGGAACAACTCAGGTCATCGAGGAGACACGAATAGAGAATTTACAGGTATGTTTAAAAAAATCCAAAAAACAAATAGAAAGTTGTCCTGCTCCTCCCTGCCAAGATACAGGGGAGATGTGGGTTAAAAAAAGGATGGGGAGCAGCAGGGCAGGGCTTGTGTCAGGCTCTGAGACCTCAAAGTGAGCTGGCAGGACACAGAGGCAGAAATTTCTGTGGGGTGAATTCCAGTTCTCCTTTTTCCACAATGGGAATTGTGCAGTTTCCACAGGCCAGTGGGTTTGGAGAACAAGCTTTGTTTGAGCTCACGAGGTGTAGCCATCTTTCTTTTATCCTTTTTTGTTTATCATTTTTTCATTTATCATTTTTTGTTTATCATTTTTCCATGTATCATTTCCCGTTTATCTTTTTTAATTATTTATCAGAAGTGTCCAAGCAGGGCCTGGGTGTGGCACTCAGTGACAAGTTGGGGATGTGTCACAGGTTGGATTTTGGAGCTCTTTTCCAGCCCCAATGATTTTGGGGTAATGTTTGATTCTCTTCCTTGCACGCTCCCAAACTTTCAGGTGTGAACATGCAACAGAATTCTGGGGAGAACCACTTAAAAATCTGAGCTGGCAAAACCAAGAATTTGATAATTTAAAACAAAACTAGGAGACTTTGACTGTGTAGTTCCTGAATAAAACATTGGGATTTAGTGGTAAAATTCCCTGTTTGACTGGAAAAACCTGACCAGGAGCTGCTCTGCACAGAGGCATTTTTAACACAGCTGAACTGGGGAGGTTTTTCACTTGGCCAAACTGCCCAGACCTGCAGAGTTTGTGGTAGAAATGGCATTTCTGGGCTTTGTCCTGCCAAAAACCACCCTCAGGATTTCTCAGAGACAATCTGGGTACATCCATCCATGGTCTGGGACCTCTGACAATGCAGATGTCTGCCAGGCTTCATCAGGGCTCTGTTCTTGGTGGTGTTAAATTAATCTGGGCTCACTTCTGATGCCTTGTGCAGGCTACCCCAGAGCAGAGGCTGGACAGAGCTAAAGAATAAAGCAGGGATTTATCAAAAGGCCTCCATGGATCCACCTTGGGCAGCACAAGAGCCCAGCCAGGGCTGCACCCAAGATGAACCCAAATGGTCCCAAAATGCACGAGCGCTCCCGGGGTCTCTCCCTGGGATCAGCTCTGCTCCATGTGCACATTGCAGTTCAGTGTCCAATTCCAGCTCAGCCCCTGCACTCCCATCCTGCTTGTTTTTCTCTCTCCAGCCCACGGGGTTTGTGCTCTTGGGCTGAGATTTGGATCATTTGTCCTTGGTGCCCAGCTGGAGCAGGAATTGTTTTGTCTCCCTGCTCTGTGCACAGAGCTCACCATCCCATAATATGAAGCCCAGCCCCACACACTGAAGCAGCACAGAATGTGAAAAATAGAAAAGCTCAAACCTGAGGCATCAGTTCCAGCCCTGCCCTGATTTCACATGAAGCCACTCTGGCGTCTTTCCCTCAGAAATTTTCCTGGGAGCCCTCCCTGGTTCCCCAGGGCCAGCTCTGAGCTTGGTCCTTTTCCCAGGTGCCAGGTGAGACACTCTGGAAATGCTGGGAGTCTTCAGAAATGACCAAAAAACCCCATTTCTGCCCCATAATCTGTTTAATCATTTGGACAATGATAAAACCCTTTGGAATGGGGCAGGATGTGGGATGCTGGCCCAGGACAAACCTGCATTTTTTGGGGTGTTTGAGGCTGTGAGCACTCAGCTGCCAGCGCTTCAAGCAACCCCTGGAATATTTTGGCCATAAAAGGCCAATCTTGCCTGGCTTTCACTAGAAAAGAGTTGGTTTTTTGGGATTAGTCACTGCTTTGCCTAGAGGGATGTGTTTCACTGCAGTCCCCAGGAGTTTGTGAGTAGAAGTTGAATCTTTTCCTGGTTCTGTGCACTTTAACTCTGATAATTCTGTGTTTTCCAGATGGCTTTAAGGAATTATATTGAGGAATGTAAATTCCCTCCAGAGCCAGATGCTGTTTGTCGATATCAGCAGTGCCATGGCTACTCCAAAATCCAAATATATTTTACAGACCCAGACTTTAAGGTAAACTTCCAGTTGAGAAAAGTTTGAGGAGTAAAACTTATCTATTTTCTGCTCCTTTTTATATGATCTGCTGAGCTGAGCACTGCATTTTGTTGTGGTTTTGTTTAAAAATGTTCCATTTTTGCCATTTTCAGGGTTTTATACGTGTTATTTGCTGTCAGCAGTGCAGAGTGGAATTCCACATCAGCTGCTGGAAAAAGCTGAAAACAACAAGCTACAGTGATAAAAATGATAAGGTGAGGGAGGCCTTTGCCAGACTGCCTTTTAGCATCATAGCATTGAGATATGTCAAGGAATTCCACACAATTCAGCAGCCAGGATAAAATGAAGAGAAATGTGGAACTCCTAAAATTATTCTGGAAGTTGACTCTTGGGTGTGAAGTTGGAGGGAGTAAAAGAGTAAAAGATGCCACAGATTTTCCATGATTTTTGATTTTCAGCCCTTCCCAGGTCAACATCCAGGATGTGTTTGGGATTGTGCTTCCTTTAATTGCTTTGGTCACCTCAAATTGAGGAATTAATTTGTGCAGGGATGTAAATGGTGTGGGGATTTAAATGCCTTTGTTGTGTGTGTCCTTTTCTCCTGCAGGATTTCCTTAAGGAAATGTGTTTTACTCCTGATTGTAAAGGCCTTATTTCAAAAATAGCTATTTTCAATTCTTCTGGGCTGGTAAAATGTGAAGTAAGTATGGTCATGTTTTATGTGAAATTAATCAGAATATTAAGGGGGATAAAGCGAAGTGAGAATGTAACTGCAAAAAACCAATTGTGCTGCCTTAACAGAATGTGAGGATTATTTAGGAATATGAATTTCCTGTTCTAATGGAGCAGGAATTGCCCTGTGGTGTTGGTCAGATTGTCATGGATGGGAATGGAGTTCAATGAATTCAATAATCCTTCAGGAATAGCTCCCCAGAGGCACAGGAAAATTGAGAATTCTCCCCAGATTATGAATTCTCCCCAGGGCAATATTGACCTGAGAGAAGCAGAAATGATTGTGGGGTTTGTTGTGTCATAACCCAAACTTAATTCCTGTCCTATCCCTTATTTTGGTAGTTCGAACAAAAAATCCCAAAACTCAAGGAACCACCAAGGGCCTGTATAAAACAGAAATGTTCAAGGTAAGATTCGTCCTGTTTGAATTGATTTGAGAGCAAAGCAGGAGGGATTTTCATGCCTTTTTACAAATATTTTGGAAAGCTTTCCTTGCCCTTGATAAACAAAAAAGTCTGATAAAATCCATTATAATCCAATGGTAAAAGCATTTAGATTGTTCCACAGAATTTATTTTGTGTGAATGTTTAGAAAGTGTAAATAGAAATGTATTTTATGCTGCTGCTGTAGTTACTGATACCCAGACATTTGACATAACTGGGTTGGCAATTTTTTTGGTCAAGTAACCTTTAAATAATGAGGAATCAAGCTGAGAGGACAAACAAAACAGGTTTTTTAAAAAGGAAAGGAAGAAAATGTTAATATTTGGTTGAAAATGCTGAGTGATAAATTAAGAATAAGAGTATTGAAGCCAATCCTAATTTAGACATCCTTAATGGGAGTAAAAGTTGTTACATCTTGAGGAAATCAACATTTTTAGGAAGTTTTGTGGTCTCTGCTTCTAAATGAAGACCACTTTTATTCCATTTGTACTTTCCAGTGTGATATTTGCACCTCAATTAACGTTTGACTGGCTGCTGAATTGCTTTTTGCAGTCTTAGGAAGATAAAAATGAAGGAAGAAAAGAAACAGCGGCGAAAACGAGCGCGAGAAGAGGCCAGGAATTGTGCCAGGAAAAAAGCTGAGGAAAAGCAGGAGGGAGATGACCAATCCCAGTTCAGCCAGCACAGGGGTGGGTGAAAATGGGGAGTTTTGGGCTGATTTCTCCATGGGAAGGGTGGGCACTGGAGTGGGAGGTTTGGGGTCCCCATCCCTGGGGTGTCCAAGGAAGGAGCTCTGGGCTGGGACAAGGTGGGGATCAGAATCAAAGGTTGGGTTTGATGATCCTGGAGGGCTTTTCCAGCCTCACTTTTCCTGGGATTCTGAGTTAGCACAAATCAGTGGGATCAGCATTCTGAATAATCCCAGCTTGATCACAGCAGAATCCGAATACTGAGCATCACCCCCCTGTCAAAAATTTGAATTTTTACTTCAGACAAATTTTATTTCACTTCTGGTTTTATTGTCCAGACTGCTGGGGGATGTTACTGTGTGGTTTCATTGCTGTGTGGTTTTATTCCTTGTAGAAAATTTTCCTTGGCTGATTCCTGCAGAATCAGCCTGGAGGGGGGAAAGGCTCCAATTCTGAGTAAACCCATTGGAAAGGGATTTCAGGAAAAGCACCCTGGGACACTGTTAGAGAAGAAAATATCTCAAATAAAGACAGAGTGATCTTGAAAAGTTCATTTCAGATGATTGGGGGAAAAAATATTTCAGTCTGTGGCTTTGTAAGCATTTAAAGCCTCAGTTTATGCTGTGATGGATGATGGCTGCTCCACATTCCAGAGCTGGGAACTTCCCCTGCAGCTTCTCAGGGCAAAGGAAAAGGGGGCATGTTGGAAAATGATTTTTTTAATCTGTATTATCAACTTGGGATATAATTAATTTATAATTTCCTAGGATTCCTTGTTAAATACTCTGGGGTGCATTTTTTTCATCCCATGCTTGGTGCTGTCTGGGTGCCTGTTACCTGTTCTGTGGCATATCCTGAAAATTTGGGAGATTTTGGCTTCCCTGTGGATTTGTAAAATCATTTATTATTATAACTTCATTTATTTCCTGTTTGTTTTGTTTTAATTCTTTGCTCTCTCCTTTTCTCTGGCTCATCTTTAGTTGTAATCCTTGGAGCCACTGCAGGTCACTGTGACCTCATCCTAAAATCTGGGCAAGGTGTTTGTTTGTTTAAACAAAAATTTAAATGTATGTTGGATCAAATTCCTAATGCTGAGGATGTATGGGGAGAAATAATTCTTTAAATCCTGTAATTCTCAGTGTAAAACAAATAATTAGAATGAAACCACTTAACCCAAATTATCTGTGCTTTTTAAGTTGGTTTAAGTTTTTGAGCTTTTTTAAGGTTTTTGAGCTTTTTAAAGTTTTTAGAGCTTTTAAAAGTTGCTTTTTAAGTTGGAATTGTGGTAAGGACAACGAAATCTTGCTGGTTTTGTGCTTTTTTTAGTTGCAATCTTTTGACTTTTCCAGGTTCTGGCCAGGATTTATACTCTGGGGACCTGATCCTGCAGCACATCCGGCGCAATTCCGAGCAGATCAAAGCTGCAGTCCCTGACACTTCCAAATTATTAGAGGAATTACTGGCCTGGGGTGTGATCAGAGAGGAGGATTTCACCTCGTATTCCCAAATGAGCAGCACTCCCCAGGAGGTGCTGGAGCAGCTGCTGAGCTCCTTAATCCAGGAGAAGGGGCGGGTGCGGAGCAGGGGCTTCCTGCACGTGCTGAGCCAGCTGGGAGAGGTGGATCCCAAAGTGCACAAGTGGCTGCAGCACCTGGATCACCTGGGTGGGTTCTGGGCAGCACAGGAAATTCTCTCTTTTCCTCATTGAAACAGCAAAGCAAAACTTCTCCTCTTTGTCCTTTCCCTGATTTCCAGAGGGGAGCACAGCTTGGGTGGCTCGGGAGCTCGGCAGGGATTTGGCAGAGAAAATTCAACAATTTTTAATGGTCCTAGGACTCCAGAATGGGCTTAAATGCTGATATTTGTAGCAATAGCCTGATTTTGGAGAGTAAATAATGGTGGGGTTTTGCCATTAAACTTGGAAATAATTTCATGCTGGTACTCTGCAGTTTCCTGATGGGTTTATGATGGAAAAAAAGTGGAATTTTGGGGTTTGGGGTTCCTAATTTTGCTTTTTCACATCCATATCCTTCCAAGAATTCAATTCTATTCTATTCTATTCTATTCTATTCTATTCTATTCTATTCTATTCTATTCTATTCTATTCTATTCTATTCTATTCTATTCTATTCTATTCTATTCTATTCTATTCTATTCTATTCTATTCTATTCTATTCTATTCTATTCTATTCTATTCTATTCTATTCTATTCTATTCTATTCTATTCTTTGGAGAGTAAATAATGGTGGGGTTTTGCCATTAAACTTGGAAATAATTTCATGCTGGTACTCTGCAGTTTCCTGATGGGTTTATGATGGAAAAAAAAGTGGAATTTTGGGGTTTGGGGTTCCTAATTTTGCTTTTTCACATCCATATCCTTCCAAGAATTCAATTCTATTCTATTCTATTCTATTCTATTCTATTCTATTCTATTCTATTCTATTCATATCCTTCCAAGAATTCTACTTTCCTCTATTCTATTCTACTCTGTCCCATCCTATCCTGTCCTGTCCTATCCATTCATAGAATAGATCCAAATCTTATTATTATTATACAAATAACAATTGGTGAGAGCAGAATTTATATCAACCCCATTCCTCGTTTTTTTTTAGCATTTCCAAGACACAAAAGCTCTCACATCATCTGTACATGGAATTTCTGGACCAAACTCTTGCCCTTTGAAGAGGAATATCCCATTTTAAGCATTAAAAATTTAAAGCTGGAATGAAATATTGGGATTTTTTTTCCCATCTTTTTCAGGTCTGACGGCTACAGAAAACTTTCTCCTTCAATATGGCCCAGTTCTGCAAGAGCTTGACCTTTCTATTTTAACCCCACTGTGGAACCAGAAATATGGCAGTAAATTTGATTATGTGGCAGCTGATAGTGAAAAGCAAGAAATCTGTGATTATTTCCTCACCCCTCCCCTAGAGAAATCCCGTTGTTTTATATGGCTTTTAGAGGAAAACAGAGAACATTTTCCAGACCTGCATCAAGCTTTAGATGAATTCTTTGATAAAATGGGTGAGTAGGCAAAGGGATCAAACATTTCCAGTAAAAATTCATTTTTATTGTGCATTTTTAACATTAAAGTTCTGCAGCTGCAGTTTTGGAGCTGCTTTGGTGGTGTTGGATGAAGGATTAGAGCAATAATTCCTGGGATTTCACAGTTAAATTGTAAATTAATTAAAATATTGTTATTTCCATCAATCACCATGAATTTTATCCTTTCAACAGATGATCCAACCATTATATTAAAGAAGCAGGGAAATGAGAATTTATCAGTAAGTGAATTTCATTTCTCTTTGGCCTCAGCTCGGAAAGAACTTTTTGCTATTTTAGAAAAGGAAATATTTTGCAGCCTGGTCCTTCAGACTTATTGGAGACTTAATCTCTCGTTTTAGCTCCCTTTTAAATTATTTGATATTTGAATTACTTAATAACAGTTTTTCAAGTGTGCCTCATTCTGAATCACTTTTTGATTGGTGGCATCATTAAAATCCATCCCAATTGGCCGAAATAGATTTTGGATTTCAGTTAATTCTGTGTTTGAGGCACCCTCGTTTGAAGTTCTTGTCTGCAGTTAAATGTACCTTTACAAATCCAGGATTTACTTTTGATTGAGAATCAAGCTTCAAGAGTTAATTCATGTACATATTAATAAAATGCAGAATTTTTAATGTGCGCATTAATAAAATGCAGACTTTTTAATGTACATATTAACAAAATGCAGAATTTTAAAGTGTACGCTAATAAAATGAAGAATTTTAAATGTACATGTTAATGAAATGCAGAATTTTTAATATACATGCTAAGGAAAGGCAGAATTTTTAATGTACATCTTAATGAAATGCAGATTTCTTTCAATCTACACATTAATTACATGCAGAATTTTAATGTTCATGTTAATAAAATGCTGAATTTTTAATGTACAGTTAATGAAATGCAGATTTTTTTTAAATCTATACATTAATGAAATGCAGAATTTTTAATGTGCACATTACTAAAATTCAGATTTTTACATGTATACATAAATAAAATGCAGAACTTGTTTTCTTTTTCATTTCCTGACTTGGGGAAATCCAAGAATGAAATGAAAACCAGCACAAAAAACTGCTTTGGTTTCAGTGTTACAGCCTAGAATAACTTGTAATTATTCTGTTCTTGTGTAATCCCAATCCTGTTAAAGAATAATTTCAATTTCAGTTCCTTCATCTTTGTTTTTCTTGGAAAACCGAAACGTTTACCAATCCTGTGCCTTCATTTTATTTTCTGTTTCAGAATAATGAAATCAAAGTTAAAAACAAAAACAGGAAGAAGAATTTGAAAGATTCAAAGGTCAGTAACTTTGGAAGCTGCTGAAGCAGCTTTTACCAAGCAGGTACCATTTATTTACTACTAAAAACCCACCAAAAAATTGGGATTTTTTTAGAATTTCTGGCATTCAGGTGGATGGGAGCTGTTTTTGTAAATACCTTGAGGAGATTCCTTACTGAAGTGGCTTTTCCTGAAGTAAAATTAAGCTGTTAAGACCTAAATGATACGGTTTTGTTTAAATTTATCAGTATAAAAGCTAATTAAAAATTTATTTATGACTCCCTTTGGCTCTGACTGGAGGCACCTTCCACTGGCTTAATTCTCAATTATCGTTGTGATTTTAATTTTCCATGTGGGAAGATGGGAATTCAGTGCAAAAACTCCATTTCATGCTCACAAATGTGATTAATTATTCATTATTTTATAGATTTTATTGGAATATTATTCTGCCTGAATTTTCTGCTGCTTTTTGGAGGATTTTGCTTTATTGAAAACCTCATGCTCTCACCACTTCATCATTTTTCTAGAATTTCAAGAGTAAACTTCATATTTTTTCCTCAGGATTTATTTTTCTGACTCAGGTGCATGTATTTGTGTATTTCTAAATTATTAGATAATAAAAACAAAGACAATTAAAATGTCTATAATGGTATAGACAATAATAATAACCAGAGTTGTATGGGGAATTAGGGATAACTCCTGCTTGTGGTAAATTTGTTACAGACTCAAATTTAAAAGAAAGTTTAATTAAATTTTGATGAAATTGGTAAAAAAGAAGGATTTGGGGCTGTATATTCCAAGTTCTCTTTCCCAAATAAGTTCTGAAAAAGAAATTAATAACTTTAATTAAGAATTTTCTTGCTGTGGCTTAGCACTGATAATTTTACCTGGAAATTTTGCAGTTCATAATGAACACGGTGAATTTAAAGAACAAAATTCAGTGTAAATAAGTTACTCCTGGTCTTTGCAGTGGATTATTTTACATTAGTTTTTGTGAGATAAAAACTAAAAGGAATCTGTTTTTAATTAGCCTATTTTAGTATTATCCAGTGGAGTTAGTACAGCACCACGAGAAGAAGAGAAGATATTTATAGAAGAAAATAATTTGTGAGTATTTGATTCTGCTTTTATTGCCCAAACTCCAAACTGCTGGAGAAGAATCCCTTAAAAACACCAAGGTTGGGTTAACTTGATTTTTTTTTTTTTCTGATTTTTAAGGTACAGAGATTTTTCCAATGAACCCTTTGTAATCCCAGAATATCTCCAGGAGCAACTGGAGGAATTCGAAGTTCGCTATAATATTTCAAATAGTAACAGTTATCAAATGAATAATAATAATAATCCAGATCCAATCTCTGAGAATTTATATGAGTAAGTATAAATTTCTGTATTTAGGAGCTTCAGGGGGTTTAATTTTACTTCATAATTTTAATAATTTTTTGGATTAATTGGGATCCTGGTGTGTGTAGAGTGACTATGAAGGAATGGATAAATGGATTAAAAAACTTTAATTAATTATAACTTGGTTTTTTTTTAAGTTATTTCTCTCAAATCTTGGAAGAGCATGGCCCTCTGGAAATTAATAATAAATTACTGGTTGGGGAATATGAAAATTTCCCTGAGGAGACTCGGAAGGTGGTGGAAGATGAAGGCGGCCTGCAGGCCTTCCTGCTGAAATCCCTTCGTTTCATCATGGTGGATAATCTGATTGGCCTAAGGAAGCACTCGGTCCTTTTTGAAGGAAATCCAAGCAGAAATGGGAATAAAGAAGAAAATCCACCTGGGGAATTCCAGGGGAGTTCTTCCCCCAGCAAGCTGCCCTTGAATCCCTATGCCCAGGAGTTCAAGCCTCTCTCGTACCCTTTGGGTGCCCCTTTGGCAGCAGCTCCTGATTTAGCAAATTATCACACCCAGCAATATTTTCCCTGCTCCTTCCCTGCCTCCTGCATTCCTGGGAATCCTCTGGAAAATGAATGTGTTGATTCCATGGAAAATGAGACTCCATTTTCAGGTGTTTTGCTAAAGGACTTCGAGCCTCCAGGCCCGGCTGTGTTTTTACCTCAGAGCTCCTGGGGTTATCAGTATGGAATATTGCCCCTGGCACAGGCTGGCTTTATTTATGCTGATCCTGCAGCTCCTCAGGAAAATCAGGAATCAGCAATTCCAGGTGGGAAATACAGTCCTGAGGGTTTTGTGCCAGGTGAAATCCAGGACTACAGAGGCTCTTGGGGCCAGTTGGAGAACTTGGATAAAAAGGATTCTGCTTTTCCAAACGGTTCAGATGAAGCTGAGGGAGGCAAATGTGTTAAAAAGGAAACAGGAAGTAAAAATAAACCTGGCATGAAGAGCAATCCTCACACAAAGATGGTGGCTGTTCAGGTAAGGAGTGGGAAAAATGCTGGAAAGGTTTTATGGCCACCAGGATGAGCAGAGGGATGGAGCAGCTCTGCTGGCAGGAAAGGCTGGCACAGCTGGGATTGTTCAGCTGCACAGGAGAAGCTTTGGGCTGAGCTCAGGGTGGCCTTCCCTGCAAGATTCCTGCTAAAAATCCATGTTGTATCCCTGGTGTAGAGCTCTTCCATTGTTGTGTTTTCATCCCAGACTTACAGATTCCAGGCCCAGTTAATGACTAAGATTAAACCTTTCCACATGGCAGGGGTGGCAGTGGATGAGTTTTAAGGTCCCTTCCAACCCAAACCATTCCATGATTCCTGAGAACTTTCTGTGATTAGTCATTTTTCATTTGTAATTCTTCAGAGCTGCTCACTGAATTTTTGTTGTTCCTGAAGTTCCTGCAGCTCTTTTTCCCTTTGTGTCACACAGGGAACTGCTGCACAAAAGTTTCAGTTCACTTTAGAGAGGAAGCAAAGTCATTCTGTGTTGTTATTTTTCTCCTTTTGTGATGAGTTCAGGGATTTATTTTCACTTCCACATCATTTGAGGGTTTGGATTTGTGGAGGAGGTTCAGGGGGAACCTTCTCATTCTCTACCACTCCCTGACAGGAGGGTGAGACACTTCCTGCAAATCTTAATTTTTCAGATTTTTAGAGCATAGCTTTGTTTAAAGACCCACAGAACTCCCTGGAGTTGCTCATGGTCAATGAAATCAGGAGAAGAAAAAATAAATCCCTTTCAGAAACACCTCCACAATGTTTTCCTACATCATTTCTAGGCCTGGATTAGAGTTGGACTTACAAAACCCTCAGTGAAGTACAAAAGCTCCAAACCAGAGCAGCTCGTCTATGAACTGAGATTTTTAATCAAATTCTCCTATTTTTTCTGTTCTAGGTAAATCAGGAAGTTGCTGATAGGGAAACCAATACTTTGCCTTTCCATCCATTTGAAAATCAACAAGTAAGTTGCCTGCATCCTGGTTTACATTTCTCATGGGAGAAATGGGAGGTTAAAAGAATGTCCAAAAAATGAACAGTGAAATTAAAATTCTCTGAGAACAACAGGTTTTTACAGATATTTTGAATTTTGGGTTGTTTGGCTGTTTTTGTGTTCTGTGATGTTCTTGGAAGCATCACCCAGCCTCACGAGGAAGTGATTTTTGAGCTTTGCTCTGATATTTGATATTCTGATTGTTTTATTCTAAGCGATTCAGATGTTGAATGTTTGAGGTATTTCCTCACCCAAAACCTGGATTTAAATATTCCATTTGGGCATGGAGACAGTTCAGACTGGTGTTAATGGCAGGTTTATGTCTGTACCAGGAGGTAAAAGTGAGAAAATGTGACCTTTGAACTGGGAGCTGGCATCAATCAAACTGGTTTTTGTAACTGATTAATTTCCAGGGGGATATTCTCCGTATGGAAAAGGAGCACCAGGTATTGCAAGAACAACTCAGAGAAGCAGAGGAGAAATTTGAGCAGTCACAGAGCAGGAGCTTGGAGGAAATTGCTGCTTGGGAAGAGCTCCTGAAAAAAAGTATTGAAGAGACTGAGGTAAAGGTTTTCCCATGGATCAGAGGTTGTGGAATCCCTGGGATCCCTGAAGTGTCCAAGGAGCTTGGGGCACCCCAGCCATTCCAGCATTCCCTGACTGATCCCTGATTTGGGGTTTGCAACAGTAATTAGGAAATTATTTTGTAGATATGAGGTAATTCTTGGGAGAGTACTGTTGGTAAATTTGAATTGTTTGGTTAAAATGTGTGAGAAATCACAGTGATGTTTGGTTTTGTGTGCT
Source organism: Pyrgilauda ruficollis (assembly GCF_017590135.1). NCBI lineage: Eukaryota > Metazoa > Chordata > Aves > Passeriformes > Passeridae > Pyrgilauda > Pyrgilauda ruficollis. The sequence continues at coordinate 447,542 of NW_024530377.1, forward strand.
TGTAATATGAACTGTTTTACTGAGGTGTGTTAATGTTTATTGTTGATATGTTTTATCTAAAGGATATTAGGTATTGGCTTAAAATCCCTAAAAGGTGTTTTTTGGTATATATCTTGTTTATTTATATTTATTGGTAATGTAATAGTAATAATTGTTGGTTTTGATTGACTTACTGTAGGAGTATTGATAGTAAGAGTCAAATATCCTCAGTCTGCTCCAACTTTTATCAGAATAAACCACAGTTTTCAGAAATGAAGTTTCCTTTTCTGCCTTCAGGTGTCCCAGAATGAGCTGGATTGGTTCCACCAAGACTCAGAAGCACAAATGAAGAAATGGCAGCAGGAGAAGAAAGAAAATCGAGAGAATTTAAAAGCTCTGAAGGGCACAGCTAAAAAACACTCAGACACAAATGAGAGGTACAGCTGTAAATAGATTTACATCCCCTCATTCTGACAGTAAAAAGACTTCAGAACTCTTTCAGGAAATTTAATCCTTGGCTGTGAAACCAGCCAGACATTTTCTCCCAGTGTTAGGCTGGAATATGGATATGGCCCCTATCTTATTTTGAATTTTTTTGGCAAATTACAGGTAAACATCTGAAATATCTTTTAAATAACTGATGAAACTGATTTAGCAATAATTCTCCTGATCAGATTTGACAATTCCTACTGTATTTTAATGTCCTCTGAGTTTATAGAGCCCAGACTTTGGTCCTTGAATGCCTTTGTTTTATCTTTAGTCTTAAGTAGTTTGGGCCAAATCTCTCCTGAAAAAATCATCAGCCTGGTTTTATCTTAATCACTGCTTTATTAGCAATAAAGTTAAATGTATTTAGAATAGAATCCCTGAGTAGTTTGGGTTGGGATGGACCTTGAAGACCATTTATTTCCACTCCTCCCACTGTCCCAGGTTGCTCCAACCTGACCTTGGACACTCCCAGGACTGGGAATTCCATAATTCCTCAGGGATTAAACAGGATCCAAACCCTACAGATTGTCCCGCTGGTTATAGAGGAACATGTCCCATATTTGCAAATAAACCTTTTCCACAGCAAGCTCAAGAAATGTTTCATTCCTGTAGGTATTTGAAGACCATTGATGACAAGGAAAAGCAATATAATACATGTTTAAATACATTTCTGGAGACCAGGTAAAACTCATGTTCCTTCCAGCAATATTTACATTTTTCTGCCTCACTCTGGGTAAAGGTTTAGGGGAAAATCAGCACTTTAACCCATATTTCTTACTCTTAGTTTGCTTTTACTTGCCATGAGTAAATACTAATATTTAGAATAAAGAAAATCCTACTCTCATACATTTGCCTTGATTACATGACACTGAGTAGCTGTATAAAACCTCTAAAATGGCATAAATTTTAAATGCTGCTCTGCTGTGAATGTTACTCAAATATTTCATTTCTTTTTCTTTCACAGTAATAAATTTGCTAGTGAGAAAGGCAAATTAGAAGAGCTGATAAAAAAGAGTCAGGATGACAGCCAGGAGTGTGAGAAAAGAGCTGTTAAAGCAGAGGTACAACCAAAAAAAATCCTTGAAAAGCTTTTGTTACAGCTGGGGTTGTGCTGATTGGAGGTGGGGGAACGGTATCAAAGATGTTGAGTAAATATTGGAAATGCCAAGGATGGAAATTCCACCTGAAAATTCCTCACTGTAGGAACAGTGTGTGCACTTTGTATCCTCAAACTCTTACTAAATTTTAAATTCTTATTACATTTTAATTCTTAAATGAAATTCTTAAATTCTTATTAAAACCCAGTTTGAGGTTTTATCCCTTTTTTTCTTGTTTGTTTAACTTGGTGTTGGTGGTTTTTTTGGGTTGGTGTTTTTTTGTGACTTTTGTGGTGGGGTTTTTGAGGTGGGGTTTTGTTTTGGGGTTGTTTTTTTTTTTTTTTGGTTGGGTTTTTTTGGTTTTTTTGTTTGTTTGTTTGTTTGTTTGTTTTTTGGGGTTTTTTTGTTGTGTTTTGTTTTTAAAATTTTTGTTTGTTTGTTTTTGTTCTTTTTTGTCACAGGTCTCAGTGCTCCAGACCTGGAAGGAAACTGAAATCTGGAAGCTCAAAGGCACCATTGCCAAGGCAGAAGGAAATCTCAGGATGCTGAAGGCACTGGGCAGGTCCTGGCAGTTCCCACCAGGAATTCCACTGCTTCTGCTTGTTATTTATTTACTATATAATGCTTATTTTATATTCTATAATTATATCTACTATAGTTCTTATTTTATGTAGTTATATGGAATATATAGTATTTATATGAATAATAAACAATAATAATAAAAAATTAATAGTAGTAGTAGTATAAAAGTGCACAGAATTGGGGGTAAATAATATTGCCCCAAACAAAATTCAGCTGGAAGTTGAGTTTCATCCTGATCCTTGTTGTCTTTCTGAGCTGGGAAAATCAGATTATCTGGGTGGTAGTAGTAGTAATAGTAATAATAATAAAATAATAATTCAGTTATTCCTGCCCAGTATCCCTTGAGCTGCAGTGCAACTGATTTTAACCTGAAATCCTTTGAAAACTTGAACTGGAATTAATTGTTGAGGGAGGAACTGTTGGGCCAACAGCACTGGTGTTAAAAATAATGGGAATGTTGGAGTTTAACTGTAAATCCTCGATATTCCAGCAGCTCAGCTTCAGCAGCTCCTGTGTTGAAGTCCCAGATTGATTCCTGGGAAATATTTATTTCAAATGTCAAGAAACAACTGGAAAAAGTCGAGGTAAAATTTCATTTCTCTCCACCAGCTTCTCAGTTGAACTTTGGAAATGAAAGCATTAAATAACTTTGCATTTGTTTGTTAAAACACCAGTAGCTTGTCCTCCAAATGCTGAGGGGAATTTTTTTAATTACAAAAGAAAGGAGACAGTTTGGAGTCCAGGCTGCTGATTTCTAGTGGATATATTCACTATTTTAAAAGCAAAAATCTGCCTTTTATACACTTGCTTCAAAATTGGGGCCCCACATGTGGTGGTTTTGATTTGTTGAGATTTTACGAATTTCAAGATTTAATTTAATTAATTTAATTTTAAGATTTTTGCATCACTTTCCTAGATTTCCTCCTATTCCAAACCACGACACAATATTAACAAGTCTGTTATTTTTGTTGGTGACCTGTCCATGGAAGTTCTTAAAAAAAAAAACAACCCAAAAACCCAGGGAACTCTGTGAGAAGCTGACTGTAAAATGTGATTTTTAATGAGGAGGGAGCTCAGGTTGATGCTGCTGATGGTTGGTTTTCCTTCTGCAGGCTGAGTATGAAGAGAAAATCGAGCTGGTGAAGAACGGGGCCCGGAACTGCCTCAGTAAAGTGGAAATTGTGGATTTTCCTTGGCCTCAGGGGTTTGCTGTGAGTATCCCACCTTCCACAGCAGCTCCAGTGCCTGGCATTTCCCTTGGCATGGCTGGCACTGCTGGGAGGTGTCCAGAGCTGGAATTGCAGCCTTGGACACAGCAAGCTCTGCCTGCAGCCAGGGGATGCTCCAGAGGAACAGGGGAGGAATACCATATTAACAAGTCTATTATTTTTGTTGGTGACCTGTCCATGTAAGTTCTTAAAAAAAAAAAAAAAAAAAAAAACAAAAACCCAGGGAACTCTGTGAGAAGCTGACTGTAAAATGTGATTTTTAATGAGGAGGGAGCTCAGGTTGATGCTGCTGATGGTTGGTTTTCCTTCTGCAGGCTGAGTATGAAGAGAAAATCGAGCTGGTGAAGAACGGGGCCCGGAACTGCCTCAGTAAAGTGGAAATTGTGGATTTTCCTTGGCCTCAGGGGTTTGCTGTGAGTATCCCACCTTCCACAGCAGCTCCAGTGCCTGGCATTTCCCTTGGCATGGCTGGCACTGCTGGGAGGTGTCCAGAGCTGGAATTGCAGCCTTGGACACAGCAAGCTCTGCCTGCAGCCAGGGGATGCTCCAGAGGAACAGGGGAGGGAGGTGGAGCTGGGGAGGGTCAGGGAGCAGCACATTCCCAGCTCCTGAGAGAGGCTCAAGCTGCTTCAAGTTGGAAATGACTCACTGATGGTTTTGTCTGTTGTAGGGTTCCTGTAGCACCAAAATCCTGGAATTCAGGATGGTTTGGGTTGGAAGGGGCCTTAAAGATCAGCCAGTTCCAGCCCTGACACCTCCCACTGTGCCAGGCTGCTCCAAGCCCCAATGTCCAAGCTGGCCTTGGGCACTGCCAGGGATCCAGGGCCATCCCCACCCTCCCAGGGAACAATTCCTGCCCAATATCCCCTCCAACCCTGCCCTCCTTCAGCTCAAGGCCATTCCCTGTGTCCTGTCACTCCATCCCTTCTCCCAAGTCTGTGTCCAGCTCTCCTGGAGCTTCTTTAGGCACTGGAAGGGGCTCTCTGGAGCCTTCTCCAGGTTGAACAGCCCCAGAATCATTGGGATAAGCCCCATCATGCAGAATCCCCAAATCCCTGAGGCTGGAAAAGCCCTCCCAGCCCATGGAGTCCCAGCTGTGCCCCATGGCCACCTTGTCCCCAGCCCAGAGCACTCAGTGCCACCTCCAGGGGACACCTGCAGGGATGGGCACTGCAAAGCTGCCTGGGCAGCCCCTGCCAAGGCCTGAGCACCCTTTCATGGGGAAGCTTTCCCAAAGGAATTCCTGCAGCACTGTGTGTCACTGACTGCAAACTCCAAGCTCAGCCCCCAGCCAGATGTGTCAGGAGGAGCAGAGCCATTTCTGGGGTTGCATCTGGAATGAGAACAGCTCCAGAAATTCTGTTCACAGACATTTTCTCATGGCCCAACAGCTCCACCAATGCTTTGTTCAAACCAAAGCAGTTTCTTCTGACCTCTCTGATTGGTCCTTTTTAAGTTTTGGATTTTTTTTTTTTTCTCTGTTGAAATCTTGGTTTGGGGTTTTTTTGGTTTTTTTGGTTGTTTTTTTTTTTTTTTTTTTTTTGATCTGAGTGTAGTTTAGATTCAAGGCTCTGGTCTAATACTTGAGATGGCTATTACACTTTTTCTGGGCTTCTGCAAGTTCCTCTCCTGCTCTCCTGTGTAATTCCCCACTTATTTTTAGGTCTGTCCTTTCTATTTACTGACACAGAATATGGAGACAACTTAATCACCACCAATTTACTGGCAAAGAGAAACTTTTCTGCCTCTTGTTCTGCATTTGGAATTTATTTTTCCTGCAGTAAGACCAGAGTGACCTTTTAGAAGAGAAATAACCATGAGGTCGAACAACTGCCCTGATGTCAGGGAGTTTTTAAGATAAACTGATGTCACCTTTGAGATCCTAGGCAGAGCCAAACCTGTTACAATCCCCACTGCAAAGGCTGAATTTGTTTTAATCACTGTTTCCTGTGAAATGTGTTTGTTTCCTAGACAATGCCAGGCAGACCTCCCATGTGTGACCCTGCCATTGTCACCTATTCCTCAGCACCTGCACATCCCAGTGCCCTCCCTGCGTTTTCCAGTTGTGATGGAAAAGCTCCAGCCCAGCCTCCACTGCAAGCACAGACCGGAGCTAAGGCAGCACCTGCCACCTCTGAGGCTTCTTCTGCAGCTGGGAAAGCACATCCCAAAGTTCCAGAGGGATCACATTCCAATAAAATCTCACCATCCTGCCCATCAGGCATTTCTGGAAGTACCTCCCAGCATGTCCAGCCCAACCAGACCCACCAAGATCCCTCAGCTCTGCAGCCGAGGCCTTCTGGAATTCCAACCAACAAAAAGCTTCCAAAGAAAATTGAAAATATTTTAGCCCAGCTCCAGAGTATATTCCCAAGCCACAGCAGGTACTGGGTGGAAGGAGTGCTGTGAAACAAGGTCTGAACAGCCTGGGATGAAGGGCAGAAGGAATTGATTTTGTTGTGCTGACCAGGGGTGGAGGGACAGGACAAGGGGGAATGACTTGAAACTACCAGAGGGCAGAGCTGGATGGGATACTGGGAATGAGGAATTGTTCCCTGGCAGGGTGGGCAGGGCTAGGATGGAATTCCCAGAGCAGCTGTGGCTGCCCCTGGATCCCTGGCAGTGCCCAAGGCCAGGTTGGACACTGGGGCTGGGAGCAGCCTGGCACAGTGGAAGGTGTCCCTGCCCATGGCAGGGGTGGGATGGGATGAGCTTTCAGGTCTCTCCCAACCCATTCCATGATTCTGGTGATTCTTCAGGGGTTTCATCCTGGATACTGAGAGTCACTGGGAGCAGGCTCCAGTTCCTGGGAAAAGCTGCTATCTTTGATCCTGCTGGGATCAAACAGTGAGCCTGTCCTGCTCTCCAGGGCCATCCCTGACCCTGCCTTTCCTGTCCCTGCAGCTCAGACCTCATTGCCTCCATCAGGGATGTGCAGAGGAGAAATGGGAACAGCGTGGCCAGCCTGAGCCCCGATGAGATCCTGAGCCGGGCCACCGAGCTCATCCTGGACCAGCAGCTCAAGGTACTGGGGCTGCAGCTGCTCCTCTTCCTCCCATGGCAAGCAGAGCAGCACAGCCCCAAGAACACAGTTCCTTTCTGATCCCTGTGCAGGCACCTCCAGCAGGCAGAGCCCTGCACTCCCCGGGCTCCGCTCCCCCGGTGCGGGGCAGGGAAGCGCCCATGGAAGGAATCGGCCCCGGCTCTCTCCGGGCAGCACCCGCCCCTAAAACCTCCTCCAGTAAAAACCCCTCCCAGCCAAACCTGCAGCCCTGGGGAAATGCTGGAGCTACACCTAAAGCCAAATGGAGGAAGCAGGACAGTGCTGTAAGTTTTCTGTTTCACTGGAGTTGTTGCCATGTGCTTTGTACAAGACACGAAATAATCCTGGAAAAAAAAAAAAATTGCCTCGTTTATTTTGTGTACAAAAGCTTCAGTAGACTTGGTTAAAGTTAGTGACCTTGTTAATTGAGTAGATTGTGCTGGTTAATTGCTGATTTTTAAATATCTGAGCATTCCTCTCCTGGCCAGGCCTGCAGTGAGGATCCCTGCACCATCTGTCACGATGAGCTGAGCAGAGACTGCTGTGAGCTCGAGTGTGGCCATCACTTCCACAGAGAGGTGAGTTCTGCTCCTGTTCCTCATCTCCACCTCAAAAGCAACCCCTTTACCCTCCCCTTACCCTTCTGTGCTTAAACAACAGGGCATAATTCCTTTTTCTAGCCTTTGCCATCCAAACTTGACCCACAGCCTGTCAGAAAGCTTTAGGTGTTTTTGAAAGTAAAATGATTCATCAGAGTGGATTTCAGATGATGCTTCAGAGAATGAATTTGGTTGGGATTGCTGGCAGCACACTCAGGGAATGGGTTATCCCTGAAAACTCTGTATTTGCCTCCTGCTAGTGGAAATTCATGAAGTAAAAAAGCCAGGATTGTGTTGGAATAACTCCACATGTCTCCCTTTACCTTTTTGGTTTTAATGCTGATTTGTTCTTGCAGAATAAATCTGATCAGAGCAGGAGGACAGTTCCACACCACTGAAATTTGGGGGTGTAGAACTCCCTGAAGAGCTTCCCCACTAGTGCCAGTCAATCATTTTCAGCCTCCCCTGGGCTCCCCTTCCCCAGTTCTGCCTGTGACCCTCTCCCTGTTCCCGCAGTGCATCCGAACGTGGCTCAAGCAGCATTCCACCTGCCCCATCTGCCGTGTCCACGCTCTGCTGCCCGAGGACTTCCCTGAGCTTCCTGCATGGAACAAGTCCAGCTGAGCCTGCTTTACTCCTGTTTTACTCCTTCACTGCAGAATTCAAGATGTAAAGGGGCTGCAGCACAAGCCCAGTGCTGGGGGACAGGACAGAACCCTGGGTTCATTGGCCATGGGATTTCACTCCAAGATCCAGGATTTCTCCTGGTTCCTGCCCGAAGCTGTGCAGTTCAGGGCTGGCAGCACACAACACTGCTGAATTTTTGGCTAAGGGACACTGAAAGTAGCAAATTCTTTTAGCTAAAAGGCCAGTGCATGATTCCTGTGAAGAGGGGGCTTTCCCCTCAGATTTATTCCAATATCAAACAAGTAGGTGACCCAAAGGATGGACCAACAGAATTGGAAATCAAGACATGCCCTTCCTCTGGCATTGATAATCCAGGATTCAAGCCTGGTGTGGTCTTTGCAGCTCCTCTCTCCCCAAAAACCCACAGCTGAGAATTCAAATTGTTTAAATAATGACTTTTAGTCACATTTTGAAGCAAGAATTTTAAATTAATATGGATCAGTTCTTTAATCTCAAAATAAGGTTGAAATTTTAATTTCCCCCCGTGTTGAAGAGCTGCTCTGTTTAACTGGGAAGGATTTTTTAAAGGATTTTTAAGTGGCACTTCCTCTGTATTTTGTGCAGGAATGGTCACCAGTAGCAGGAGGGGCAGAATTCCAACAGCTCAGGGAGTTTTCTCCCACTGTTTTCTGAGTCTGAAGTGGCCAGAGCACCTTCAACACAGACAAATTTGTCCCAAACAGCCAAAAGTGAGGACCAGAGCCTGAGGATCTTAAACTCAAATATTCTGTTGTCTGAATCCAGGGAGCATCACATGGATTAGGAGCTCTTGGCTAATTCCAGGGATCACTTGTTCCCCACACTGCTACATCTTCTCCAGCTGAAGTTTTAAACTCCTCTCTCATTAATCACTGTATTAGTTACCACTTGAATAACAAAATAAAATTACTGCTGCAGTCAAACCTGTTGTTTGTGTGGTATTTCTGCTCACTCTGAGTTAGGGGTGAGTAACTACTCTGTGCTGTAGGATTAAGGCCTAAAAAATCCAGCACTGGAATCCTTTTCAGCTTCCAGAAGTTTGGGGGGCTGCAGCTCTTCCCCAAATCCCCCTGGTCTCAGGGAAAAGTGCTAAGTTTCAGTAAATACCATTTTCCTCCCCATTCCCAGACACTGAAAGGAAAATTTCAGCTTTTTCTTCCTAAAACACCAGGACCCAAACTGGAATTACATTCTCCTGCTTGGCAATGCTGCTGGACAAACCAAAGAAAATGATTTTTCTTAGTTTTCTTAATTCTGCCTTTTTAGAGGCTCATCTTTACACTTCCAATTTCCATAATATAGACTGAGCCTGCCTCTACTCCACATGGAAAATTAATGGAAAACCCACAAGTTGTGGCTGTTCCATGAAAACAACATCAAAATCCACAACCTGTTTGTGTTGGGAAGGTTATTTCTTACTGAATTACTTTTCCTTTAAGTTGTACAGTCACAAACACATGAATTTATTCCTTCAACACCAACTCCTGTTCCCAGTTTGACCAAAATTTCCTTGGTGTGATTTGAAATAATTCATTTCCCATCCACCTTGGGACAGATCCCACAGCACCACCTTCCAGAGTTGTAGCACCATTTTTTAGACCTTCAAAGACCTTATTTCTCATCGTGTAACAATTCCCATATCCTCCCAGTATGGCTACAATGGGATTTATGAGTTTTAAGGGGTCTTCAAAGGACTTTGGAACAAATATTACAAAATTAAATCAAGAGAGGAACTTGCTACATACTTCTACAAGCTGTAGAAAGCTACAGAATGATTCCTTCAGGATTTGCCTGAGAAAAATTGGGAAAAACATGGTTGTTGAAGGCAGTAGGATTGGGAAATGAAGAGAGGCCAAGTCTTGGCCAGGCTAATAGAGAAGTGGAAGCACAAGAAGTGTCCACAGGAAGAAGGAAGTGAGGTGGCTCCAGCTGAAGTCAAGCATGGATAAAGTTCCACTTTCCCTCTGAGGAATTCCCAGAAAATCCTTCTCCTGTGGATGTTCACATCCTGCACAGCTTCAGGGGGAAGTTCTCTGTGATGAGATGGTCGTCGTGCAGGAGGACCACGATGTTCACTTCAAACTCTGGGAGAAGGGAAAAAGAGAGAGAATTCCATGGGAAGCTGAATCCTAGAACAATCCTGCTTCAATTCCACAGGAAGCTGAATCCTAGCAGCAATCCTGCTTCAATTCCACAGGAAAGCTGAATCCTAGCAGCAGAATGAGGCAGGAGCTCCTGAAACATTCCATGTGAGGTCAGAACCTCACCCAGGCATCCCAGCCCTTGGACCATTCCCAGAAAATCCTGCTTTGTTGTAATCTTACGGAATTCCTCTGGATTGCTTTATCACTGATAAACCATGGCAAACAATCCTCTGGAAAAGAGGATTCAGATATCAAAGAACAAAATGGTTTGGGAAAGACACCACCAAGATGGTGTTTAAAGCATGGAATGGGAGAATTCCAGGACAGACCCATTGCCTGTTTCCAGCATGTCACAGCCTTGGGAAATGAAATACTGGAAGACAATAGGCCTGCACACTGGGGAGCAAAAATTCCAGAGGAAAATCTGCTCTTAGATACTACACTGTGTCCTTCAAAACCAAAATCAGTGTCAGATGCAATAATCAATTCTAAATAGAACAAAAAGCCAGGCAGAGTTAATAAATGAAGGGAAGCAGAAGTCAAAATAAATTCAAATTCTCATTGTAAATTGCTAGTGAAGAGCTTAAAATGGCAAAAAAAAAAAAAATTATTTTGGGGAAAACCACTGCACCCAGATTCTGTGCCAACAGATTCCAGCAGGATCAAGGGAAGAAATACAAACCAACCAAGTGGATTCTTGCAGTACTAATTTCAACAAGTGAGGAAAATCCTGATTTTGTTAATAAAAATACTTGATTTTGACAACAATCAGCAGGAAGGAGCACGTGGTGTAGGTAAGAGAATCACACCGTGACCAACCTTGCTGCTTGCAGGGCTTTCAGCAGGAGAGTGGGAAACAAAAAGGAGAAGAAATGGAAAGGGGGGGTTCTCACTGCTGAGGAAAAGAGGGAATTTTATTCCTGCACTACTCCTCAAGTGTTTTATCACATGACCTGTATTCCACTGCTCCTCCTGGAGGAGGAGTTTTGTCCCTCATCATGGAATTTTGTTAGGAGTAGCTTAGTGGCTGCACAGCAGTTTGTGTTGAAGTGTTTGGGCTGAGTTTTCTCAGTCTGAAATGCAGCAGGACTCAGGCTCAGGGAAGCACAGGGATGTCCTGGGCTCCTCCTGCAGCTCTGCTGGATTTATCCCCTCACCTGCCCATGGAAAGGGAATGAACATGGCCACTCCTCTCCCAGGAGATGCCTCCCCACTCACCCACTTTGAAGTTAGTTGTTTCCAGGGTGGGGCAGGTGAAGAGCCTGGGGAACACCATGTGGATGGGGATGGGGAGGCCCCTGCAGACGTCGCCGTCGGCGATCTGGATGTTCTGGATCTCCGTGGCATCCCTGGCATAGCCCTCAGCACACCCTGGGCAAGGAGAGAGAGGAGGAAAATGGGAGGAGATGAGAGAAAGCAGCGGCCAAAATTCACAATGGAGATATGTTGGAGTCCTGGATGCTGAGAATTCCAGACTTTCTGTGCTGCCAGGCACTGACCCCAAGAGAACACTGCACTGACCTGAGGCCCTGGAGAAGCTTCCAAAATGGAATGACAGAACTGGGATTGTGGGTGTGCAGTTTGAACAGAAGTGTGTGATATCACAGGGTGGGAAACTCAGAGTTTAAGGGTTTAGAATACAGTAATAGATATAAAGCAGGATGGAGGGTTTAGGGTGGAGGCTGCTCCTTCTCCACCTTCTTTCTCCATGGGTTTGGTGGTAATAGGACAGAAAAGTTTGCATTGCAGACTTCAAGTGATTAGTTATTGGGTTAAAAGTAAAAATAATTTAAGTGTCATTTTGTAATTGGATAGTTTAGCCTAAGAAGGCCTTGTAGAGAAAGACAGTTAGCCATTTTGTACCTTTTTAGTAGAATACTGCAGAACTCAGGGCTTTTATGTCTGTGATATAGATAAGAAATAACACCTGAGTCTGAACACAAAACACTGTTTGAGAGCTTCAATCTCGACCTTGACAGAGGCAGAAAAAAGAAGCCAAGAACCAGCAGAGATCCACCAGGATTAGGGGGAAAAAATGCCCTGCAAGTTTTCACAGAGTAAAGGATCATGGAGATAATTTAAATTATACTGGGGCTGTTCCTCCAAAGTGCAAACCCTGCAAGGCCTCAGAGCTCTGGCCCTTCTTTCATGCTGGTCCCTGTTTCCCTGGGAAGGTGTCCCAGATTGCAAGGCAAGATGTATTCTATGTGCCACCTGTCAGAGCTGGGGCAGTTCTCTGCTGTTCTTTGGGCAGTTTTTTCTTTATCTCTCCCACAGCCAATCCTCCCTCCAGGAGATCTCTGCTGTCCATGGCCAGGGAGCGTCCCTGCAGGGCTGATCAAATTCCATCATCCCACTGGGAGATGCTCCGCCCAGGGGAGGAGCCAAGCATTCCTACCTGGATACAATCTGAGATCTTGGGACAGCAAGAACAGCTTTTCCACTGGATTTCCCAGAGGAACAGCAGCTGCCTCTTCCTCTGGATCTTCAGAGGAAGCCTACACCCCTTCCACAGGATCCCTGCTCCAGCAGAACCACACCTGACCCTCCAGGAGGGCTGCAGCCACAATTCCAATTTGGATTGCTACCAGCACCCTGACCAATAGGGTGTCAGGTCGTGTTCTGACTCTGTCAGTGTTGTTTTGGTTCACTGCATTGTTTATTTTATTTTTATTTTTTCCCTAATAAAGAACAGTTATTCCTACTCCCATATCTTTGCCTGAGAGCCCCGTAATTTCAAAATTATAACAATTCGGAGGGAGGAGGTTTACATTTTCCGTTTCAGGGGAGGCTCCTGCCTTCCTTAGCAGACACCTGGCTTTCCAAACCAAGACAGAAGGGATGGAGGGAATTCCTGCAGCCTGTGCCTGCCCAGGAGCTCACCACAGGTCTCCACACGCACGAGCTGCAGCTCGATGCTCTTGACGGCCGCCTCGGCGCTCTCCACCACCAGCTCCCCCGTCAGCGGCTGCGTGATCACACAGTTGGTGGAGTTCAGGTGCCCTCTGATCAGGAATTTGGGGAGGGAGGCTCTCTGAAAAGGTTGGAAGGAGGAGAAAAAGATGCCACTGTAAAGAGCAGACTAAGGAGAAAAGAAAAAAACTCTTAAAATAAGTAGGAAATTAGCCGAAAGTTCCAAAGTTGAGAATTCAGGAGTTCAGAAATTCCTCATGTAGCTTAAATTCATTTCTGTCTCTCTGTACCAGAATTTCTCCTACAATATTCTCTCTTGACATGTGTCCTTCCTGCTCCTCCATCCACCCATGGATGGGCTTTTCCTGGGAAGAACTGACAGAACTTGGTTGTTAGAATTCATCCAGGAGCTGGAACCGTGTGGTGAAGGAGGTGGGGACACCTTCCACTGTGCCAGGCTGCTCCAGCCCAAGTGTCCAACCTTGGGCACTGCCAGGGATCCAGGGGCAGCCACAGCTGCTCTGGCAATTCCATCCCAGCCCCTGCCCACCCTCATAGGAACAATCCCTATTTCCCAAGATCCCACCTAAGCCTGCCCTTCTTGAGGCTTCCCAAAGCCACAGAGGGCTGTAAAAAAAGGCATAAGCAAGGCTCCAAACACCTTTTTAAAGGCTCTTGGCTGTCCATGTATAGAATGTTTTCCCTTGCTTCACTGCCATTTTTCACTCAGGAAAGGAATAAAAAATATTTAACCACTCCTGAGCAAAATTCCACCTTCAATTGGTCACCACAGTGCAAGAGATGAGGCATAAAAGTGAAAAAGAAAATGGAAAAACAAAACAAGATAATCTGCCTGATAATCTAAAAGGCAGAATTTAGTCACTCCTCTGGTCTCACTCAGAAACACATAAACTTTACATTTAAAATAAAATAAGAAAAAAATCTTTTTACCTCTTTAACATTTTGCAGAGTTTCAGGAGTAATGGTGAAGTCCACAGGGCTCGGCAGCAGCTTCCCTTTCTGTGACTGCAGGGAGTGGAATGGTTAAACTGAAATCTGATCCCCAAAACAGAGAGAGAATATTAAAAAACCACAACAGCTGGCTGCCCTAAACCACCTGGAAAAGCAGGAATACCCTCCCCATCTGAAGCAGAGAAGAAAAAAAGCTCCATTTCACATTTCTGTATGTACAAATAAATTCATTGTACCTGTCCCTTGGAATGTTTCCTTTCATTATGAAATTTGGGGAGTGGAGATTCTAAATGAACTTATGCTTCAAATCTGCTTTATAAATTCTTGTTCTCCACCAGCAAGGGGCTGATCTGGAACTCTGACTGAAGATCTGCCCTCACTGCTCAAGAATTCAAAATAGCTGCTGCTGCCCAGCTGCAAGATGGAAGAGATTAGCAAAAGATTGGCTGCATTTTCCCAAAATGACAAATTCTGGCACAGAATAAACTGAAGGGAAATGGTACATTGAGCACTGACAGTGAGAATTATATGTTCAGTAAAACCTCATTAATTCACCCTGACTGAGAGATTCATGATTTACTGACTGGTGAGCTCAGAAGTGCTGTAGTGGGAACAAGAAATAAACCCAGGAAAACTGCAGGATGTGTGATTTGTCACTCCTCTGACAAGTGTGGCTCACTTATAAATGTAATAATGGACCAATAAAATGTAGCATCAGACATTGCAGAAAATATTGAAATCTTACCAACAGGAAACTTGTTGGTAACACCAAACTACATCTTTTAAAAAGTTACTTCAGAACTAAAGTAACATTTCCACCACAAGTCCTGAGTAACACAAAGGATTTTGATGTTTACTGTCCTGTTAGAGTTCAAAGGAGTGATAGAAGCAGGGTGTTCCAGCAAGTTATAGATGGAAAAAGAGACATTTCATCAGCTCTGGCCTGTCCTCAGCTGCTCTGGACAGCACAGCTCAATTTAACCAACCCCAAATCCAACACAGGAACTTCTGTAAGAACCAGCAGAGCATTTTCTGGGAGTCCAACCTCCTGTCACAAGGATTAGGATTAGAAACAAGAATCAGAAATCAGAACCAAGTTTTCCCTTGTTTCCCTTGCAGGGCTGGTCAGGCATTGGAATGAGTTGCTCAGGGAGGTGCTGGAGTCTCTGGGAGTGTTCAGGAGCCTGGATGTGGGACATGGTTTGGGTTGAGGATGGGACTGGGTCATCCTGAAGGCCTGTCCCACCATCTTTCCAGGATTTGCACCTGGATGCAGACCCAGCTGTGATAGTTTGGAGTCAGAACTCCTGAAGAACAGAAATCAGGGATTTTTCACCACCCAACTCCCGTTTCCAGGACTGGGGGAACCTAGAAACTTTGGCTGAGAACTGCTGGGATAATTCAAAACAGTGTTTGGAAAAATGACATCACATTTATGTGACCACCCCATTGTCTCAGAACTCCAAGGATGAACAAGAGAATAAACTCAGGGCACTGTAAAAACATCTGAAAATCCAACTCCTCTTTGTTCTTTAAGAGAGGAATGGGTTTTTCTAATCACAAGCAACAGCTCTTTGGGGTGGTTTTGTTTCAGGGCAGATTTCCTTTACTCCTACATTTTGGACAAAGGTTTCAGGCAGAGGATGGGATTTTGGGGTGTCCTGTGCAGGGCCAGGAGTTGGGTTTGATGATTTTTGGGGTCTCTTCCAACACAGGATATTCTGAATCTACACTTCTGTAATCCCTCATGTCACTATCACAATTTCCATGGGTTTATTTGGGTTTATTTTTTTCCCTTAAAGTGAAGTGGGGAGAAAAAAACAATTAAAAGAATTAATTAATTGCAAAATGAACAGAAAGCACACTCACCAGGGAGTGGACAATGAACTCACAAGTCTTGGTCAGGTCCTTTGCCAGCAGGGAACGTCTCATGTCACAGCGCAGGGTGTACTGGGGGAAGGGGATGAAAAAAGGGGAAAAAAAGAAAAGCTTTAATTCAGATTTCCTTCCTCCTTCCCAAATTTTCACCTCCCTTCGGCCTCTGTGCAGAGAGTTGTTGCTGTTTTATCCAGTTAAGGGTGATTTTTCACCCTGTTTTAGTTAAGGGATTATCAATGTGATGTATTTTTGTATTTTGTATTTTTGTTTTCAGCCCCTTTAATTTTGGTTTCATTGTGGGATTGAATTTACAGTTGTTGGGATATTTCACGGGGAGCTTCAGCCACCCAGCTGAGCTCAAAGCAGCACTAAAATCAGGCAATGAGGTGAATTTGCTTCCAATTTGCTCCCCTAAAATGGGAGCCATAAACCAGCAGTTGAAAAATATTAAGAATTTGGTTATCCCAGAAATCCTACACTTCATCTCCAACAAAGCCTCTCCGTGTCCCTACAGGACAGGGAACTTGCTGGGATGGGGGTTTTTTGTTTTGTTTGATTTTTAATTCCTCCATCAGACCAGGATTTGGGTTCCTGACTTCTGGTTCATGGCCACAGCCCCCCAGCAGTGTCTGATTAAAGGTTAAACTGAGACCTGAACCCACAATTAATCCCTAAATCAAGAAAGAGAGGCTCAATTAAACTGCCCAGAGGTTTAGGAAGTGTCTCTTAACCAGCACCTCTGTGTCACAATTCCCTCCTCAGGAGAGCAGGACTCTCAAAGTTTGGCTGAAATTTAAATTATTAAATTTAAATGATATTTTATCCAAGAAAAGCTCCACAGAGGAGAGAAGGAATGACAAAATAAATATTCCTCATTAAAGTGTAGCTCAAACTGACTGATTGATCACAGCAAATTATTTGGGATATGGGAAGCAACTCAACCAGTGCTGCACCATTTTTGACATCCCTACCACAAACAACAGCTGTTGCATGAGGGAAGAAGCCAAAACTGAGCAAATAAAAGGAAAGGATTTAAAAAACACCCAAACACAGACAAAAAACAAGAGATTTTTTTTTTTCTTTTAGTTACTTCTGATAGGCTGCTGGGGGTGATTTGGTTTATTAGGTTGTTTTCTTCATTTCAGTGGCATCAAACTTCATTGTCTAACACGGAATTTATCTTCAAGAGATGGCTGAAGAAAGACTTTCCCCCTAAAAAATACACCAAAAACCACCCAAACAAACCAACCACCTATGATAAGGCAAGTTTTAACCAAAAAATGATCAAATTTCAGAACTCTATTTCCACAAGACTGTGTCCAAGCAGGTATTCCATGCAGATCTGGGCAGGGAATATTACTGCTCCTCATCCCAGCAAAGCAAACAATTCCTGATTTGTGTTGCTCTCAACACCACGGGAAATTACACATTTATCTGGAATACAACCACACTGTGGTGCTGGGGTTTTTTTTAGGAAGGGAATGGAAACAGTTTCCTACCACATCAGGATGGATCAAATTTAGGTTACAGATGCTCTGCTGAGGTATTACAGGTCAAACATCTTGTTTGTGCCATCACTCCTTAAAAAATTTACTGCATAAAGGGTGGAAGGCTCAGTCAGTGTGAAAAGAAAACACCACCAAACTTCCTCCTCAATTTCCATGGATTAAGAGCTGCTTCAGAAGACATTGTGCAGATGAAAATTCCCATTTTCTCTCCAGACAGGATTTCCTCACCTGGATATTGACAAAGACTCCATGGTATGTCTCATAGAGAACTTTGTTGCCCTTCATTTGCAGTGGGAATTCAAAGGGAATTTCTGTCTTGCCACTGGGGAGCTTCCCTGGTTTCACCATTTCAATGGTGCTGTTGATAATCTGAATAGGCTGCAAGGATAAATGTCAAAGAGGTTTAGGCTGAGACAGAGAACCAACAACATCTAAACTCCACCAGAATTCCCGGATTTCCAGAATCCCAGGGACACAAACTGCTGGAATATTTTTTTACAATAGAAATAAACATTAATATTTTGCTCAAGAAAACAATTTCTATTTTAAGGGTGCATCACATTAATGACCAAAGATATTCAGGGAGCTCACCAGCTTTGGGAAGTGGAGCTTTATTTCCTAAATTATGACCCTTAACAGCAGCAGGAATGACCGAGGCCACTGAGCCATCCCCCCTGGCCTCTGCAGTTTATTCTTATTTAGGGGAAGTCTCTCACTACAATGAGGGTTAACTGTGATGTGACTGGGCAGGTGGCTTGGACATGACATTTCTTTTCTCTCTGCAGTTTTGCCATTCTTGTCCCCAACTCTTAGGCTTCCCATACAAGAAGGAAGTGGAGCTGTTGGTGAGTCCAGAGGAGGCCACTAAACTGATCCCAGGGCTGGAGCCAGGCTGGGAGAGCTGAGGGTGCTCACCTGGAGAAGGGAAACTCCAGGGAGAGCTCAGAGCCTCTGGCAGGGCCCAAAGGGGCTCCAGGCTCCAGATAAAGCTGAGCATTTCCCTGCTTCCCATCCCTTCCACACCATGAGCAGCTCTGACCACCTGAGAGCCTTGAAGGAAAGGTTTCATTTGAGAAAAACAAAGTTTTTTGTGCTAAAAACATTCACCTGGGCAGGCCTTACCTTGGCAGTGTTGCAGAAGGCCTCAAACACACCCACATTTTTGGCACTGAGCTGCAGATTCACTGAGCCCTCCATGGTTAAGGAGATCCCCTGGTGCTGCACTGTGTCCTTACTGGTTATGACCACCACTCCAGAAAGAATTTCCTAAGAAAGAGGAAAACATTTGTTTAAATCCATTTTTTCATAGTTGTTACCTAAACAGCCTGGAACTGATCTCCAAACTCAAAAAAAATCCTGCTCCCAAAGAATGGTGTAACCTTGTCAGGACAGACAAACACTGATGAAGGGATTTAGGGTGAGAAAGAGAAACAACAGCATCTCAACTCTACCAGAATTCCTGGATTTCCAGAATCCCAGGGCTCAGGATCAGAATCCCAAGCTCAGGATGAGAGCTCTGCACTTTTGGTTTTTCCTTAGAAATATCATCACCCTCTTGGCTGAAGTATTAACCTGAGCTTCAACTTCTTCCCACAATTTCAAGATTTTTCTGTCCAGGAAGATGAAAAACCTTTCTTTTGGGTCAGCTGGTAACAGCCAAGTTCTGTTTGTGTTGGAATAAACTGCCAGGAGGAACTGCTGTATGAAAATTGGGATGGTCACCCACAGGAGAGGGAAGGAAAGGCACAACTGGAAAAGGGATGGCCAAGCTGAAGGTGAGATTCACCTTGAGAGTGGAGCAGAAGAGATTTATAATACAAAAAATGAACACAAAAACAGTTTTGAAGTGAATCTGAATGAAAGGCAGGAGTTGTGTGGCTCCAGGGATGTTGTCACTCATCCCATGAAGGATGTGCTGTCCACAAAATATCCTTTGCACAAAAATGCTGCATCCTCAGACTTTGTAACACTCAAAACCTGGTGAACTGCAGGAGAGCAGCACAAAACTCCCTTCCCACACTCCATGGTATATCCTCCCCTTCTCCCACACTGCAGAATCTGCTTCAATCCTGAAATAATCCCAGCTGGAAAGGGCAGCAGGTCACTGAGAACTGGAGAGTTCCCTGGGGATAAAGTTCCTCTCCTGCTCCTTGCCCAGGTAAGCTGGCCCCAAGGAACAGCTCCCCCCAGCCACGGGACAATCCCGACTGCTCACTCTGCAAACAAGGATATCTCCAGCAGAATGGGAATTTTGGCAGGTTTTTGTCTTTCCTGGTGGTGCAGGGTGGCAAAAATGGGTCGGGGGGGTTGAGGTAGCAGGAAAACATCCACATCCAAGCAAGGGTGACATCCTGAGAGCCTGGGAAGAGGAAGTGCAGCAAGTGGGAAATGCCGGAACAGGAGCACAAAGGGACAGCAAAGAAAAGCTGACCTAAATTCTGCACTGCTCTGCTAAGGGGCCTTAATTAGCACAAGCAATTAGGTTATTGCTTTAAAAAATGAGTCCAGCTCAACTCTGAGAAGCAAGGACAACCCTGAACACGTGAACTGCTTCAACAAAGGAGATGTTTCCTGTCACACAGCAACAACCCATTCCAGAGCTGCTGCCTGCACATGGGAAGGGGGCACGGCCTGGGAGCAGGAAAGGCAAGGATGACTGGAAGTTAAATATCAATTTTTCTTTCAATATTTCTTCAGAAATGCAAAAAACAGCTCAAAATTCTGCCCCTGTGCTCAGATGAGAGCCCACCTGCTGAGGTTTGCAGCTCCTTTCTCTTCCTAGGAGATTCCTACTAAAAATCCATGCTGTATCCCCAGTGTAGAGCTCTTCCATCATTTTCATCCCAGACTTACAGATTCCAGGCCCAGTAAATTAACTAAAATTACAAACCCTTCCACATGGAGTTAAAGTGGAAGGTAAAAACAAAACTGACAGACTGATTGACCAGATCCTAATTTCAGCTTAAAACCCAGGGAATATTCCTTTCCATACCAATAAAAAATTCATTTTAAAGTGATATAAAGCAAGCCAAGCTCAGTCAAACTGAAAATAGACACAGCACTGAGAAACTGAAATAGATAAATAAACAAAATTCTAATAATTTATCATTTTTTAATGCACAAAGTGATGTGAAAGTGAGACACAGACAGTGTTTACCCCTCTGGAGCCATTCCTAAAGGGAATAATTCAGCTTTGCCAAAGCCATTCTCTAGATAATCTGACAATTGTAGGACAGATGCTGCACGCCCTTCCTTTCAAATCCAGTTTTCCAGGATTAAAATCATTCAATAAATGGAATTCTGGTGGATGGAAAGGATTTTTATTATAGAAGTGCAAGAAAAAAAGACAGACCTGAACATTGCTGCTGAGCAATTGAGGATTTCCAGTTAAACAGTGATAAAAATTAAAAGTATTCTTTTCTCTTCAAGCCATATCAGCCTGTGCAGAGCTGGGTCAGGGTCTGCCCGCGGTACCCAGGAAGTGGGGAAGGAAAAAAAGCACGGCTCAATCCCAAAGGAAACGCCCAAAATCCCGGAGCTGAGCACCTGCTGGGAGCACACCGGGAAACCGGGAGCGGGACAGCTCCGGGCAGGGACGGGGAAAGAGCTGGGAGCGGGGGAAAAGCTCCGGGGAAGGGCAGAGGGAAAGGGACACACGGGCAGGGACACGGGGAAAGCTCCGGGACACACGGACAGCTCCGGGACACACGGGCAGGGACACAGGGAAAGCTCCGGGACACACGGGCAGGGACACGGGGACAGACGCCGACACCGCGGCAGCAGCGACAGGAGAGGGCGAGCGACTCCGCTGCCGAGCGATCCCCGCTGCCAGGGCCGGCCCCGGGCAGCTCCCAGCGGGAATGCCGGGCCAGGACACGGCCCCGAGCCCAGCGGGGACCCCGCAGTGTCCCCGACAGTCCCCGGGTACCCGCGACAGGCTCAGGGAATGCCGGAATAGCTGGGCTGGGAAGGGACCTCTGGAGATGATCTGGGAGCTCTGCCAAGGCAGGGTCACCTGGAGCAGTGACACAGGAACGCTCCAGGTGGGCTTGGAATGTCCCCAGGGAGGAGCCCCCAGAGCCCCTCTGGGCTCTGCTCAGGGCTGGGCACTGCCCAGGGCAGAAGTGGCCTCCCTGACCGCGGTTCCCCGCTGTCCCCGCGGGCTCTGTCGCGACACACGCACCCCATCGCGATAGACCTTCCCGGCGCGCTTCACCCGCACGTCCAGCGCCGTCCCCATCGCTGTGTCACGTGACCGCCGCCTCACGTGATCCTGGGCGGGGTGCGCCTCAGCCCCGCCCCCGCCACATCCGGGTCCTCGCTGCCGTCACTTCCCAGCCGCTGACGCCGCTTCCCGCGCGGCCCCGCCCACTGCCCCGGTTGTCATAGCAAAGCGCGGGCGGGGTGAGTGACGCAACACCCTCAGCAGCGGGGAACTACGGATCCCGGCGTGCTTTGCGCGCCCGCAGCGCCCGCTGCGGGCCGGGGAGCCGCGTGGGCTGATGGGAGTTGTAGTCGCTGCCGCCGCCGCCTTACGCGGCCCTCGAATGTCGCTTGTCGCGACTGCGGGGCGGTGACAATGGGAGCCCGGGAAAGGCCTCGCTGTCCTGAAATGTATCCCTCTGAGTGTATTGCACAGCCATAAGCACCGATATAAACGAGGAGCGAACTTGTCTCCGTTCTAATTCCACGCGGGATTCATCGCTTCGAGTTCCCAAACTCGGCCCGGCCGCGGTGCCCAGAGCTCCCCGAGCCTGTGCGAGACATTCAGGAGGGCAGCGCCTCGCAAATACGCAGCGAGGAATTTCGCCTTGAAAACCCGAAGCACGGAACCGATCAATGTGGGAATGCCCCAGCGCTGAGGGAAACGCTGCCATGTCCTCCAGGTGTGGCCTCAGACGGGATTCCCGGGATTTCAGCCGAACCGGGACTTGTCGGTCGGCGGAACTGCAAGTCCTGAAGGAAATCTGTAAAGCAGCGGTCGAGTTGTGAATGTTATTGCTTTCCTGAGTCGTTATTTTCACTTCATTCTTCACAGATTATTCACTAAATTAGATTTTATTCAGATTCACATCGTTAAAATAAACATAACACTGTCAGTTCCTGGAGGGTGGTTCTGTGCTCTTCCTCCTCAGCCTTCAGTACCCAAACCCATCCACATCCCTTCCTCTGCAGCCCTTACGGAAAACTTGGCAAAACCCACTGCATGCTCCTGTTTAGGGACGAAAAACATAGATATTAAAGTTGTCCCACATTTCAGGAAGGAGAGGGAAAGTGGTCATTGTAGAAAGAAAGGGGTATTTAACTGGGATCACTAAATATTACTGGCAGGATTCAGGTAGCTGAGTAGTTGAGGGAGGTAATTACTGTCATTAATTAGTGTGGGGCAGATAAAAAGGCTTTTTTTTGTTTCTTTTATTTTTTACCCCATCCAAGGGGCACTCAGAAGAGGAAAAAAAAAAGCCTGGACAGCACAGCTGCTTCTGAGTGTGAAGATTTGTTTTGCCATCACTTTCACAATCAGCTGTTTTTCTTGGGAAACTTCTTCCAAGGTACTTCGGTTACTCATTTCTAGGAACTGGAGCCTCGTGTCCAGGAAAAGCTCTGGTTGGAGCAGGCAGGAGCTGCCCCTGAGCCTGGCAACAGAGATCCCACAAACAAACCAGGGAGCACAAGGAACCTGTGTCCCAATCCTGCTGTGCAGAGAGCTCAGCACCCCCAGGGTGGCTCCTCTGCAGAAACAATCCCAGAGTGGTTTGGGTTGGAAGGGACCAGGAAATAAAATTATTTATTTTAAAAAACCACAAAACCAACAAACAAAAAAACACACCAAAGAAACTCTCTAAAAATAAAAAACCCAAACAACAACAACAAAACAACCAAAACCCAAAAAAGCAAGAGAACAAAAACACAAACACAAACCAAAGAAACAAAAAACAAAAAACAAACAAAAAAAAAAACCAAACCCAAAATAAAAACCCACATACATAAAAAAAAACCCCTAAACCCAGAAAGCAGGAGGAATAAAACAACTCTTTCAGGAAGAGAAATATCCCCATGTGGGAGAGGTCATCACTGTCAGCCCAGATGTAGGGACAGGTGAATTCCCTTCGCACCTCCAGGCTGTGGGCACCAATATTCCACTGAGAAGCCCCTTGAGTTTTGATTTTCTGAAGGAATTCCCATTCCCAAATGAAGCTAAAATTGTCAGTCTCAAATTGCCCAAATTTGGGGTGGATTTTCTAAGTGGACAAATGCAGCAGGCTTCTGACAATGAGAGGGCTCTGTGCCAAAAATTCCAGCTTTTGCTCTGATGCTCAAACTGTTTCACTGATTTTGCTGAAATCTTCCAAAATAATTCAGTGGGAGGTGGATACCCTGTAAATTTATCATTTGGATCAACCAAAAGAAATCCTGTTACAGGGCAGGAAACTTTTGTAAGGTCAGGGGGAATGGTTTCAAGTTGCCAGAGGGCAGGGCTGGATGGGATCTTGGGAATGAGGAATTGTTCCCTGGCAGGGTGGGCAGGGGCTGGGATGGAATTCCCAGAGCAGCTGTGGCTGCCCCTGGATCCCTGGCAGTGCCCAAGGCCAGGTTGGACACTGGGGCTGGAGCAGCCTGGCACAGTGGAAGGTGTCCCTGCCATGGCAGGGGTGGCACTGGAAGGGTTTTGAGGTCCCTTCCAACCCAAACCACCCTGGAATTCTGTGATTGAGGAGCTCTGAATTAATGTAAAAATGGTTGGCAGCTCTTAATCACTTAATTTTTATAATTGTTACTGCTGTTGGTTCATTCATTGCTGTGTTCAGCTGCAAGAACAGGATTAAATAAATATATTCTGGTTATTCCTGGGTTTATCACAAAGAACTAACCAGGAGGGTACAGATTTTGCTCAAATCCATTTTGGATGTAACTCCACTTGTGGAGTCAACCAGATCCAAACTTGACTTGGATCTTCATTTGTTGTTTTAGAGTTTGGTGAGCCAGAACTGAATGGAAGAAATCCACTAACAAATGAACCTAAACTGAAAGCCAAGGGAAAATCTGTATGAACTTAGAATGATCCATACATTTGTTTTTCTTCCTGGTTATCACAGAATTCTCATGGAATGTTTTGGGTTGGAAGAGACTTTAAAGACCATCCAGTTCCAAAAACCTTCCACTTTTCTACCTGATTATTTCTGGGACATAATTTAACAAATAGATTTAAATTATTTTGAAAAATTCCATTTCTATATTTGCCTCAACCCAGAGCTGAAATGAATGGATTAATTGGTTTGGAATGACAGCATTCCTCATTTAGGATAACCATAGGGAAGCTGGGGTTACCCAAAATTTTCTTGGGTACCCAGAACCTTTTTTTCTGGTTTTTTGGGGTTTTTTTATTAGTTTTCAATTTTTTTTTTACTCAGAGGACAGTGGTGTAGAATCACAGAATTGTTTGGACTGGAAGGGATTTAACTCCAGGAATTCAATGGGAGAAATTTTACAATTTACACAAATTCATGACAAAAACTACACTTTTAAGGAACTCAGACATTATTAAGTCTAATAAAAAAGTAATTTCAAATCTTGTTGATGTGTTGGACACTTTTGAGAGCTTTCCATGGTTTCTGTAAGCACATTTGACAAATTATTTTCCAGAGCACCTGGGTGGAAAAGCTGCTCTTTAACACCAAGGAGGGTGGAGAAGAAAAGTGATGCCCTGAAGAACAGGAAATAAATTGAAATCCCTTCTTTTTGGTGGAGAAATCAGCAAATCCCAGCTCTGCACCACACAAGTGGTGGTGTTCCTGAAAGAAGAAAGGTAATAAAAAAGAAATTAAAATCTCTGCACCACGTAGAGGGACTGTACACACATTAAATCTCACCAGTATTTTCTAAAATGTTTCCCCACTGCACAGAAATTTCCTTTTCTTTAAAAATGATGTTTGAACGTATATCAGACATCAAAGAACTAGTAAGAAAATACTGAAGAAGGCAACAAAATAAACTTAATTATTCACATAGCAAGGTGAGAAAAGCTGATTGAGATGAAACAAAGCTGGGGGAACATCCAGGAAGAAAAAAGTCTGAAGAAACTGTTTAAATTGAGAGAGGTACAATAAAAGGAAAAAAACCCCAAAATTACAATAATATTGGTGAAGAGTTTTAAAAGGTATGTAAGAATGAACTAATTTTCCAGCCAAATACACAGTTTTGAAGGGAATTCCCTCAGAGGAACTGTCATTAGGTACTTTAAAAAGGACTTGGACTGACTGAAAATTGTACTGAGCTTCACTTGCCACTCAAGAGAATTAGCCAATAAGGAAAATAACGTTATAAAATGTGTAGGGGTGACAAAAACAGTGGATAAAACAAAACAAGTGGTTTAGACATTTTAAAAAAGTGTATTTGGCAGGGAAAGAAAATAATGACTGAATATCCTGAATAAAATGTACTAAGGAAGGAAGGAAGGAAGGAAGGAAGGAAGGAAGGAAGGAAGGAAGGGAATTAGGTATTAATTAGGTAATTTTTCCTAGTAAAAGGTTGTTACTGGATGTAGAGACATTCTGAATGATGATGGGCAAGTGGATATCTTTAAAAATGTCATGGAAAAAGAAACACAAAATAGTGAATTTTGCAGGCTTGTGTGTGAGAACTGATGGATATGAAGGAATTGTTTGGGAATTTGGCAGATAACCTATGGCAGGTATGGAGAAAAAACCACAAATAAATACAAATAAATGCACATTTCAACTAAAATTTGTATATTCTGCCATCAGCAATGAATTGTAGTAGATGCAGTTTAAAAAAAATGTTTCTGTTTTCAAATAGCATTAAAATAATCATGAAAAGTTTAATGAAAAGTTAAAATTGACTGACTCTTTGAGTGCTGATAGCCCTTGAAAAAGAATTTGGGATTTATGCAGATATTGAAAACATTGCCAGGTGTATTAAACAAAAATTGTGGTGCCCAACATTTATGTGGAAGCAAAGTTTTGTAGCGACCTCAAAGGGGACTGGAATGGAAAAAAGAAATTAAATTTAATTTTTTTTTTAAATTTTTAAATTTTCTTTTTTTTTAATGTTGATTTGATAGCAGGGGAAAAAATTGCACCAGTGAGTGATGTCTACACCCACAGCTGTTTACATTTTCCTGTGACATAAATAGATTTGAAACTCCAAGTGTTAGATTACAATTCATGGCTCAGTTTTTTCTCCTGGCTGTAAGGAGCGTGTAAGGGTGCAGTGTGAGATGTGCTAATGGCAGGATATTTCCACCCTGACTGCTCAGGTGGATGGAGCTTCTTGAGGCAGTGAACACAGAGTGGTTTTTTTTTTCTTTTTTATGTTTTTATTTTTTTTTTTTTTGTCAAATAGGAGGAAAACTGTGAAACTCAGCCTCTTAAATAGATTTTTCCATTATAGATAGGAGACACCAACCAAAACTGTTGATTTAATGTTTTTAAATGTATGTTTTCAGTATTTTAGACTGGCGTAAGGGACAGTATGGAAATTAAATTTTTAACTTTTATAGAAAGCTGAATAGTGCTTGGAGCAGCCTGGGACAGTGGAAGGTGTCCCTGCCATGGCAGGGGTGGCCTTTAAGGTCCCTCCCAACCCAAACCATTCCATGGCTCTGTGATTTCTGAGCTGAGCTTGAGGAATGACTCCCAAAGCCAAATCCTTTCTGTCAGGATCAGAGCAGAGTGGGCAGGGCCCAAAGAGCATCAAGGTGTTAGAGGAACACACAGAGAAAGCAAAACCACAGACAAAACAAAATTCCTGTTCTTGCCTCTGAGTTCACAGTGCAACAGTTCCACAGAACCCCAGGATCCCTGAGGCTGGAAAAGCCCTCCCAGCCCATGGAGTGCCAGCTGTGCCCCATGGCCACCTTGTCCCCAGCCCAGAGCACTCAGTGCCACCCCCAGGGGACACCTGCAGGGATGGGCACTGCAAAGCTCCCTGGGCAGCCCCTGCCAAGGCCTGAGCACCCTTTCCATGGGCAAATTCCTGCTGCTGTCCCAGCTGAGCCTGCCCTGGCCCAGCCTGAGGCCGTTCCCTCTGCTCCTGTCCCTGTTCCCTGGAGCAGAGCCCGACCCCCCGGCTGTCCCCTCCTGGCAGGGACTTGTGCAGAGCCACAAGGGCCCCCTGAGCCTCCTTTGCTCCAGGCTCAGCCCCTTCCCAGCTCCCTCAGCCCCTGCTGGGGCTCCAGCCCCTTCCCAGCTCCGTTCCCTGCCCTGGACACGCTCCAGCCCCTCCAGGTCTCTCCTGCAGGAGCAGAACTGGGCACAGCCCTCAGTGAAATCCATGTTGTCCCAAATCCATGTTGTCCCAAATCCCTCTTGTCCAAGAGCTGCAGAACTGCCTCCAGTGTGTTCCCCACCAAGCAGGTGGGGCAGGCAAACATGAAGATCCATGGTTAAGTGCTCCCAGGATTTTCTGGGACATTGAGCTTCCCAAGCAAAGCACCATGTGGAAAATAATAATAATAAAAAAGCCTTTATGCAAGAAAAGCAAGAGAAGAATGGATCAAAAACTGGCAGGATGAGAGGAAAGAAATAAAACAGAACTAAAAGGTCAGTTTTCAGAGAAGGGGAGGCCACAGGAAGAGTCTGCAGGGAGCTGTGCTGTGCCTGGTGCTGCTTCACTGCTGAAGGGATTGAGGTGTTCAGGTAAAGTAGAGGACAAAGTGAGGTGCAGTTGGAGGGCTGGCTGGAGAACTGAATAAAGACCTTACAAGACTGAGGGACTGGATAATACAATGGCAGAGAAAATCTGAAGTAGTAAAGTAGTGCGCACAGGGGGAAATTCTGTGTACATAAGGATGGGCTCTTAGTTGGTTTTCTACTCACAACTGAGATCTTTGGGTTCTGATTAATATTACCATGAAAATATCAGCACAATGTTCCCTTTCACAGAGGAAAATAAATCAAATATTTGGAATTTTTAAGAGCACAAAATAAAGAACAAACCAGAGAACACTGTAGCACACCTGCCCTGGTATAAATCCATAGTTCTCTGTGTATGGAGCAGTGTGTGCAGTTCTCTTCCAGACATCTTAAGAAGGCTTCCAGGACCTGAAGGAGTTGACAAAAAAGATGGAGAGAGACAATTTCCAGGGGATGGAGGGACAGGACACAGGGAATGGCTCCCACTGCAGAGGGCAGGGCTGGATGGGATCTTGGGAATGAGGAATTGTTCCCTGGCAGGGTGGGCAGGGGCTGGGATGGAATTGCCAGAGCAGCTGTGGCTGCCCCTGGATCCCTGGCAGTGCCCAAGGCCAGGTTGGACACTGGGGCTGGAGCAGCCTGGCACAGTGGAAGGTGTCCCTGCCATGGCAGGGGTGGCACTGGATGGGCTTTGAGGTCCCTTCCAACCCAAACCATTCTGGGATTCTGGGATTTCCGTGTTTCTGTAATTCTGTAATTCTGGGATCTCAACATGCCAATTCTGAAAAACGGAATTTTGGAGAAAACTTCTCATCCCAGCATTCCCTCCCACCTGTAGCCATGGCCTTCAAGGACAACTGAAGCTGCTGCAGAAAGCCCTGGGTTTGGGGTTTAGGACATTTGGGAAAAGGAACAGCAAATGCTTGGAAAAGTTTCCCACTTTGGAAGTAACTTTTAAGGAGTTTTTCCCCTTTGAACAGATCCGTGTTGCCTGTAAAAACCTTGTGTTGTTGTCCCTTTGGCTAAGAAGGTGATGCTCAGAATCTGGAATTTGGGTAAAAATTAATAATACAGTGTTGGCATATTTACTATAATTTATTACATATCATTTTCAATGCCTTGAAAAGCAACATAAAAAAGACAACAAGAAGTTCTTTCTTGTGACAATTTAAGCAAGAAATATTTTTTAGCTGCTGTTTTCAGCCTTTGAAACTTGAAGTTGCTTATAAATTTCCCTGACCAAAATATTACCCTTCCAAAAAAAACCAACCCAAATTCTCCTTGTTCCTTCCACTTAAAACAGAAGGGAAAAAAAGCTAGGGGAGGTTTAAAGAATAAAAAAATCAGCTTGAAGCAACACCCAGGACAGGAAACTTCTTCCAAGCAGTTAAAGCTTGGCAAACCTGCAAACAATGGAAAACAAACAAACAAGAATCAGTTGAATTTTTGTCTCAGCCTGAATGTTCTGGACACACACAAAACCTCCCAAACTATCCTCAAATCCCCAAAATAAGGTCAGGAAGTGTTCTCTTCCTGATGTTTCATGTGTTCTCTGTCCATCCCAGATACAAAGCTCCTGTGTAAATTTGAGCATTGTTTTTTTTTTTTATGTATATAAATGGCATTAATTAGTATTTAATTAATAGAATTCTTCCAAATGTATTAATTCAGACTTTTATGTGACAAAGATGAGACTTAGATTTGATACTCATACATTCAGAATGAACTAGAGTTTATTCAAACAGGATAAATAAAATAAATATCCAGAGTAGGTTATGTTGCATTGATTTTTTAAAATATTTATACTACTACAGGTCCATTTAGCTACCTGGAATTTTCTCAGTGCTTTTCCTTTAGCTTTGTTTTAATTTTTAACTGGAAATCTTTATGTTTTGCCTGAAATTTGGGTTCAGCAGTCCAGTTTCACTTCTTTAAGGTGATCCCTTTCCAAAACTGCTCTGTCAATATATCAAAATTCAGTTGAGGTTTATTGTGAAAAGACTTGCTGTTACACATAGGTTGGAAGAGGGAAAAACAATGGGATTGAGGGGATTTTTAATCTTTTGTTTTTCAAAATTGGGTTTTATAAACCAAGAGAGAAACTTTCTGTGCTGGGACCACAAGTGTTGTGTGTCCTGTGGATGTGAGCACTCAGGAAAGGATATTTTAGTGGAAAGAGATCTAAACCAATCATCTAATTCAATTTATTCATCAACCTGATGGGCCCTGCACACAAAAATATCAAATACCAGGAGTTATGGTAATTTTGTTGTCCAGAAAGGAAAGAATTGATGGGCGATGCTGTTAGCACAGAGCAGAGAAGTGGCTTGGTGCAACCCCTGCCTCAGAGAGTTTCCTGCAGTTGCTGCTCAGTGAAATCTTCTCCAGCTCCACAGATTTGCCAACTTTACCAAGGCCACTGGACAATTTCAAACCTGACAGATTTCTTGGGAAACAACTGAATGTTTATGAAATATCACTTAAACAAGCAACACACTTCATCTTCCATTGTGCTACCAGTGCCTGCCAATTGTCCCCAGTTCAAACACATTTTTAGATATTCCTCATATCAGGGAATCACAGATCCCAGAATGGTTTGGGTTGGGACCTTAAAGCCCACCCAGTGCCACCCCTGCCATGGCAGAGACACCTTCCACTGTGCCAGGCTGCTCCCAGCCCCAGTGTCCAACCTGGCCTTGGGCACTGCCAGGGATCCAGGGGCAGCCACAGCCACTGCCAGGGCCTGCCCACCCTCAGGAATTATTCCCAATATCCCATCTAATCCTACCTTCTGTCAGCTTGAAGCCATTCCCTCTTGTCCTGTCACTCCTTTATGGTCCCTTCCAACCCAAAGCAGATTCTGTGATTCCACCCCAGATTTGTTTTGGGGTGCTGGACCCTTTGCAAATTTTCCTGATGTCCTGAGACCTGACAGCCAGGACTTCTCCATGGCTGTTTTTAACTCACCTAAAAACATGGCTGTTTTTAACTCACCCTCTTTTTAACCACCCTGTTTTTAACTCACCCTGGCAGTTCTGCAGCTGGCAGTCCCTGACAGTGACAGTGGGAACAGGGAGCCCTGAAGCTTCTTTAAAAGGATGGGGATGGAGAACTGTCAGGTTTTCTGGACTCCTCCCCACCTTTACACCTGAGAGGGAACTGGGCCTGATTTACCCATGGCAGAGTGGGCTGGCTCCAGCCCAGATGGTTTGTGAGCCGTTGTCCATCCCACAGCAGTTTCAGGTTGGTGCCCACAGTGTTTCCCCCTCAGGTGCCCATGGTGTTGTGCCCTCTCCAGAGTTTCACCAGCCTGGGGGAGCTGCCCTGGGAATGCTCCAGGGATCTCCCTGTGCTGGAAGCACAGCCCTGCCCAGGAGTTATTTTGGGAGCTCCATCCTGGCAGGACTGGGCTCTGCAGGCCTGGCTGGTCCCTCTGGAATTCCAGCAGGGATCTCAGCAGAAGGTCAGCACCGACCTTGCCTTGCCAGCTCCCTGGAATAGCTCACGGAGGTGAAGTGCAGGCCCCAAAATCGGCGCCCTACAAAAGAGGAGTGCTGGTCCACAGAGCAATCACCTACATTGGTGATGCCACAGAGCAGCTCCAGGGCCTGGCAGTGGGGACACCCAGGAACTCACAGGGAGGTGAGGTACACACAGCTCCTCTGGTTTATGTGCACAGCAGAAAATACAAACTCTTTATTCTGGTTCATAATTCTGAGTGGATCAGCCCTTGATTAGACCCTCAGCTCTTGCAATGGTTTTTTATTCCTCCAGTGCTCAGCCACCTCTGACAGACCCACCTTGGGCAGAGGTGGTGCATAAAGAGATTCAGAGAAGTTCTGGAAGCTGGTGGCTGGGTGGAGGATTGATCCTGGCTAATCACTAAACCATCTCTCACTTTGGGAAAAACTGAACTGTTATGGGAAGTTTCATCTAACCATCAGGAAGAACTTTCCCATGCAGTAACTGAGCACTGGACTTCTCTGGGCACCCTGTGCCAGGGCCTCACCACCCTGGTAGCAAATAATTTCATTGTAATCTCTAATTTAAATTAACTCTTTTTCAGCTTAAGGCCATTTCTCCTTGTCCCATCACTCCATGCTCTTGTAAAAAGTCTCCATCTTTCTTTGAACTGGGATGGGATAGAGCATCTGGGAGGGAAAAAGGAAGACAACAAAGCATTCCTGCTTCTGCTGCTGCTTTTACTGAAGAATGACTTCTTAGCCTAATGAAGCTCTGTACGGGACAATTCTAGAAAAATTTATTTAAAATTAATCACAATTTATTTTTCTTTACTAGCAGGAGGTTGATCAAGTGGACATCAAGCAGAACATACTTCTAAGAACTTTCTTGAATGTATTTATGTCAGGATACCACAAATATCATGGTCTGGAATTTCAAGAACAACATCCCTCTGGAAGCTGCACAAGGAGCTTTCTCCTGACAGCAAGAACTGAGTTTTCATTTTGGCCACCAAGGACACCAATCCTGCTGCACAAGAGAGCAGGGAATTGGTATGGAAAAGGGAAGGGGCCAATGAAAGAGGAATGGAATTTTAATGGAATTGAGGAGAGTTTGTGACTACTCCAGGAATTCTGACATAGAAGCAAAAGCCGTGCATTGAACAGGTGTAGATCCAATGATGTTACAGTCAGCAGAACCAAAGAGTTTTAAAGAGCCATGGATTGTACTGGTCCTTTTGGATGTGAGGGGAACTTTATGATTAAATTAACTTTATGATTAAATTATGATTTTTTGTTGTTGTTGTTTTCCATGTTTTCAACACAGGGAAACCAGATTCCTCTAAAAGTTGGAAACTGATGGGAAATACTTGACATTGTAGCATTTGATTTACAGAAGTTTTAAAGAATCACAATTCTTCAGAATGCCTGACTGTAACAGGAACTGTTCTGCACTCCCACAAATGTATTTATCATGGAAAGTAGTCTTAGGAGGACTTCTGGGATACAACTTCCAAGTATGCACTTTCCCTAGGATAACTAACACAGCCTTTTTCCTGGAGACTTCTTCCCCAGAAAACTCCATGGTTTTGGAGAAGGATTTTCACAGAATCACTGAGGTTGGAAAAGATCTTCAAGATCATCAAGTCCCAGCTGTGCTCGATGCCCACCTTGTCCCCAGCCCAGAGCACTGAGTGCCACCTCCAGGTGCCCCTTGGACACCTCCAGGGATGGGCACTCCAAACCTCCATGGGTAGCCTCTTCCAATACTTAACAACCATTTCCATGAAAAATAAAAATTCCTTCTGATGTCCAGAAATTCCTGCCTGATGTTTTAAACCAGAAGAGAAACTTTTCATACTCAGGAGTGTGATCTTCACCGTGAGTGTGAACACCAAGGAACACACTTCCAGGGAGTATCAGGGAGAGCTCAGTGAGATGCACTTTTTTTTTGGGAACAAAAATTGCTGCTCATCCAGCAGCAATTCCAGGACCTTCTGGTCCAGAGGCGTGCCAGCCTACACAATGTGCAGCTCTGGCTGTCAATCCCAAGCCGGTACTATCGAAGCCGGCTCTGATGATGACTCAAAAGCCGATCTATCTCCATCCGAATGGGTTACCATGGCAACCCCTCTGGCCTAAAAAGAGCTGGACCACATTAGTTCCTTAGCAGCACCTTTTTGACAGGCGAAACACAAGCTGCTCCCTCCAGATGATGGTTTCGTGTGGAACTGAGGCTGTCTGGGAGCTGCCGTGGTGCTCTGGGAAGTGTTGATGATGTAACCCATGGAGAAGAACTTCTGCTGGGACTTCACTTGGGGTTGGGGCCTGTCACCTTGTTCTTTTAAGCCTTCTGATGTTTACATTCTCGTAATAAACTTTCCCAATAAGTTTTATGTAAATAATTATTGTTTTACATTCTTTTCTGGAGGAGGAGAAATTTGATGGACTGTTGGTTTGTCCAGTGTCATTGGAGAGGTGGCAGTCCAATCCACTGTCACTTTTGAAAGTCTATAAATGTTAAAGTCAGAAATTAAACTTCATTTTTTTACTTTAGAAGTTCCAGTATCTGTGTAGTTTTGTGTCCTATAGTGACAGGGGCCCAGCACCAAAGGAACTGAGCTGTGAGGTGGCTTTGGTGGAGAAACACAACAGCAGAATCTTTCCTTCTGTATTTTGATGGAATTCTTCCTGAAGATCTTCCAGCTTGGGTCTGGTGACCTAAGAAGACCCCTCTTGCAGCGGGATACAAAGGATTATTGGAATTGCTGCTGGTCCAACACAGCATCTGCATCAAAATTTGTACCCAAAACACAAAAGTTGAGCCCTGGAAAAGTCAGGGTGCCCATGGCTGCTGTGAAGGAAGCCTGGAGTTCAGGCACAGCTGGAAACTCTCCAGGAGGAAAACTGCAGGGCTACAAGGGCAGGTTGGATCAGGGAATGAAGCCTTGCAGAGCACACAGTGAGAGGTAAATGGGCCCCTCTACTCCATGCAGGAAGGCTGGAAAGGGAAAAAATGGGACATATTACCCATAATCACACTCCATTGCCATAGAATCATAGTTTGGGTCAGAAGGGACATTAAAAACCATCCAGTGCCACCCCTGCCATGGCAGGGACACCTTCCACTGTGCCAGGCTGCTCCAGCCCCAGTGTCCAACCCGGCCTTGGGCACTGCCAGGGATCCAGGGGCAGCCCCAGCTGCTCTGGGAATTCCATCCCAGCCTTTCCCCACCCTCCCACAGAACAACTTCTTCATATCCCTAACCTAAAATTCCCCTCTTTCAGTTTGAAGTCACTCCCCCTTGTCCTGTCACTCCAGTTCCTGATGAATTGTCCCTCTCCAACTTCCCTGTAGCCTCTTCAGACCCTGGAAGGTCTCCACAAAACCTTCTCCAGGCTCAACAGCCCGAGCTCTTCAGCTGTTTTGTTGTTTCTTTTACATCTGTTCCATTTCTCTAGAATGCTGTATGTTATTTGCTCTCAGAACTCATTTCTCCACTCTCTTTCCTCTTCATTTTTAATGTGCTTTTTAATTATTTTTTTCTCAATTTTTCTGCTTATTATTGTTTTTTTGGTCCCAAGTATTCTGCTTTCTGAGGGGTGGTTTCTTAGGAAGAGAAACCCAAGTATTTCTTATGAGCCTGACCATTAAGTAATGTAGAATGTACACAACCTCCTGTTTTCAAGTGCTGCAAACCTACTCCAGCTAGTTTGTGATGGAGAGTTAAAAAAAAAAGGACTCTCATTATCCAAAAAAGGACTCTCAAGTCTTTCCTGTCTTGGCAGTCCCTCCTCTTCTAAAGAAAATAAAAAAGGAGTAAGATTTTTATAATTTTTGATAAGCAAGAACTTGGATTCTCTTCATCCAGGTCACAACTTGTGTGCAAAGTTTCCAGGTGAGGCAGGATTCTGGTGGAATCCCAGCCTGGAGGATTCCTAACCCAAGCCCCAAAACTCCAGCAGAGAACACAAGTTCAGTTCCTGACAACCCTTTCCAGGAAGAAATTCCTCCTGATGTCCAACCTGAACCTCCTCTGGATTTTTAATGAAATGGATATTGAAGAGAACACTTTTGTACAAGGGAAAAACCATGCAGGTTATTCATTATCCAAATAAAATTAACAACCCAAAAAGATCTGGTTCTTTGTGCTGGAAAATAACATTTTAAAAAGATGCCATCACCTTTTAAAGGACATTTTATTTCTGCCCAAGGTGCCAGAGCTTGGGTGTAGCCAGCAAAATAAATGTAGAGGATGAGTGAGCAAATGCACTCTGTAAAACTCTAATATTTTTAAGTGTTAGCAAAAAACCCCCTCAAAACCGGACAAAAACCCCAAACCCCAGGAAGTGACAGTAATGCAGTGAACAGAGTAACAAATTTCTGTGAGCTTTGTAGTTACCTACACTGAGCCACAGAGAAACTGTTCTGTCACTGCACTCACACAGACCAGAAGGAGATTTTGGAGGGGAAAAAATCCCCAGGGAATGTTTTCCCTGCTCCTCTCCGAGAGCGGAGCTGTTCTTCCTGACTGAGAGACTGGGCAGAGGTTGGCCTTTGAGATCTTGGAACTGTCCACGTGGGAAGAGCCCCTCAGGATCACCCAGTGCCACCCCTGTGCCACCAGCGTCACCCCAAACCCTGTCCCCAAAGGCCACATCCAGACTCCTCCTGAGCACTCCCACAGACAGAGACTCCAAACCTCCCTGGGCAGCTCAGCCCAAGGCCTGACCACTCTGCCAGGGAAATTTTCTGTCCCAATCTCCAACCTGAGCCTCCCCTGGTACAATTTGAGGAAGGGAGGCCATTTCCTCTCCTCCTTTCCCTGCTCCTCCTGTCAGGAGTTGTGCAGAGCCACAAGGTCCCCTCTAAGCCTCCTCTTCTCCAGGTTGAGCCCCTTCCCAGCTCTCTCAGGTGTTGCTTTCCACATCCCAGGACAACAATCACATTCTTGCCATGCTCAGAGTCAACGAGAGAAGTGTCAAAAGCAGCTCCAAGCGACCTCAAATTTTTCTGGGGCTGAGGGGAATGAGAAAGGACGACTTAAATTACGGTGCTCCCAAGCACCTCCCATGGCTGGAAGGTGCAGTTCCATAGGTAATTCCAACTCACCTAACACCTCACTGTCACTCCAGGTGTGGTCCCTCGATTCCCCTGCTCTTCCCTGTGCACCCCTGTCCCTGGAGAGGGACTTTTTCCAAGGGACTGGGATGACAAGACAAACAGGAATGGCCATAAGCTGAAAAAGAGAGGTTTAGGTGGGGTATCAGGGAGAAATCCTTCCCTGGGAGGGTGCCCAGAGCAGCTGTGGCTGCCCCTGGATCCCTGGCAGTGCCCAAGGCCAGGCTGGACACTGGAGCTTGGAGCAGCCCGGCACAGTGGAAGGTGTCCCTGCCATGGCAGGGGTGGCACTGGATGGTTTTTAAGGTCTTTTCCACCCCAACCCACTCTGGGATTCTGGGATCACACAATTTAAGTACAATTCTCAACATTTCAATTATTTGGGGGGCTTTGGCTGTGACTGCATCTGTCTGCCAATCCTTGGCTGCTTATTTCCACCTTTTAAGCCAAGATAAAAAAAATATTAAAACAGGAAGCAAAAGCAAATGGAACAAGTAACATGTCCTAATTTCTCCAAGGAGGATGGCTGGGAACTGAAATGACTAGATTAAAGTATCACACGTCAGAATTAAAGTGTCAGATAAAGGCCAGACTCTACTTTTTGATCTTTGTGGGCATTCCAGAAACTAAAAAAAAAAAAAAAAAGAAAAAAAAAGAAAGAAAAAAAAAAAAAGCCACACCATTAAACACCCCATCACAGATTTAGGCTGGAAGCACTGATCTGGCAATTCTGAGGGGAAAGGAGCCTTCCGTCAGCAGCTCGAGGCTCCCACACCGGGCTACTTATAGTGCATATTTTAACTTATTTTTGGGAAATATATTGACTTTTTTAGGGGGATGAGGAAGACCCCTGGATGCAATTCCAAGGGGAAAAAGAGCCTTTTATTATGTGATTCCCTCAGCACCTCAAGGCTCCCACACCAAGCTACTTCTGAGTGCATTTTTAAACTCATTTTTAGGGGAATATACTGATTTTCAGAGTGGGGTGAGAAAGACCCCTGGATGCAATTCTGAGGGGAAAGAAGCTTTGCCTCAGCAGCTTGAGGCTCCCACACCTAACTCACTTCTGGGGGAATGTATTTTTTTTTTTTTTCCTGCGGAGAATTAGAAAAAACCCTGGACAGAATTCCAAGTGGAAAGGAGCCTACCCTCAGCAGCTCAAGGCTCCCACACCAGGTGACTTTTAATGGGTTTTTAAAATTTGTTCTTGGGGAATACAGATTTTCTGAGGTGACGAGAAAAAACCCTGGATGCAATTCTGAGGGGAAAGAAACCTTCTAGACTCCCCCAGCATGCTGGGGCTCCCACACCGGACGACTTTTAGCACATTTTCCAACTCGTTTTTTGAGGGTGATATTTTTAAGCGGGTCGAGAAAGACCCGTGAACGCAATGCCGAGGACAGGGGAGGGGAGAGGAGCCTTCCCTCAGCAGCATCAGTCACTCCGGGCTCCTTGCAGTGCGTTTTTTGAACGGTTTTTCGGGAACGTCTCGGGTTCCGAGGGGGCCGTGCCCGGCCCTGTCCCTCCCCACAGGCGGCGGGCGGGAAGCCCCGGCGGGCTCGGCCTCGCGCTCCCGGCGCCCCCTGCGGGCCGGGGCCGGCACCGCCTCAACCGCCGGGTCCCCCCTTCACCGGGAATGGCGGCCGCTCCCCTTCCCCGCCCCGCCGGGGCCATCCCGGCCCGCAGCGCCGCCGACACCGTCACACGCCGGAGGGCGGGCGGGCACGGATCGGGAAGGAGGGGGAAGGAGCCGTTGCCATGGCGAGCGCGGCCCGCCCTTGCCTCCCCACGTCAGCGCCGTCTCCCGCCCGGCCGCGGGTGATTGACAGTTGCCATGGCAACAGGCTCGCCCCCGCCGCCATTTTGTCAGTTGGGTTTTTTTTTAAATTTAAAAAAAAATTTACTCCTTCTCCTCCTCCTCCTCCCGCTCCTCCCGCTCCCCCCGCCGCTGTCCCCGCGCTCCCGGCCGGGGCTCAGGCCGCCGATCGCAGCCGAGCCGAGGCGAGGCCGAGCCGCCGCCGGGCGCTGCGCAGGTTTGGACCGCGCGCCATTTTGTGAGGGCAGCGAACACCCAGAGCCCGGCCGGGGACCCGCCGGGCCGCCCGGGCTCCCCTTCCCACCGCGAGCAGACCCGCGGCCCGAGGGAGGAGGAGGCGCCGCCGCCGCCGAGGCCCCCGGGGAAGAGCAGGAGGACGCGCCCGGCGCTCGCCCCGCGGAGGGAGAGGCCTCGCCCCGGGAGAAGCCGCCGCACGGGTGAGTGAGACGCCGCACCGCGGGACGAGCCGGGGCCGCCTCGCCCGGGCCCGCGGCGGAGGGGCCGCAGCGCTTCGCTGCCATCTTAGAGCGGGAGCGGCGGCAGGGCCGGGATCCATCCCCGCCCGCCCCTCCGCAGCCCGCGGCCTTTTTCCCCTTGGAGCGCGGCTGTGGCTTCCCGGGCCTTGGGAGCGGCGATGGAGGAAGGGAGCTCGCCCGGAGCCTCTCGGTGTTATGCGCAACGCCCTGCGGTGGGCGGGTGCGAGGGCTCGGGCCGGGCTGGCGGCGAGGAGGGCGGCAGGACTTGGAGCATCACCTGTTGTAGGGGAGGATTGGGATGCCCCGGCACCTGTGAGGGGCCGGTGGGGCGGGTGGGGAAGGTGCAGGGAGATGGGGAAGGAGTTACCTGAGCGAGGTGCCTGTCATCCCTTCGGTGGGGGTGGGGAGGAGGAGGGAGCAGCGTTGGGAATAGACACAGGGACACGCAGGGACACACAGGCACAGGGACAGGCAGGGACACACGGGCACTCCCCGGGGAGCTGGTGGAGGCACCGTCCCCGGAGGTCTTTAAGGAAAGGCTGGACGTGGCTCTCGGTGCCGTGGTGTGGTTGACAAGGTGGCCCTAGGTTGGGCTCGATTATCTTGGAGGTCTTTCCCATGATTAATGATTCCCTGATTCCATATTTTAGTAGCTGGCCGCGGCCTTTTAGGGATTCAGCTTTGTGTTGCTGGAGGAATTGCAGCTCTTCTCGGATGCACTGGGTGCTCCTCTGGAGTGGCCAGAGTTCCCTCCCGCCGCCGGGGGATCACAAAACGCATTTTAAAGTCCTGGAATTCGAAATTTAGGAATCGGCGTGTCGGTGAATCTCAGTCGGTTTTGAAGTTTTGGGTTTAGCCCGTCCAAAGATCACGTAGGGCTTCTTTGATCATGTCTCTAGATTGCTGCTGTTACTTAGTTCTCCTATTACTCCACAGCCATCGGGGGAAATTAACATTTATTGTTACTTAAAATCAGCGAAGACAGAGTAACTGACTCCAAAATAAATCGACAAGCGTGTTTTTGACAGCCATCCTGGTTGAATCCGAATGAGGGTGTGCTGTTAACTTTTGCCAGGAGGTACTTGCAGTCACACTGAGGTGGATGGAGTTCCATGGGGGCCTGAGTTTGAACAAGTTAACAACTTTTTTTTATTATCTTCTTGCTGTTTCCTTACCTTTTCCTCAAGAAAGGTGTGAGAAGTTGAAGAACACTTAGATGATACCTGGTGATAAATTAGTAAACATTTCGTTTCTGGTAGTGTTTAATTCTCTGCCTGTAACCAAGCAGAATTTAACCTCTCTCCTTGGAATAGTCTGTAGCCCTAAAAAGTTTTGGTAAACTTGTTTCTCCACACTGCCCTCCCCCAACCTCTGTAGGTTGGATATTTTTGGAAAATTAATTATACTTTATAGAATTAGAATAATAACACTGAAAATAACTCTGAGCTAGTATTTGTTAACTATTATCTATATATATTTGGTGTGTGTATATATAGATACTTTTGTAGGCTACGCTTCATGTTTTGGCTTACATGAATTATTTAGAACTAGACTTTTTATTTGCAGTCTGAAGTAGAATATGTGTGTGAAGTGTTAAATTTACATTTTCTGCTGTGAATTAAAAATTCCGTCCAAGTTTATGAAGCTTATTGAGTTTAATTCATGGCTTTGGAATATTCCTTGGGTGAAGCAAGTATATCTTGTTCAAAATTGAAGAGCCAGCAGGGTTTTCTTAAGCCAGGAGGGCATTAGGTCAAGAGTTTGATATTGTTTCCAGGCTTGCAGGTAGGGTTGGTTACAGGAGCAGCAAGTGTTACAGTTCCTGCATCAATACTTGGGTGCATTTAGGATTTGTCATTGGCATCCCCTCCCCCAGCTGGACAGTGACAAGGATAATTTTACCTAATAGCAGCCAAGAGTTCTCCCTTTCAGTGCCGATTTATGGGCAGGATTCCCTTCCTCGCGTGAAAGAAGCAGGGACTCACCGGGGATTGATCCAGTTGGGAGTCAGGGGGGTTGTGCAGGGTGGGAATTCGCACCTGATGGCCATCAGCGACTTCTGCAAAGTGGCTGATGGTTTAAACAAAGCAGCAGAGCACCACTGGTGTCCGGGAAAAACTGTGCCTTGGCGGAGCTTTTCAAGTGACATTTAATTAGGACAGACTTGCTTACATGTGCCACATCTTAAAGTCATGTTTGAAACTGGACCACCTGCTCAGATGGTATGCGAAAAGAATAAACACTCAAAAACGGAGCTTTTATTTGCCATGCAGGCATTTCACAGCTTCATCTGAGCTCAAATGGGTGCTAATTTGAAGACTAAAAACAATTGGTACCAAAAAAAGCACTTTTTGTTGCTATAATTACATTATCTTTTGGGAGTTCCTTTTAAAACCTGTTCATTTCAGGTGTTTTTAAGCCTGGCTGTGGGACTGCACGTTGAAAGTTGTGTGACAGTTTGTGGTTTTTGGGTGAGAATTGCAGCCTGGTATCTGTTTAGCCTTTCCATGGTCATTTTGAATGCCTTTTGGAGAGCTGTTCTCCACATTAAAGTACAAAACTTTCTGATACCTTTATATTATGGGAGTTGTATAACTTCTGAAATCCTTTTGTAAATAGATCTGTTGTTGTAGAGTAGGATTATTTACAGAGAACTGCTGCTTTTGTCTTTATAACTGAGTACAATGCATTATTTGTTGAGTTTACAGTTTCATCTCTGCAAAGAGGCTGATAAGAAGTACATTTTCACAAAAATTATGTAATAACTTTCTGGCTACTCAGACTCTGATGTTTATGCAGTGAGAGTTCTTTTTTGTTCTAAGACTTTTTTTTGGTTATTTGTTATTATTTTTTATTATTTGAAATAATACCAAAAACCTCTCTGAGCCAACTGCTTTTCTTGTGAGCTTCTGAGGGGAGAAAGAAGTAATCAGGAGAAGGGGAATGCTCTTCCTTTCCTTCCTCACCTCCATGGGTCCTTCAGGAGGAGGCTTATGGGAACTGTAGTCTTTGGATGCCTCAAAAACACCAGAGAAACTTTGGAAAATCAGGAAGGGTTACTTCCACAAAGACATGCTCCATATGTGGAGTTGCCCAGTGCTGGCTCTTCAAGGTGACACAATATACCAATAGAATTGCAGTGATTATCCATTGCTTTATCCATCTTTTACTCTTTTGGGGAAGGGAAGTAAAATTCTGCATTTGATTCTCATTTATCCCAGAATGACTGGGAAAATAACTGGGCTGCTTTTGCTGGTACCAGTGGATTTCATTCCTTCAGAGCAGGGCTCTGCTGTGCCCTAACCCTTGGAATGGCTCACTTTGAAGGGTATTGGCTTTATCATCTCCTTATTTATTCCAAAGTGTCCTGTCCTTAGGATTTTTGGGGACAGTCCCCAGTGAAGGGCCAGGGAAATGTGGGAGACAATCCCCAGTCAGCTCTGCCTGCATCCATACAGTGGGAAACTCTGGTGCTGCTTCAGGCCTCTGTGTGAAAACAAAATCTGTGAAATCCCAGCTCAGAATTTTGGACAGGCAGGGAAATGCTTCTTTAACTGAAACACCACGAGCTGACACCTATTTGTAAACATTCTCCAAGCAAAGTTTCCAGGTCTGGGTAGCACCAAGTGCCTGAAAGTGAAACTGAGTAAATGAAAGTAAAATTAACTCTAATAAGTGTCAGTTTTGTTCCAGCTGTGAGAGACCAAGCTTTCAGTTGCTGTTACATAAAGTTCCAAAGCCTCCTAGTATTCCTTTTACCCCCCTTTTTCTTTTCCCCCAGAGGCAAATAAAAATAGACTGTGTTGTGAGTCAGTTAAAGGAATAGTTAATAATACATTAATACCTCTTTGTGTTGAAAAGTTTCCTCTTTCTTTTTGGTAACTGTTTGGATGGTGAAATAAGAGAGGGATGGAAATGTACAAATTGATTTCTGATGGCAGAGTCATTCCTTCAAAAAATAATGGGAAAAATTAGACTGAATTTGTTGAGTTACTGGAAAAAAATCAAATTAGTAGGATGACTAGTTCACAAAAGCATAAGTAAATAATTTTAATAATTAAATTCAACTTGCCAGTGAAACTTTTAAATCTTAGTGTCC
Source organism: Pyrgilauda ruficollis (assembly GCF_017590135.1). Lineage (NCBI taxonomy): Eukaryota > Metazoa > Chordata > Aves > Passeriformes > Passeridae > Pyrgilauda > Pyrgilauda ruficollis. The sequence goes on from NW_024530377.1 coordinate 490,270, forward strand.
CAAAAACCTGTTGTTCACTGGTTTTGTGGTTTCCTGACTGCAAACAACATTTCATTCCAAATCCCCTTTCCCTCTGTGTGTTCAGCTCACGATTTGTGCTTCTGTGAACTCCATAAATTGCTCATAACTCATTTACTGTGGTCCTGTTGGAACACCCAGCATCTCCTTTATAGAGAGAGCAGTTTTGTGCTCCTGGTCTCAGTTTGAGTTAAAACTCAAGGAAGGGTTAAAAGAGGAGAGAAATATTGTCAGGGAAGTAATGTGTTGGTACTTCCTCAGTTCTGTATTTTCCTGGTCACTGAGAGTTCCCTCACACTGATCTCTGCCCTGCCTGGTCGTAACTACAGCTTTTTCCTACATACAGCTGTAAAACCACATATATTCCAATTTTTAAATGCAGTTTGAGCTGGACTTACACATTAAATACATGGAGGGGGTGTGTGTGGTCACAGACAAATCAGTTTCCATACACTCTTTCAAAATCTGATTGATACTGGAAGCTCAGTAACTTTCCAGGATCATGGTTCTGGCTCCTTTATTGTTATTCTTTCCAACTTGTGGATAATTAGGCATTAATGTAATGCTGTGCCAGAGTTAGTGTTTGAAATACATTGATTTCTTTGTTAATGTTACAAGATCTTGGGAGTTTTCATTGCTATAGAAGTTACTCATAAATACAACAAACACTGGGTCAGTGTTGTGGAATAACAGCTTAATGCACATTTTTCACCATCATGAGATGTTCCTAAGCTTAGAATTCTGTGCTCTTGTACTTGAGGTGACTTTCTGTCAATGTCAGAGTGTTCCTTCAGAAACTGAGATTGTTATGGCAGGCCCTGTGCAGGAAAAGGAGCATTCCTGTAAATGCTGGGTGTGTGTGATTGCACCTATGGATCTCTCTCTTCCCAATAAAATCAAATTTTTCATGGAATTCAGGATGGTTTGGGTTGGAAGGGGCCTTAAAGCCCATCCAACACAACCCCAATCCCTTTCCCAGCCCAGGGCATGGGGGTTCTGGGCTAAGAACACACTGATCTTCTCTCCAACCAGCACCCCCAGTCTCCTCCCCAGGGCTGCTCTCCATCCATCCTCAGGCAGCCTGGTTTGTGTTTGGGATTCCCCATGGCAGCCCAGGCTCTTGGCTCTTGGCCTTGCTGAGCTCCAAGAGGCTCTCCCAGCCCCACCTCTCCAGCCTGCCCAGGTCCCTCTGGATGCCACCCCTCCTCTGTGTCTGTCCCACACTGCTCCGTGTCTTGTCACTTGCTGAGGGTGCTGTGGGTCCCGCTGTCTCTGTCCCTGACAGAGTTTTTAAACTTTTGCTGAAGTCAGGCTCTAAGCAGAGGCTCCAAACTTTCCTGGCTCTTTGCCCCAAAATCAGAGGCAGTATTAGGTGTAGCTCTGGATAGTGGTAACTACTTTGCAGCTACCCAGTTACTACAGCTTCACTTGTAATGGCTCTTGTAGCTCCTTAAACTTTCTGTGGTGGTTTATTATTTTTAAGAAGCTTAGTATATATTTATTAATTGTAAAGCTTAATTATAAACTTAATTATAAAGCTTAAATTCAAAGTGAATTGATGTGTTTTGTGAACTATCTCTACTAGAGACAGCATCACAAATGAGTCAGTTGAAGTCTGAGTGAAAAGAGTATGTTATACAGGTAAAGTTTCTGTAAGGACAATTAAGAATTGCTTGAGTTTGTGTTGTATTAGTCAGAGACCTGTCTTGGGATCTGATTTCTGTTTTGGTTTGTATTTACAACATGGAGTAAGTATTGTTTCTTTCTGTGTCAGATTTTCTGACTTGGAGGTCCCTGTCCATTCCTCACGTGCTGCTCTACAGAATTTCTAGGACAGCCTTGGGGAAATCCGTGTGTTTGTGGTTTGGGTTTTCTTCTGTAAATAAAAAGGTTGTGAGTTCTGGTAATTATTGTAATTTGATAGTCTGCTGTACAAAAGCTTAATGATAGAAGGTCTAAAACTCATAATCTGGAGGTGTGGATGGAAATCCTTTCTCTGATGTGGCCCCCCAGGAAGGTTGATCCTGTGTCCTTGCAGGGCTGGTCTGGGGATGTTCCCAGCTGTGTTTTCCACGATTGCAGGGCAGTGTCCATGTGAGCCTTGCAGTCTCTGACCCATCACAACATTCATTTATGTATCTCTGTGGAGTTAAATTAACCAGAGTCATGTTCACAGCATGGACCTTTTAAAACTTTATGAGCTCGGTGTTGAAACCTTGAGAAATCCAGGAGCACAGGTGGAGACAGATGGAGCACGGGCCCTGCACTGCCTTCCTTGGTGCCTGTTGGCAACTCTGACTGCTTTGGGTCTCAGTCTGGAGTCCAGAGGACTTTGCTCCATGTGATGGGCACCAGAAATGCTTTTCTCCTATTAGAAATGCTTTTCTCCTATTAGAGTTGGACACAGATTTCTAGAAGGTTCTACCCAGTGCCCATTTACTTGATTAGTGCCACACAGTAAACCCAAACCCGAGTTTTTGCTAGAATATTTCAATTTATTTTATTGCAGGAGCCAATAAAGCAAGGAAAACCAGTTGGCCAAGTTGTGGTGTTATCAAGTTCTCTCTTCCGAAGGCTGGTTTAAAAACCCCACTTTTTTCTCTTATTATGCAAAGAAAGAGTTGTGTAACTATTGTATAATGGTTGTATTCCACCTGCATAAAACAAGTATTTAATTCAGGTTTTCTCTGGATGTTCTTAATCAGCACCCAGTTATTTCAAGAAACAAGAAAACAAGTTCTCCTTACAGTTCACAAAGTTCCAGTGATGCATCTTGAAATCACCTCCTCCTGCAAAACTTACAAAAATGCCACTTAAGTGGAACAGATTTATTGAAAAACCTGTTTCAGTTTAGCTAAAATGTAAAAGATGGAGTGCCACCAGCCCATGGACCCTGGGTTTGGTGTGTGGAGGAAGGAATGTCCTGATGTGACAAAGGGACATTTTTCTGAGGGCTCCTGCCAGCACACACGAGGTGCTTTGGATTGGGAGCACCAAAGGAGGTGAGCAGTGACCTCTGGGCAGGGCAGGGTCTGGGGCCTGGATTCCACAGCACAAAACCCAATCTCAGTCATTTTTTAAAAGTCTGAAAATAAGGAAAGACCACATTGGAGTTGTTTATGTCATTAAATCTGCTCCTGGCACTGAGAAGTTCATGATGGGCTCACGTTCTGAGGCACAGGAGGTTTTCTGTCTTGGGGTGGTTTGTTTGGGGGTTTTTTCCTTTCTTTTATTCCCCCTTTTCTGTCCAGTGTAATAACTTCCAGTTCTTAATTTTTATTTTTTTTTTTTAATCAGGAACATGTTTTGATTGAGATCAGTCAGTAATTTTTTGTGTGTGTGACAAAAAGATTTCCCAAGCTTATATTTGCTGTCCTTTAATGTATATTTCCAAAGTCTGCTAAGACAGAGGGTGGACTTAACTGACCTTCCTTATGTCATTCCTCATTTTTTAAATATTTATCACTATTTTTTTATACCTCAGAAGTACAATCCTGGGCCTACATAGTATAACCCAGTATTTTGTAAGTGTTGGCCTCACTCTTTTGTTAAGGTTTTGAGTCTTGTAGTTCCTACCTAATTTTACTGAAATGTGAGAATGTGTGATTATTTCTGTACAAGACCTTGAATATGATGAAGAATTTGATGTTCAGACTTCCATATTTGAAAAAAAAAGCCCCTTGGTACTTTCTGATACAGGTTTCTTTAGCTGCTTTGCTGTTCCTTTCTTCCTCTGCACCACTGCTGCTTTAAAAAACAAATCTTAATTTTCATCTTCGCATGATTTTTGTTTGCATAAAACAAAAGAATCTGAGGGCTGTGGTTTGAGGTGAGGCTGAAGCTCAAGACACATTTTAGCAATCTCAGAGTGGGCACAGAATGCAATTTCTAAGTTTTGTGTTAGTCATAATGTGTGTTCTGAAACCTGTGAACCCCCAACCTGACAGTGCCAAATACATAAACTTCCTTGATGTACATGAGAAACCAGGTCTGGATTATATTCCATAGGTTGGAAGTGTGGTCTTCCTCCCAACATTTCAGTCTTGACTGTATCTGTGGAGTTACACTTGATTTTATTCAAGTTTATATTATTCAGTTTTTATTTCCATAAAAATTCCCAAACTAAGTCAAGCACTCAAGCACCGACAAAAATGGGAGAATTATCTCTTGCTTTTGGTGGTCTGAACTATCTTTTATCATGTAGTAAGTATATAAATGTAATTTTTTTTAAGTGAAAGTTAGTATTTGATCACTGTCCAGACCCTGCACTTTGTTTTAGGTTTGGGACTTTCTCATGCCACACTTTAGTACCTGAATCAAGTAAATTCTAATGCATTTTTCCAGCATCCCATGGAAAAGTTTTTCAGTGCTTGGGATCTAACATACAGAAAAACTCCATCCACCCAAACTTTCTGTATCCTATTGCCAGCCTGACCTAAGGCACCGAGCTCCTGTTTTTTGGGATGAGGAGAGGGAATTCAGGGATTTTTGACATCTTGTAGAGCTTTGTTGCTTTCCATGCACACAGCATGAGATAAAGAACTCCCTGAGCTGCTCTCCAGCAGGGAGTGAAAGCCAAAAGGTTGTGACAGGCCAGAGTCACCTGGTGAGTGCCCAAAGTCACAGAATTCCCAGAATCACTGGGTTGGAGGAGACCTCCAAGACCATCGAGTCCAACCCAGCCCCAACAGCTCAACTGAACCCTGGCCCCCAGTGCCACATCCAGGCTTTGTTAAACACCCCCAGGGATGGTGACTGCACCACCTCCCCAGACAAACCATTCCAATACTTTCTCACTCTTTCAAAAAAAACTTGTTATATTTTTAAATTTTTTTATATTTCCCTTGGGGAGCTGGTGGGTGCCCAAAGTCACCGGGTGACGCAGCGGGCGGAGCTGAGCTGAAGGGTTTCCGTGGCTGATGCTTTAATAGCAGGATGCTCTTTGCATTTGCAGTTTCATTTGCCTGGAGTTTGTATTCTGAGTGCTTTGTAACTTGAAAAAGCAGCCTCTTAAGGTTGAGAGTGACTCAGCACATCCACATAGAGGTCTGCTCAAGGAATTTAGGATTTGCTTGGAAATTTGGGGGAATTAGGGTTTGAACTAGTTTTTCCCAAACAGAGTTTGTCTTTAAAAAAATGCTGATTTTTAATTTGCAATCTCTTTTCCCATTTGATACTCATACCTCAATTTTGGGAAGAATGATGGGGTATTTCAGGAAATGGTATGATTTTGGGATAGCTGGATTGACTGGGTAGGTTTTCTGTGTGCTCTCCTCCTGGTGCACATGAGAAGCATCTGTGCAATGAATAAATGTAAAATTCAATGGATATTACATTTATACAATTTCTTTCATGTGAAAGGGGAAGGAGGCATTTATGGGATTTGCCCACTATGTGTGATTGGAATATGGAATCATGCAATGGTTTGGGTTGGAAGGGACTGTAAAGACTGTCTCATTCCAACCCCCTGCCCTGGGCAGGGACACCTTCCCAGGTAGTTCCATGCCCCATCCAACCTGTCCTTGGACACTTCCAGGGATAGGACATCCACAGTTCCACCTTACCAGTCCAAAAGCTCCAACTTTTCTGGCAGGGCTGAGTTCTGAGCCTTAAGGAGTGACCAGTTTGGGGAGCAGAGAGTTACCTGTGCCAGTGGCCACTGGGTGTGTGACCCACCTTTTTCTGTGCTTGAGTTTGCTTGGATTTTAGAGGGAAAACTGACTAAATGTCTTAAATAAAACTCTTTAAAAAGAATATGTTCTGGTTTCAGCTGACCAAACTTGTGACAGAGTCCTGAGACACTGCTGGTAGTGCTGGCAGTGGAGGGAAGCAGAGCAACTGGAGCTGGGGAATAAAGACTGGAATTGTTGGTCTTCTGTGGCTACACCCTCTTAAATTTGGGGGAAATTCAAGCAGAATTCATGATCACTTTTTCATCCAGATCAGTCTTCTGGAATGAGATAAGGCCATAGGCTGATACATAATTCCAATGCTGAGAGGATGCTGAAGGGCAGCACAGCAAGAACAGCATATTCAGAGAAAAACCCAAGCAATGTTGATTTTCTCCCCCTTCTTCCTTCCACCCACCCAGATCTGTCCATGTTTTCCTGGGGCTGGTGAAAATGACCTTGCTCTCCCCAAACCTCTTCCTATGCCCAGTTTGAAATAATTGATACAAAAGAAGCATAAAGATGAAAATAAAGATTTTGTTTTGTGTTTCATCTACGAGGGGTGAGGGCCAGCATTAACCTGCTGATCTTATGAGTGTTGGCAAGCAGGAGATAATGAACTTCTGGGGGTGATTGGCAATCAGTTCACTTGAAAGAGTGTCATGGCTTTTTGGTCATTGAAGGCTTTATAAACGATGAATTCTTTTTGAAGATGAAGGCTTGATGGGAAGTCCCTGCACAGGGTGTAGATCATGGAAGAGCTTGGAGGGAAATTGTTGGAAGAGTTCTTCCAAGGCAAAGAGTGCAACCAAGAGTTCTTTGAAGGCAGTGACCCCTTGAGCAGCTCCCCTTCCCTCCCTTGGGGCTGCCTGCTCCCACCTGCTTTGTGCTGGCACAGCTGTTTGTGAGCCCAGGCAGTGAATCAGGCTCGCAGGGTGAGTTGGCTGAAATAGATAATTTTATATTTTTACCGTTGGGGTGGGGGTGGGAGTCGGGTTACACTGCAGCAGGGATCGTGGAATGGGCTGTGTGGGTGGGCAGCAGCAGGGGCAGGGCTTGGGTAACTGCCCCTGAGAGCACTGGCACTGCGTGGAGAGCACCATTCCCAGGAATTCTTGCCACCCCTCGTGCAGTAAATCATGCCCTGTCACCTCTGTCCCCTCCTCGCTCCTCCTCTCTGACTTGTGCTGTCTCAAACCTGTGAGCTCCGTGCTCGGCCAACTGCCCCGTGTGTGCACTCCCAGCACAGCCTGAGCTTGGGGAAATCCTGCTCCTCCTGATGCTTCTCTTCTCACTCTCTATTCCCTTCTGTTCCTCTTTGAGTTTTTACTCCCCTTTTTAACAGTTTTCTAACTTCTGCTTATGCCCTCTTTCTCCCAGCTCATTGCCAGCACTTCTATTGTAATTTGCTCAGATGCTTGTTCTTTCTCCTTTCTCTTCCCCAACAGGAAAAAAAAAATCCCCATTTTAAACACTAAAACCTCTTAAGAAACCCTGAGTTTTTAGTTCTCTGTGCATCCCCCTCAAAACAATACCACAAACCAATACAACATACAGGTTTGTCTCTGTCTCATTTACTTTTGAATTTTCACTAGACCTCTGTATTGCCTTAAGATAGGCATGCACACACAAAATATGTTTTTCCTTTTTGGACAAACTGAAAAATGAATTGAAGTTCCCAAAGTTAACTTCTAAGAAAAGGTATTTTCACTGTATAAGCTGGGAGCAGAACCTGCTGATACCAGATGCTGAATTGTGGAGTGAAGATGCTTTGTTTTCTTCTTCCTGCTCTACAAAGGAGACATAAAAAATGTTTCTATTCCACATAACCACCAGCTGGGCCAGTTATGTTAAAAACCAACCCAAGCTCTTTTGGAAATTCCATGCTTGCTTGTCCTCTTAAATAGGTGACCAGTTTCACATCCATGCATTCAGATACACAATATTTTAGCCCAAATTATTTAAATTTTGTTGATCATTATTTACCTGTTACTTGGGAAAGTAGACAGAAGTGCTCATGCTTTAATATCTGAATCCATCCATTTGAATGTCCATCCATATTTTCATAATCCAAAGTAACTTCAAATAAAACTGGAAAATTGAGCAATACACTTACTGTTTATGGCAGGAAAAAACCAGTGAAATTCTTCTGCCCATCCCTTTTGCTTCTCTGAGTTTTTGGGTGGACTGAGGGCAGGAACACAGGAAATACCCAGCAAGACCTACTTTCTCCATGCCATTCCAATCTTTGGAATTCTTATGTGATAATAACCATAAGTGAGAGTGTGAGTTATGATGGTTGTCTTTGGAGATACTCAGTGGCTCCCTCTTAGTAAATGAAATTACTGCTCATAAATGCTGTATTTCTGGTGACTCACAGCTTCACTGATGATTTTTTTCTTAATTTTCTTAATCCCTTTGAGTAGTTTTTCAGTGAACTCTGTCCATCCCGCTTGTTTTTTGTGTGGATTTTTTTCATGGCACTGCTCAGTTCCAGGAGTAGCTGAGGTTCCTTAGACACAGAATTCTGCAGCTGCTCTGGTGTTTGGTGCTTGTCTTCCCCCCTCCATTCCCTTCTTTGGCATTCCATGGCACTTCTCCTGAAGCCAAATTTCTCTTTTCCCTGAGTTGCTTTGGGTTGACTGTCCGTGAAATATTTCAGACAAAAATGTCTGAGCAAAAAAGGGCAAGTTCCAGGCCTTGGCTGCAGGATCAGAGAATCCCAGAATCATTTGGAAAATGGTTGGGAAAGCCCTCCAAGGTCAACAAGCCCAAGCTGTGTCCTACCCGCACCTTGTCCCCAGCCCAGAGCTCCGAGTGCCACCTCCAGGCCTTCCTGGGACACCTCCAGGGATGGGCACTCCAAACCTCTCTGGGCAGCCCCTGGAATGTGTCAGGACCCTCTGATTGAGCTGTTTCACAGCATGGAACAGGAGCAGCACTGTACCAAAAGTTCCCTCTTCCCAGCAGTTTTTCCTAAGAAGCACAGCTCATCATTCCATGGGATGCACCAGCTCAGTAAAATTAGTACAAAAGTAAAGAAAAGATCTGCTGGAAAAGTGGCTTTGTTTTGGAGTCTTTCCATCCATCCCAAGCTATTCTTGGGAGTGTGAACTTCAGTGGGACACTAGAGGTTTTCTTGCTTTTTTATTTCCTGGATACCTTGGACTTGGCAATCCTGAGTGCTCTTTGGAGGGTTATAAGGTCAGGATTTAAAAGCCTTTTTTTTTTTTTTTTTTTTTTAATTTGTCCTCATTTCCTTCCTGCAACCTGCCTTATTAAAACCATTTTAGGAATTGTTATCAAGGAAAAAAATGCTACAGGAAACCAGACTTCTCTGGTAAGGCCCTTACTGAGTTCTGATGCTGGCAGATACTGGTATTTAATAAAAATTGTATAGTCTTACAGTGACCTAAATACTTAAATGGATAAGTTTGTCAGACATTTAATGCAGTGTCTACTTCTTGAACAAATGAGAAGCATCCTGGAGAGCATCAGACTGATCAGTGTGAACTCCACATCGGGATGCTGGAATTGGTGAAGTTCCCATAAACTTGTCCCAAAGGTTCAACTTTTTCTGTTTCTCCTCATAAAAGTCAAGTTAGACCAAGTGAACGTGAGAGAGCTCTGCTAGAGAGACTTTTTCTGGCCTTTTATGTCACTGAGGGATGTCTCTTAGACTTCTGTCTTACGGCTGCCATCAGGGAATAATCCCAAGTGAATTCCATGCTTCTCCATAGTGCCTGTTCTCAAAAAGGGATTCAAGCCAACGTTATCCCAAATTTACAGAGGGAGCTTGAACTGCACATCCAGGACCTGTCCACCCAGGATTGAGCCACCTCCAAGATCTTGCTGGATTCCTGAAGCTCAGAAAATCATTGTTTTCCATATTAATAAGCAGGAGATAATGAACTTCTGGGGGTGATTGGCAATCAGTTCACTTGAAAGAGTGTCATGGCTTTTTGGTCATTGGTGGCTTTATAAATGATGAATTCTTTTTTGGAGGTATCCATACATGGATGAAGGCTTGATGAGGAATTCCTGGAGGAAATTCTAAGGAATTTGGGTACATATCAGGTTATAATTAGTACATTCTGATCTTATTTTTTTTAACATTAAAGACAATGGCTTTATGTAGGAGAACAAATATTCTGGAGTCTCCAGTGAGCTACCAGTAACTGTATTTTTGGGGTGAATTTTTGATGAAATCTCTATTCAGTGTGATAAGTAATGTACCCAGTAAAGCTTTTGCTGCTTGATCTGCACCCAGTGTCTGCACTGGCTTTTCTCCCTTGCATCCACATGCTTTTATCACGTGGATAGGATGCCTGCATTATTCTTATGGATTATAATACCACTTAAAAAGGAGGAATTTGCAGCTTATTACCTCCCCTTGCCTGTATGTCAGTATACCTTGGGATATACCAAGATTTGCTTGAATATTATGCTTAGCAGCAGGGATGGATGGAGGCTGAAAAGATAATGCAACAAGACCTTGGAATTGTGAGTCTGAAAAAGGTGTTTTGACTCCATCCCCAGATGATGTGAGAATTTCCTGAAGTTCCTTAGTTTATCTCCTTCTTCAATGGGAGTTTTCTAGGTCAGCGCTTCCTGAACCGGGGAATAAGGCCATGGCAAATGCGCTGCAGATGGGACGTAAAGCCATCCTGAATGATGGCAAGTTAACAAATATCATCCCAGGGATGATTCATATTTAGTGAAAAACGTTTGGAGCTGATGAGGGTGTGTGTTCTGAGAAATGGAAGGGCTTGGAGTGAACAATGTGAGGAAAATGTGGGAGCTTTATTTATTCATGTCTTTCATGTAGAGTGAATCTCCCCCTCTGCTCTCGTGAGATCCCACCTGGAATGCTGCTTCCAGCCCTGGGGACCCCAGCATCGGGGTGTGGAGCTGCTGGAGAGAGCCCAGAGGAGGAACATAAAGATAGTCCCAGCCCCTCTGCTCTGGGGACAGCCTGGGGGAGCTGGGGCTGGAGAAGAGAAGGCTCCAGGGAGAGCTCAGAGCCCCTCCAGAGCCTGAGGGGGCTCCAGGAGAGCTGGAGAGGGACTGGGGACAAGGCATGGAGGGACAGGACCCAGGGAATGGCTCCCACTGCCAGAGGGCAGGGCTGGATGGGATCTGGGCAATGAGGAATTGTTCCCTGGCAGGGTGGGCAGGGGCTGGGATGGAATTGCCAGAGCAGCTGTGGCTGCCCCTGGATCCCTGGCAGTGCCCAAGGCCAGGTTGGACACTGGGGCTGGAGCAGCCTGGCACAGTGGAAGGTGTCCCTGCCATGGCAGGGGTGGCACTGGGTGACTTTCCAAGGCAGGAATTGTCAGTCAGGTTCCGTGTGGAGCTGTGCAGAGTCAGCAGGGCAGTGACCAAACTGCAGCCAGGCTTTCAGCACTGCAGCCCTGACTCACGGCAGGGCAGTGCCAGGTGTGGCACAGGGAGGGCTCTGGGAACACAGCAGCCACATCAGCATCACCTTTGGCTTTTGGGAGACTTCAGCCTAAAAATAATGATTTTAATGAAATAATTTTGTTTATTCCCATGGAGTTGAATGGATCTGATTGTCTTGGAGCTTGAACCTTGCCACTGTCAGTTTTCTAAGCTGATGAACTTCACAGGAACTAGTGTTTGAAAGTGTTTTGGGCAAGGATTTTAAACCTGGTGCTTCTCTCCTGTCATGTCTGGAGAAAGCTGGGGCTGGTGTGGTGTTTTCCAAGTTAAAAGGAGCTGGAAGAGCAGTTTGAGAGGACCCAGCTATGTTTGTCCCGTCTAAATCTGAATAATGAAAGGCAAAGGTTTGGCATTGCAGTGTCTGTGGGAGCTGCCAGAGGGGCAGCATTTAAACAGCAGTTCCTGGTGTGTTTGAAAAGGTCCAAAAGTCCTTAAAAATGCTCACAAACATATACATGGCTAAAAAAAAGCCACTTACCCAAAATCAGCACCATTTCTGTACAGAGCCAGCCAGCACCTACACCTTGGTGTGATTGGTTTTGTGTGTTTGGTTATTTTATTGTTTTATGGGTTTTGTTTGGTTTTGTTTCTTAATTTGGGAGACTAAATCTGTGCCTATCTCCATGTATTAAAATATTTTGGAAACTTTCAAGATTAAAGGTACTGCTGTACCAGGGCAACAAACATCTACATTGTTATACTTGAAATAAGTAACTTTAAATCTTTGAGAGCAGCACCAGAACTGTCTTTTGCCAAAATGGAGCTGGAGAAGTTTTATTTCATTTAAACATGGGACAGCAGCTGCACATAATCTTCATAAATATATTAAGTATTTCTGTTTGTTGTGGTCTGAGTTAGGTTGGTTTTGATTTTTCCAGCTCATCCTGGATGAAAAAGTTCAGGTGGCTGCACCTGAGTCCCTTCCCTTGCCAGGTCTCTGAGAAACAGAGCCCAGTTTGTAAATTACAACAAAAAATGAGAGGAGTAGTAGTGACCACTAAATTGGAAGAACAATCAGCTCTAGTAATATCAAGGTTGCAGTAAAAATCTGTGAATTGAGTGGTTTGGCCACGTTCTGTGGAAACTTGAGGCAGCTTTAGGTGTTCCTGTAATTCTTCTTCCTTTGTGGCTCAGAAATTCAGGGGGAAGTAGGAAGGTTGTGCTCCCTTGAGGCTTCTGGGTCTGAAGTTCTGAAGTGATGAATGCAATTCTGTAGCAGGGCATGTTTGACTTTGCATTTCTCAAGTTCTTTTCCCAACCACAAGGAACAGAAACAGTTTTTGTACATGGAATTATTTGCCTTGTTGAGGACATCTGTAGGAAAAAAAATACCTGCAGAAAAAAGCTCTGCAAAAAATTTCATATTCCTCTGGATAAACTAATTTCCAGCCCTCATGTACATTCCACTTTGGAACATGACTTTATTCCCATGCTCCTGATACTGCAGGGGATGGGCAATTCCAGCTGTAGCATCTTTTCCTTTTGTTTGGTGGAGGGAGGGGAATGCAAATCCAGTGGTTTGACTTTTGTCTGGCGCTATTAAGTGGGTGGAAAAAAGAACCACTCCCCCCTCTAATTGGAGGTTCCTTATAAGGTCAGTGGACTGGAAATATTTGAAGTTTGTGCTTCTAAAATTATTTTTTTTTTTTTTTAGTCAGTGAGTAAGTAAAGCATCAGATGCAAATTATCTAAAAAATCTCAAGTATTTCAACCTTTGTTGTGGGGTTTTTATTCCCCTCCTCTCCCCCTCTCACTGTGTCAGTTTAATTCTTCCTAAAACCACAGGCTTTATTCTGGGGTTCACATGAATTAATGAATATTTAAAAAAACAAATCCTGACTTCTCTGGCTGGATGGGTCAGTTATAAATTTAACATTTCAGTTCCTTCAGACACCTGGGAAGCAATTCATGTTTAGAAGTGATGCATTTCCTAAATAGACTGTAAAAAATCATGTATTATAGAAAAATGGGTGTGTTATAAATCAGGTATTTCAGAGACTCAAACTGCACTCTGAATCTGCTTGAATTAGTCCTGGTGTGACACCACTGCTCTGTGGGTGATCAAATCACACTTGGTTGTGTTTCAGGTGCATTTGAGGGTATTTTGACACCACCACTGCACATCTGCATCTCAGCTTAGAGCACTGAAGTGGGGTTAATAATTGTGGATTTCTCCTGCTCCCCATTCCCCCAGCGCAGTTTGCTGAGTGCCCCTGTCCCATTGCAGCTGCGGCAGTGGGAAGGGCAGAGAGGAAAGAAATCCCTGCTCTGCTGCAACTGCAGTTCTGTGGTGCCAGCTCTGGAATTGGGTGAGAATTGGGTGATTTCAGCAAAGCTGCTTCCACAAGCTTTCACACCTCACCGATGGCTTCTTGCATCACGTGGTGTAAATTCAGCGTGAGAGTGAAACCAGTCATTCACAGCATCTTCCTTTCGGAGGAGCCGCTGCTTTTGGAACTGAGAATCATTTGCAGCACACAAAAAAATCATGGTTGGGCGTGTTTTGATTGAGCTGTGCTTGGTTCGTGAGGATCTCAAAAGTCCTGATGTGGAAACTCCCAGTGCACATTGCAGCTCCTCAGGAGGATGAGGGGTGTGCTGGGGAAGTCTGCTATCAACTCAGTTTTGCTTGTTGTTGACTTTTCCCCGGTGATGTAGGAAAATGCTCAGTTCCCAAATTTTTAATGTTCTCTTTCCACGTTTAAGAAGGAGAAGCCTGCACCCCCCTTTGTGAGGGTGAGCTGCCATCAGAAGGTGACTCTGCTCATGCTGCTGTAGAAAACACACAGACACCTGAAGAGAGGTACTTTAATTTTACTGAATTATGAATTTTAAAACCTAAAGATGATGAGTTTTAAAACCTTTGTCCAGAGAAGCTGTGGGTGCCCCTGGATCCCTGGCACTGTCCCAGGCCAGGCTGGACACTGGGGCTTGGAGCAGCCTGGGACAGTGGAAGGTGTCCCTGCCATGGATGATCTTTAAGGTCCCTTCCATCCCAAGCCATTCCATGATTCCCTGATTCTGTAGTCCTAAAGTAGTTGCTGTTTCAGTGAAAACATTCAGCTAAAAAGTCTTCCAGAATCCCATAGGACTTAAAACTGGAGAAGGGGATCTGTGACTTCTTTGGGAACAGGACAGATACAATGCTAATCACAATTAATTTATCTGTGTTTTAGTACATTTGTTGTGATTTAGTACATAGGAACCTGCAGGTGCCCAGAAAGGGAAGGGATATATTAGACTTTTATGTTGCAATCATAATCTACTATTAATTTTCTGCTGTGATTTTACAGGTGAACCCGAGTTGTTGTACAAAGCAGAACTCAGTACAGTTTGCCATTTTTTTCCCTTATCATTCTCATTAATTATTCCTTAGATAGATCATCACCTATGTTGGTCACAAGAGCAGCAGTGAATTTGGGTGTGTTCAGCTTTCAAATGGGTGCTGATTTGGACATTAAACACGGGATTTCCCTGGTAACAAAGCACGCTGCATGTGCTGGGTGCTAGCAGAACAATGATTCTGAAATTCCTCAGCTTTGTCCCTCTGGGAAGCTGTCAGTCACTGAGCACCCTGGCAGGTTTATTAATCTAATTCAAATTGGGTTGATTGTAGTTCACATTTCACTGTGCAGTGTTTGAAATAAAACACCAAATCTGTGTCTTTGAGGAATCTTTTGCTCAGTTTGTCTTACACCAAACCTCATCACTGGTTGCCTCTACATAGTTCTGATGTCTAAATCCATTATATTCCAGTATGTTAATGACTCCAATTTCATGGTGAGTACCTCAGGATAATTTTCCTAGTAAATAAATTTTAAAAAATGGTTTCTATGTAAGTATTTATATTTTATGTTGCTAGCAACAGGCCTGCCTGTGTTCACCGAAGGTCAGTGACCTGAATTATGTTCAGCTCTGCCAGCAGTGTGTGTAGTCATGAGAAATGCAGGGGTTTCTCTGTATTCCACCAGTATTACTTTAAAAATTACAAAATAATCTTTTCACAGAGGAAAAACTTGAACCTGGCTTTGCAAAAAGATTCCATATTGAATCTTACAATACAGTGATCCTGAATAAGGAAAATAAGTCCCTGTATGTAGGGTTTTAATTAGTAAAATGTAAAAAGTATACTCCTCCCCAGCAGACTTCTCTTTTAATTAAATTTTCATGTTAATAATGGTTTTTTCACTTTAACTTTTAGGGGTTTAAAAATCTGACTGCTCTGAACCCAACTTTGATCTGCACTGAACCTATTGATATGTGCTGGGTATTGAGTTTTGCAGGAAGGGATGGATGCTCCTAAGGAATACAGGGAATAAAACTTTAATTTTCCAAGAGGCCAGCAGGGAAAGCAGGCCTGGGATGTGAGGAGGAAGTTTTGTTATTCAGTGTCCCCATCTCCATCATGTGGATGGAACCTGGGATGGAACGTGCTCAGCATCCTCGGTGTGTCTGACTAAGCCTGGTGACTCCACACTGGGATTGCTCAGGGGCAGGGAGTGGCTCTGCATGGGGGATCCCATTCCCTGGCTCTGAGATCCAGGAGGAAAACAGGAAACAAAAGCACGAGGTAAAGTTTTAGCACAGATGATTTCCAAGGATTACTCTCTTTGTTTAAGTAAAATACTTCAGCTTTTATTCTTCTCTTTGCTCTAGCACTTTCAATAATTTGCTTTTTAACACCTTTCCTGTCATCTGTTCCTTCCTCTCCTCCTTTATTTCCTTTTCACTTCTGTTCTGTACTGGTAAGGAGATCAAACTGGGTTCCTGAAGCCTAGTAAATGTTATTACTGAGGGGATTCTTCTAGTGATGATCCTACAGACTGTGTGATGAGTAGGATTTGCTCTTGCCTCCTCTTATCATCAATTTATTATCTAAACCAGGAAGCCTTTGTGCAGGCTGTCTAAAAGGCCTTTTGCTTTAAGAACTTGCCAATGCAGAAAGAGCTGAGGACACTGACTGAGTTTAACATGCTGCCCCTGCAGCCACGGGGTGCAATTTGGTTGTACCTATTTAAAACAACGCTAAAATTGTTACCTTTTTATGTTGTGTGGCACTGTTATTGTCACAGGGACTCACCGACTTTGGGCTCTGCTAAGATTTCAAAGCCCTCCTTGGAAAACAGGGCTCCACTCTGGAATTCTCCAGTTCTCCAGGATGGGCTGAAGGAGAGCTGGAAGGAGACTGAAGCTGGGGTGGATCTGTGTACCGGGTCAGCTCTGAAATGCACGAATGTGTTGATTCCTGTTAATAGCCTGTTAATGACTTTCTCACATCAGCAGCTCTTCCTTAGTGCTGGTACCTCTTAAAGTGTCTTCTAAATTCTGGAATAACTCAGGGCTCAGTGCTTACCTCTGCAGCTGCTTTGGGAGCTGAGCATTCCCACTCTGGAGTGGGCAGGAGGCAGTGGTTGAAAACTCCAGGATATTTTGGCTGAAAATTGCTCAAACTCTGGAGATAGTTTGGACTAAGCTGGGTCAGGATTGAAACTGGTCTTGCACTGGTGGCACTGGGAGGGGGTCAAGCAGTGCTTGAGCTGCAGGGGACTAAAGACGAGAGAGTCCTTCAGTCCTTGAGCTGCTGCTGCTGGCAAAGGCTTCCTGTAATCCTGCTGTAAACCCAGAGGTGCTGCAGGTAAAGGGAAAAAAGGATATTGGCCAGAGAGAGCTTTCAGAGCTGGGATTGAGGCTCTGCAGCCTCAGGGCACCTGGGATGTGTGGGATGGACAAACCTGGTGCTCCAGGACTTGGAGCTGCTGGAGAGAGCCCAGAGGAGGCTCCAGGATGAGCAGAGGGATGGAGCAGCTCTGCTGGCAGGAAAGGCTGGCACAGCTGGGATTGTTCAGCTGCACAGGAGAAGCTTTGGGCTGAGCTCAGGGTGGCCTTGCAGGGCCTGAAGGAGCCCCAGGAAACCTGGAGAGAGACAATTTCCAGGGGATGCAGGGACAGGACACAGGGAATGGCTTCACACTGAAAATTTACAGGTTTAGGTGGGATGTTGGGAAAAAATCCTTCCCTGGCAGTGTGGGCAGGCCCTGGCACAGGGTGCCCAGAGCAGCTGTGGCTGCCCCTGGATCCCTGGCAGTGCCCAAGGCCAGGTTGGACACTGGGGCTGGAGCAGCCTGGCACAGTGGAAGGTGTCCCTGCCATGGCAGGGGTGGCACTGGGTGATCTTTAAGGTCCCTTCCCAATCAAACCATCCTGGGATTCCATGATAGTTTGGTTAAATAAGAGTTTGCTCTTCCTTCTTGTTTGCTGTTGAGTCCCAGGGCTCTGGGCTGGCTCAGCGGGCTCAGCTCACTGTGGGAGGTGTTCCCTCAGCACCTTTCACTCAAACCAAAGTGATTTAGGCACCAGAGTGCCCCGTGTGTAGGACCTGCTGTGGCCTCAGCATTGCTGCTGGCAGCTGTGGATGTGGCAGTGCCATCCCAAGGCTCTGTGGAGCCACAGCCACAAAAAGGCCGTGGGTTCAGGATGTGGGATGGCCACTTCCAGGGTTTCTCCTTTTTTGGGGGGCACAACAGCAAAAATTCACCCGCTCCTAAAACACCAACACCACTGCAACGCCTGCTCCTACATGCATCCAGAAAGCAGTTCCTTGTCCTCCTGCCCTGTTCTCTGTGGTGTGTGTGACTCTGGAGTGGCACAGGGACAAGGCCAGCGTGGTGGCAGGAGGGCAGGGTGGGCTGTGCAGGCTTTGGGCTCTCATTGTTGGGGGGAAATGGAGCGAACGGCGCCGCTCGCTGCTCAGATTGCAGGGGCTGAGAGCATTTTAGGCTGCTCACACTTGCCTGGAGTTACATATTTCAGAAGGTGTTTAAATAATAATAACTCTCCAATTCCAGCTGGTCAGTCATTTGCAGAGTTCTCTAAAATTTTCAGTAATTCTAAGTGGGTTTGGTATTTCCATAGGTTGTACAGTACCAGTAATTGTTGGAGAACAAGTGAAAAATAAATGTTTGAGAAATACTTTGACCAGTCTTAGTTGCTGGGTGTTGTGTTTGGGGTTTTAATTGAATGTTTTTGTTCATAATCCTGCTGTTCTTCTTAATTTCTGTTGGAGTTTTCTTAAAGATAAATACATAATAATTATAAATATACAATACAATATATAATATATGTAATATGTAATGTGCAATATGTAATATACAATATATAGGCAGAAACTCCTGTCTTTATATCTCTTTGTCTATGGAAAATACAATTCTGTTTTTCTGAGCATGTTTTAATTACTTGCAACAAGGTGAACCTAATTTAATTTCATCAGGCTATGAGGAGAAATTAACTTTAACATTTAGGAATTGATATGCCTTTTTAATTCTATATCTTGTAGATTTGGGAAAATCACACAAGTTCAGTTGCGTTTTAGAAATATTGTACTGAATTTCTGTGAAAATCCAAATATTTAAGGGCTTGGCAAAGATGGGTAACTGACAATTTTTTGGGATGATGTTAATTTTGAGATTTATTCAATGACCAGTTGAAATTTGAGTTAATACTTGCCATTTTGACACTTAGAAGGTTTTTCTAAAACCAGATATCAGTAGAAAAGAAGTCTTTGTCATGCCTGTCTTTGCTTTTCCTGTTGGAAAACTTCGTTTTCTGTTTGGATTTCCTTGGTTTAGCTCGGGGTTGAACTGAGCAGTTGTGGCTGCAGTTTAAGAAGTTTATTCTTGTTTTTTCTCCCTTTTTCAGTGTTGTTTGCTGCTGGACTCCCCCTGTCCCCACAACCCCGCAGGATGATATGAGACTTGAAAGAAGACGATGCATACAGGTGATTTATATTTACGATTTTTGCAATGAAAAATGATGGATGTTCTTGATGTGCTTCTTGTTGCTCTTCCATTCTCTGTCCCCCCAAAATGATGTTGTTCTAACTCAGCAGAATATTGAAGAACCTGCAGAATTTTGGAATCTTTCTTTGCCCTTTCAAAACTCTTCTGCATCTTGGAAAACTCTTCTTTTTCCAGGAAGAAAATGGTTTTCCTGAATGGAAATTTTGTTTTCAAAGTTTTTCTGGGAATGCTTCTGAAGGTGCTGATTGATATTTTTAGGAAGTTCACCCATTTTTTGACTAATCAAAAATCCTGGAAGTGCCAAGTGTATTTGCAGCTTCAATGGATGATTTTTACTTTTGCTGGAAATACAGTTCATATTTCAACAGGGAAAATCACCAGCAGTAGAAATAGAATAAAAGTGAATTTGTCCAAGAGGGTTGGTCTAATTTTTTATACCCAAATGCCCTTATTTCAACCAGATCTTTGGTTTGCTTGTTCAGCTTTAAACTCCAGGAATCCTTAGGGCTGGAAATAAAAAAAAAAAAAAAAAAAGAAGCCAGGCAGATTTCCGTGTGCATGCAGCTCATCTCCTGATTGACAGTTTTCAGTTGCATCAGCTGTTGGTGCATAAACAGCTTTGGAGGGTCTGTTTACATGGAGCCTTTGGATTAGGACCAAGATGCTGGAAGTGGAGATTTCATTCCCTGAAAACCAAACATCGCTCATTCCACTCCCATGTTTGTGAGTTGTGTGCTGAAAGCTCAAGTCAAAGCAGGTCTAAAGAATTCTAAAATTAGGTTGGGCAAAGGAGAGGAGAAGGAAAAACTTCTCCAAAGGGATATTTCATTTTCATATTTCATTTTCAATGTCTTAATCTAGAGGAGCAGCATTAAAAGTGTAGAAAATTGATGTCCCATCAGATTTGGGGATCTCTGTGTAGTAGGCAGTGACAGATTAAAATAGAACCTAAATATTGAGAAAATGTTTTGAAAGCTTTAAAAATACTCATCCCACAACTGAAAGGAGAGATAATGTTATGAAATTGTACCTTATGTATGACAGTGTTTGAGAGAATTCAGTTTCACATTGCAATACTTTAATCTGATTTAAAACTTCCAATTTAAGCACTTTCAGTTTTGGTCAGAATTTCTGATGGTGTTGAGCTTGTTAGAATTATGAGCTTGCAGAATTGAAATGGATACAAGATTTTGAAATTTAAGTGGTAATTCTGTCTCCTGCAGCCCAGATTCTTTATTTACAAGTCCCTTGATAAATACAGATGAAAATGAAGGACAAAGACCTTTATGCCTCTGATGTGTTGGAAGTCAAAAAACTCAGATTTATTTGCAGTTTCTGTTTTTTAGGAGAGCCAGGCTTGGTGTGCTGAGGTTCTGAGGATGAACAAGATTTGCTAGCCTTAAAATGAGACCCTGCCTGTGATAATTTTGTGGTGCAGTGACAGGAGGAGTAATTTGGTGACTGCTGATCTTGGTCTCAAGTTCAGAGTGGCTGGGGAGAGCTCAGGCCTGAAATTGAAAGGTTTTGTGGTTCTTCAGGATGGCTCTCTTGCATTTTCAAAAGGTTTCTTGAGGGTGATTGATCAGAAGTGCTTGGTAATGTCTAAACTACCTTTGGTTAAAGGGGGGAAGCTTCTACAGGGTCAATAAATTCTTTGTTTTAATGGGCTTCACTTCATTGTCCTGGAACCTGCTCTAAAGCCCTACAATTAACACAGCAGAACTGGGGAAACAATCCCCTAAAGAAGATTTTTTCACTTCTACCATGGAATACTTTAATTTTAGATCACCACTTAGGCTGAAAACACAGAAATGTATTAAGGTCCACTGCTTTTTTAAAAAAAAAAAAAAAAAAAAAAAAAGAGAAAGTGAAAATTTGAAGAAATGGGGATATTAAATGCTGTTTTCCAGTTTGAATCACCAGGAGAGCAAACTTGCAACACATTGAACTTCTCTTTTTGCCCTGTATAATATGTGGGACACCCAGCAAAAGGATACTTTAAGGTGCTTTTTGGAGAAGTGAAAGATTTTCAGTAATTTTATTGAGGATCTGGAACAGGGGATCCAGTACACCCTCAGTCAGTTTGTGGGCAACACCAGTTTGGGCAGGAGTGTGGATCTGGAGAGTGGGAAGGTTCTGCAGAGGGGTCAGGACAGGATCCATGGGATGAGGCCAGGAGGGTGAGGGTCAGCCAGGCCAAGGGCACAACAACCCCAGGGAGCCCCAGGCTGGGCAGAGGGGCTGGAAAGCTGGAAAAGCAAGAGCCCTGGGAAACGATCAGAAACCTGTGGATGTGGCGCCTCAGTTCATGGTCTGGAGATGACGAGGCAGAGTTGAGTAATGGTTGGACTTCGTTGGTCTTAGAGGTGTTTTCCAGCCTTAATGATTCTCTGATTCCCTGTTTACTTGTGGAGTTTTTAGAATCTGTTCTGCTTTTCCCTAAAACAGTGCAATAAGGAAGCTGGGGTTCAACTCTTTATAAGAAAAGCCAAGTTTGTATTTCAGTCATGTTGTGATAACACAGTAGTACCTTAGAATGTGATTAAAAAGTGTTTTCAGAATGGGAATTTTTCACTTCTTTGTCTTTTGCAAGTCTCTCCAGGACCTTTTGGGAAAGCAAGGAACCAAACACTTCTGGGTGTAGTTAGGCTGGTGATCAATCATCCTACCCATATTCACTTCTCATGGTGCGTTGGCATCAAATTTGGGATTGTGCTGGGTTCCTACAAGCAGGGATTCATCTTGGTTAAAAGTTGGTGTTTCCAGTTGGTGTTTCTGCTACCCCTTGTCCTGCTCCTGTGTAACTCAGTGATTGGTTGTTCTTTTTTTCCCCCTCTTTTTTTAATGGAGATTTCTTATAAAAATAATTTGATTTTATAACAGCTTTCTGGTTTTGAGTTTTGTAGTCATGCTGGAGCCTAAGGAATATGGATCTAAAAATACTGAGTTGTCTGATTTTTAAGCTTTTGAAGAGCTCAAAGCTTATTTTTGTAACCTTTTTAAGAAAACAGAGTAACATAATGGTTACAGCAAATTATTCTCATCAACGTGGAGTTATCTTGGATGCACCAGAGATGTTGAGAACCAAGGAAATGTGATAATGGTGTAGTGAAGTTTGTAAGACATTGGAAGTGCTTATATTGCTCTTAATTTTATAAAAAATTGTCATTTTTGGAAAAGAGAAAAAGCCAATCCAATACTTTTCAATAAGGATACTGCAAGAGCAGTGAAATAGTCAGTTCCCACACAGGTACTCTCCTCCCCCAGCTGTATTCCTTATTAAAATACAACAAATCCAGAGGAGGGATTTCTGGGGAGTTCCTGGGCTGGGTTTAGGGCCTGCAAGTGTCCAGGTGTTTATTTTATGGGAGAATACAAGGGAAGTGGAGAATTGGGCCATGGCTCTCACATCTCCTATTTCATGTTGCTGATTTAATTGAGCCTGTAGCTATTTTAAAAGATGTTTTTATATGTTAGTAGTGAAAAAAAAAACCCACAAACCAAAGCAGAAAACCTCTCTGTTGTTGTGCAGTCAGAACAAAGTGTGTCTCTGGTGTTTGGAGCTCACCTGTGTTACCTGAACTGGCTCAGCCACAGCCACTGGAAGATTTACCAGGAAAATCCAGAAATTCCTGGGCCAGCACTGAGTTGTCCCTCCCCTGGATGTTCCTGTGGCAGTGGAGACGCTGGCCCTGAGGTGGCCAGGTGACCACTGAGGTGACTGCACACCTGGAGGGTCCAGTTGGTGGCAGAGAAACAGGTTTGGAAAGAGCAGAACAGGTCCAGGTGCTGATTCCCTGCTGGGGCACAGCGTGGCTCCCACTGGTTTTATTTCTGGTTCCAGCTGGATTCTGGCTGGCTGGGTCCTCCCAGGGAGTTTGTGGTGCATGTTCAGCTCCTGGCTGAGCAGATCAGCCCAGAAGATCCCACCCAAATCATGTCTGAGACAGAGCTGCTCAAGTTTCAAGTTTGAAATACAAGCAGCTAATGAGGGCTTGGATATTCCTGGGGTGGTACTATTATTATTATTATTATTATTATTATTATTATTATTATTATTATTATTATTATTATTATTGCTATATTTCCTTGACTATTCCTGGGATTAACCCCTGGTTTTCCATGGATAAATCAGTCCCTTTGCAGCAGGGCCTGGTGCTGGTTTTGGGAGTTTTTGTGCCAAGGGAGTGCTCCTCAGACTGCAAGTGGAAGTTCTGCTTTTCAGAGATGGAGTCATTGACCTCAATGAATGATAACCTTGAAGTCAACAGACTAAATTAATGCTCTACTTTCTGAATTTGAGAGCAGCAATGTGAAAACCTGGACAGCTAAAGTTAGATTCGTGCATCCATATTTAAGAAGTTGCCTATTTAAAAGAAAAGGGTTTTTTTTCCCCTCCTCCAGAATGGCTCAGTACCTGTGATATTGAAAATTGAAGTTTTCAGCCTCAGCCCGCATCTAAGAGGAACCAAAAATCCTGCTTCAGGATTTTGGCATAGAATTACATCCTGGTGGAAGATGCTGCTTTCCTTATTCAGGAACAGACCAGAGCACCTAAACCAGAAAATCTTTAGATGCTACTGTTCTTATATATAGTTCTAATATTGTGGAAAAGTAATTTCTATTCATTTTGCTTCCCAATACATGTGACCCTCTGTTTAAAACCTGTTGAGGAAACTTTCAGTGAAGTTTTAAATTGTGAGATTTCTTTATTGCAAGACTGAAATTTATTTCTGTTGCTGATTTCTAAGAGCAAAGAAAAAATTTATTTTGAACAAAACCAAATTAAAATTCAGATCAAAAATTGCAGTAATAACTATTAAAAATTATTTCCCTTTTCCTGAGTGATTGGTCAGTACCCTGAGAATGCCTGAGGTCTGTAATGAACATAATGCTGGAAATGCAGGGGTTTTTCTGCAGCCTTTAAAGTCAGTGTTCAGGGTGGGAACAAAAAGGAAAGGTTCTCTTGGGCAAGGCAGCAGTGAGTTTGGAGCTGCTCACGGGGTCTCAGGATTGTGCCTTGTCCCAGGGATTTGGGACACCTTGGCTCAGGGCTGCTGTCTTGTCCATCCCGTTTTGTGTCCTGTTTCTGCTGCTTTTGGGCTGGTCCTGCTGGGCTGGGTTGGGGGGGTTTGGAGGGAAGTTTGGAGTGAGGGTGGGTGTTGGAGGGAATCTCAGCCCTGTACTCCAGGGAAATGTCCTTGGTTCACATCCACAGGGAGTTCCTTCCCATGGGCTTGGCAGCAGTTTGGGAGCTCCTGCACTTTCATACCTGAAGTGGTGCTCCTGAAGGACTCCCGGGGGCAGAGCTGCACCAGCAGCACTCTGTGGGTATTTCATGGAATCCCTGAGGCTGGAAAAGCCCTCCCAGCCCATGGAGTCCCAGCTGTGCCATTACATATATTATATTAGCTTATAAAATATAAAATAAATTAAAACACCTCACCAAATAGATTTACCAGGTTTTCTACTTTCCAGTAATGCAGAGGTTTTGTGCTAGTTTGGAATAAAAGTAGGAATTAGGCCCTTTGAAATATTTCACTTACTGAAGTTTAGCAGAAGATCTGAAAGGCAGCAGATGTCCATCGTAATTCCATTTACAGCTTCACTTTAGGTGAGTTCCAGATGTTCATGGTAGGCTCTGTGTTAGGCCCTTAAAGACTGTGTAAAAAAAGCAGCATTCTGGTAATTGACTGAGGCTGGAAAAGCCCTCCCAGCCCATGGAGTCCCAGCTGTGCCCCATGCCCACCTTGTCCCCAGCCCAGAGCACTCAGTGCCACCTCCAGGGGACACCTGCAGGGATGGGCACTGCAAAGCTCCCTGGGCAGCCCCTGCCAAGGCCTAGCACCCTTTCTGGAGTTCCAAAAATTCCTCACCATTGGACAAGCTTGACTTAAAATGGTACCAGTTGAGTTCCTGAGCATATTCTGTGTTGAATCCATAAGCAGGGTAGTAGATGTTTGTAGGAGGCATCCTTCATAAATCTTGGAGCCAGGTGGAAACAACCTCTCCCCCATCCCTAAAGTTCTGTTCCTTTGGGGTTAGGTTTTAAAATACAGACAGACACCATAGGATGGCTCTCTTAACAGCCAGGCCTAAGCAGTTCTTGGTAAGGATTCCATTTATAATACTTAATCAGGCAGGTGGAGGCAAGAACTGGGCAAATATTGCTCCTAAATCCTGCTGGACTTGGACATTCTCACTTGGAAGGTTTGTATTTCTCTTTTTCTAGTCAGGCTGGTGCTTCCTGTTCTGTTCACTTCATCTTGTGTTGTGTGGTTTTTGATGTTTATGTCAAACCCTCTGGCAGGCAGTGGTGCCCAGATGTGTTTGCTTGATTCCTAGCTGGGATCAGGCTGATCCTGGAATCAGGCTGGTGGATTCCCAGCTTTCCAGAGCAATCCAGGATGTGCTCAGTTTGATGACAGAGTTCTTTCCTGGTTATACACAGGGGAGGAAGTTCCACTCACCAGGTTTTACCAGAGTTTCCATGTCTCAGTGTGCAATCAGCTATCCATGGATAGTTTGCATATTTCCATCAGGCAGCTCCAGGACAGATTTGTCAGCCCTCTGCTGTCACTGGGTGCAGCTCAGACGTAATCTGAGCAGGTCTGGTTAGACCCTGCTGGATTTAGGAACACAATTAAGCTTGGAAAATGTAAAAGTGGGAATGCTTCACTCTCAGATTTCCGTTGTGACGCCACAGTCTCAAAACCACATTTGTTGATAAGCTGTTAAGGACAGAGATTAGATTAGAGAGCAAGAAACAGAATTTGTTTTTAGCAGTGACACATCAGATTTGAGGTTCTGACCTTGCACTTGTCCTGGGAAGAGCAGGGAATACTCAGCCCAGCTTGGATCCATCAGCCCAAGGGAAAAGCCTGATTCTGAGGCTGAGCACTCCCTGACACTCACACCTAACCCCTGGTGACTTCTGGCTGAGTTAAATCCCACAATATCTTTGGGGACCTGCCTTTGAGTTTATTGCACACAGAGCCAGCTGTTGAACATCTTTGCTGGACAGGTGGAACAGGGGGCAGCAGTTTTGTTCCACGCTGAGAAAAGAGATTTGTTCTTGATTTCCTCCTTCCCTATGGGAATCTATTGGTGCTGGCATTTTCCTAACAATTTGGTTATTGTAAATCCCTTAAAAAACTGGGGATACAAGTACATAGCAGAGTATGAAGTTCTTCTTTTACTGGTTAATTCTGGATCTTCTAACTGGTTTCTTTTTGCTCATACTCTTAACTTCTCCTTCACCTCATTGAATCCACTTTGTGAACAGAGAATCCAACCTCTAGTGTGCTAAACCATCCAACACTTTGCTTTTTCTTTACTAAAATCACAGAAAATTTAATATTTGAGCATCTTGCCTATTTGAGCTCAGTATTTTGGGGTGACATTGCCACTTGCTTGTGCTCCCTCAGATGTGATGGAGAGAGAACCGCAGATGTGCTGTGCCAGGAAATAAACAGAAAGGTGTAAAGTTGGATGAAGCTGGGTTTCATTTTTACCTGGTTTTGTAGGCAACGAGGCCTTTAAATAGAGAAAATATTTAATACTGTGATTAAAGTTCACAGTTCCTCAGGACTGCCTTGCCACTCTAGAAAAATAAACTGTTTCTGGCAACACATGGAGATCCAGACATGGTTTTTTATCTCAGTAATAGGGCTGACATCTTCATGCTCCTCCAAGGTCCTGAAGATGCCTAAAAGGAGTGAACTGCTTCTCCAAGATTTGACATATTGGTAAAAGTATCTGTGATTTCACCTGCCTTATTAATGTGAGTTCTGACTTGTTGTTAATGCCTCTCAGTAGATCCACAAGTTGAGTTGAATATAAAACTGATTTTATCTTCATGTAGGTATGGAGTAATGGCTTACATATATTATATTAGCTTAGCTTATAAAATATAAAATAAATTAAAACACCTCACCAAATAGATTTACCAGGTTTTCTACTTTCCAGTAATGCAGAGGCTTTGTGCTAGTTTGGAATAAAAGTAGGAATTAGGCCCTTTGAAATATTTCACTTACTGAAGTTTAGCAGAAGATCTGAAAGGCAGCAGATGTCCATCGTAATTCCATTTACAGCTTCACTTTAGGTGAGTTCCAGATGTTCATGGTAGGCTCTGTGTTAGGCCCTTAAAGACTGTGTAAAAAAAGCAGCATTCTGGTAATTGATTTATTCTTGTTTCTTAAATTGACCTTTTCTAAAACTTTCAGCTGTAAAATAATTTTACAGTAATCATTTCACAATGCTGAGTAATTCCTGGAGACTTCCCTGAGTGCAGTGGTGGATCCAGGGTGTGGAGTTTTAGGGTATTTCTGGTGTTTAGAAAGGGATGTAAATAAGGCAGTGTTTATTTCTAGGCTTAAATGTTCACATCTCTGGAGTTTTCTCCAAAATTCAATTGTTCAAAATTGCCATGTTGAGGTCATGGAATCCCAGAATGGGTTGGGTTGGAAGGAGCTTAAAGATAATTTCATTCCAACCCCCTGCCACGGCAGGGACACCTTCCACTGTGCCAGGCTGCTCCAAGTCCCAGTGTCCAACCTGGCCTTGGGCACTGCCAGGGATCCAGGGGCTCCACAGCTGCTCTGGGCAAGCTGGGATGTTGAAGGAAAACTTTGATCCCAGCATTAAGATAATTATAATAAATAATTGGGGGAAAAAAATACAAGTTAGTCTTGTGTGCTTTAATTGAGACCAGTTGTGATGATTTTGTGTTTTGTCACTGGTGAGCCTCAGAATCAACAGATTATTCCTCACCTTTAATGTCCTTGAGCAGGTGTTTGATAAGAGCATGACCCTCTTTTAAATCCTGCAAAGAAAAAGGGTCACAGCCCAAAATCTGGAGGTGAGCAGAGCAGTTATTGGCCCATGCTGTTGGGGTGTTTTCCTTTCTTCACATCCCAGGATTTTACAAAATTCAGTTCCCAGCTGAGCCTTTCCTGCTTTGCCATTTTCCCTGGTTGGAAGGAGGCTGTCTCAAGGAAGAGACTCGATGTGTGAACTGTGCCAGCAGAGAGCTGCAGGAGCAGATGTGGTCAGAGGAGATTTCAGAGCACAATTCCCAGACTAAAAGAGCTGTTTCCCTGTTGGTACCCGGATCATTCCCAGCCTCTGGAGCCCATCCCATGGAGCAGCTCACATCTCTGCTGCTTCCCTGTCCTGGCTGCCTGCTGGGAAGGATTCCTGGGATGTGCTGGATCCAGGGGTACTCACCTGCTGCTTCCCTGCTTCCTCAGCTATTAATTCCACTGTTGTCCTTAAATCCTTTTTCCTTTCTCTTTGGACTTAGGATGTCTCAGGAGAAAATTGCTTTTTCCCTCCTCTTGTCAAAGCAAAAAACCCCAGGGTTGTTCTATCTTTTGTTATATATACATAATATATAAATATATATAGAAATATGACTTCTTTTTTCCTGACCTGCAGCTGCAGGAATATTCCTTTGCTTCTTTCTCCCTTACAAAGCCTGGGAGAATTTTGTGTTGCTTTCCTTCGAAAGTTCAGCTTTTCTTCCATCTTCTGAGAAATTTTATCTGTAAAGTTGTTCTTGTCCTCTGGCTTGAGCTGACTTAATGGACTTCAGTAGTCTTCATGACTTCTCTTGTGAAGAAAAGAGATTTTCCTCTGAAAAAAGAGCCTGTTTCACACCCAAATCAACGGGTCAGTTTTCAAGTTAGGATTCTGCACCTTCAGCTTAAATTCTGTGTTCAGCTTTGTTTTCCAACAAAGATTCTGGTAGAAAAAGGCTCCAGGCAACGACTGTTTGGATCCTGAGAAAGGCAAAAAGTAGTTGTTGTGTTTTTTCTTTGTTTGGTGTTTTCTTTTCTGTCTGGAGGCATGTGGAGCTCCAGGGGAAGGCAAGAAGCACAACTTCATTTTTTCTTGGGAGAAATCCAGGCTCTATAGGCTGCCATCCAAATGCAAAAATTCTGACACTTCTCTGCTCAGAAAAAGTGCCACCAAAACGGAGCCAGCTGAATACTCCACTTCTTCAATAGAAGGCAGTTTCCTTAAATAGAATTTGGGAGCTAACTTCGTCTGGAGCAGGGATTTGGGTTCAAAACACTTCCAGATCCGTAGTGACGTCTTTTCACTTGGAGTCTTTCACTCTGGCTACAGGTATTTGGGTAAACACTCAGTGGATGTTCAGACACCTGAGGAATCGTTTGTGTCCTGGAATTCCATGAATTGTAGCCTGTACAACATGAATGAAAAATCTGCTTCATTTTTTTTTCTGGGAAGGGGTTGGTAGAGCAGAAGGGAATTCTTGCTTTCATAGAATCCTGGAATGGTTGGGGTTGGAAGGGACCTTAAAACTCATCCCATTCCCACCCCCTGCCATGAGCAGGGTCACCTTCCATGATCCCAGCTTGCTCCAAGCCCTGTCCAACCTGGCCTTGGACACTTCCAGGGATGGGACATCTACAGCTTCTCTGGTCAGCCTGTGCCCCATCCTCACAGGGACCAGTTCCTTCCCTACAAATACCCTTTGCACAGGTACAGGTGCTCAGTATTTATGGATTTGTTACAGTATTTTGTTGTTTGACTTTGTATCACACTTTCTCCCATGGATCCCAGTTTATTAGCAGTATTTTTTGCCATCAAAAATCACATTTTCCTCAATAACAGATTAGCAGTAGCTCTGTCTTCCCAAGAAGCTCCCCATACCCTTTAGGAAGATGGTTAATCTCCCTCCTGGGTAGGCCTTTTGATCAATTTAGAGAAAAGTGAATCGGTGTCTTCTGAGCAAGTCTGGGTAGCAGCTCCTTAAACAAAGCAATGTGGGCTCCTTTCAACATCAGCTCCTAATGAATCGTGGGAATTTCATCAAAGACCAGGTAATTAGACAGGTACTGCACCTTTGGATTAATGGCACCTCTGACAGAGGCCTGGCTTTCCTCATTCAAAGACAGGAACTGATTAGTTTTGGAGAAAAAGAAATGCCTCAGGCATTTTTGGAAGCATCTGGACAAGATGCTCCATGGAGAAGCATTCCTGTGCTCAGCTTTGGAGAGCCAGGGGGTCTTTTCTCCAGCCCTTTTTGGGGTCCTCAGCACAGTTAC
The DNA here is from genome assembly GCF_017590135.1 of Pyrgilauda ruficollis. Classification (NCBI taxonomy): domain Eukaryota; kingdom Metazoa; phylum Chordata; class Aves; order Passeriformes; family Passeridae; genus Pyrgilauda; species Pyrgilauda ruficollis. The sequence goes on from NW_024530377.1 coordinate 520,291, forward strand.
AAGGGAAGGGACAAGCCCAGGAAATTCCAGGTGTGACTCTGTGCCTGATGTGCTTCTGGCCCGCAGGAGTGAAATCCTGTGAGCTGGGAACAAAAAATTACCCTGGTGTCTGAACTCCCCAGGGGACAGGAGGCTCTGCTCACAGGGAACAGGGACAGGACAAGAGGAAAAGGCCTCAAGCTGTGCCAGAGGAGGCTTGGGTTGGACACCAGGAGGAATTTCTTCACTGAAAGGGTTGTTAAAACATTGGTGTTCAGGATTTTCCAGTCCCACCATCACCCAGCAGCACCAGCATCACCCCAACCCTGTCCCCAGGGGCCACATCCAGACTCCTCCTGAAGACTCCCAGAGACTCCACCACCTCCCTGAGCAGCTCATCCCAAGACCTGACCACTCTTGCATGGAAAGGTTTTCCTGCTATCCAATCAAAATCTCTCCTGGCGAAATAATTTCATCCTTGATGATATTTTGAAACTGTGGAGTGTTGGCTAAAGGTGGCAATGCCATGACCCCTGAAGGGTCTGCCATGCTTTCCTCTCATAAATGATGGCAAAGACAATTTTCCACCTCTGTCCACTCCCTCTTGTTGCAGAGATGTTGGGAAGTCTCCCCTTTTGTGGGGCAGAAAAAGAACGGAAGTCCTCTCTGGCACCTTCTGCTTGGAAATGGTTGGGCTCTCTGGAGCTGCTAAGAAATCACAGCAATCCCACAAATTCCCAAAGAAGTCTCGAGGTGCTGTGTGAGCTTGAGTGACATTTGGAAGCAGTTCTGTGCTCACTTGGCCAGCAGGGCCGGAGAACAACACCGTGGTGCTTTCAGCCCAGATGCTTTGGCAGAGCCCAGCCTCGAGTGTCGCCACTGCTTGGCAGAACAACTGGTGCTGCAGAACAGGAGCAGGTGCCTTGGGCTTTTCCTGCTCCTCCTGCACCAAGGCCCTGCTTTCTGCAGTGGCTTTGGAGCATGAGAAACAATATTGTTCTTTCTTCCTGGTAAGGCTTTTAACTCTTTGATGGACTTGGTGAAAAGTTGGGCTCCATGGCAGCGATGAGAATAATGAGTTACGTGGCTCTTGTTGTCTTTGACAAACAGAGGTGGCAGATCCTGGGGTTGTTTTAAACTTTCTCCTCCAAATTCATGGAATCATAAGATGGTTTGGGTTGGGAGGGACCTTAAAGCCCATCCAGTGCCACCCCTGCCATGGCAGGGACACCTCCCACTGTCCCAGGCTGCTCCAAGCCCCAGTGTCCAACCTGGCCTTGGGCACTGCCAGGGATCCAGGGGCAGCCACAGCTGCTCTGGGCACCCTGTGCCAGGGCCTGCCCACCCTCCATGGGGAACAATTCCTAATTCCCAATATCCCATCCATCCCTGCCCTCTGGCAGTGGGAGCCATTCCCTGTGTCCTGTCCCTCCATGCCCTGTCCCCAGTTCCTCTCCAGCTCTCCTGGAGCCCCTTAAGGCCCTGGAAAGGGCTCTAAGTTCCCCCTGGAGCCTTCTCCTCTCCAGGCTGAAATTTATCAATGCATTTCCTTTCCAAGTATGCACTGCCTGTTTCCCAATTTAAGGATGCAAGTCTGGCTCCAAGGAAGTCCCAGCATCAATGGAATAGTCCAGGAATGAGTCTCACCTCCCTGCTGCAGACTGCCAAGGATCTTCTCGCCCAGCAAGTGAATAAGTCTGGTCACAACCTGGGAGAGAAAAAGGAAAAAAAAGAAACATTCAGGCAGACAGACCTGAAAGTAGAGCATACACATGGAGACTTCCAAACTTTTTTAAGATGTTCCCTCAAGTTGAGCCACACAGAGTCAAAAGCTTGTAGCTTCTTTCCTGGCTGTAATGTGTGGTGGGTGATTGGTCATTTGTCTTGGTTTCTCCTACCTTGTTTTACTTTAATTTGGAAAAACAAGAAAACAAAGCAACCCCAGAACAGGCAGGATTTAACTTGCTTGGGTAAAGAAAAAAAAAGATTATTTGGGGAAACTTTGCATTTCCAGCTCTCCTCATTTCTCTCTGCAGTGCATCTGCCCCTCTATGTACTCTCACTGCTCAGTGGGTGCTGCACCTTTTGTAGGTGCTAAAGGCTCAAAAAGGTCCAAGCTTGTGTTCAAACAGACCCTTCCTCAATCCTGGTGAATGGTTTACTCCAGCCAAATTTAAAATATTTGGGGAAAAAAGGGGGGATAAATACACCCCCTAAACACCTGCAGAATCAAAACAAACTACCTAAGAGATTGCCTTCTCCCTCAAATCCTGTTTGTGTGGTAATTCATGTTTGAAGGCACAGATGTGCTCCCAGCTGTTTTTCCAGCAGGACTCACAGAAATATAAACTAATATTCCAGTAGCCAAATGTATCTCCAAACTGACAAGCCTCTCTCCAACATGACCAATCAGTAACTCCTGACAAGTGGGGTAGCAGAAGACTAATTCTTGCAATATCAAGAAGTGACAGACATAGAAAATGCAGCATTTATTCGGAAAGCTCTACACACATGCTTTACCTAATAAGGAAAAGAGTTATTTAAATGCATTAAGGATTAATAGAGCAATCATTAAATATTCTCCCCCAAATAATTCAAGGTCAAAATAGCTCAGGAGGACATAAAAAAAAACTCAGAACAACTGCCACAACAAAAGTCCTCTAAGGTTAAGAAGCAAAACGAGCAGCAGCCAGGTTACCTGGGATCCTGGATAAACACACCCTGTTCCCACAGAAACAGGTACTTGGGGATGCAGCTTTCATATCAAGGGCCATGTAGGCATCAAGATAGGTCAGGATGCCCACCTGAGCCATTTACACATCTTGCCTTAAAAACAAAATCCAATACAGCAAATTCCCTGCACTGTGAAATGCTGTATATAAAGCACTGATGTATTCTAAGTCCTCCATGAGAAAAGGGGGAAGAGCAAACAGAGACTTCCAGCACAAGGGTGACTTGCAGTGGAGCACAGAAAAACAGTTACCAAGGTTATTTCAGGGATTTCATGGCATGGCTTGGGGTGGAAAAGACCTTTAAAGCTCACCCAGTTCAACCCCTGCAGGGAGCAGGGACATCTTCAGCTGTCCCAGGCTGCTCCAAGCCCTGTCCAACCTGGCCTTGGGCACTGCCAGGGATCCAGGGGCAGCCACACTTCCATGATCCCAGCTTGCTCCAAGCCCTGTCCAACCTGGCCTTGGACCCTTCCAGGGATGGGACATCTACAGCTTCTCTGGTCAGCCTGTGCCCCATCCTCACAGGGACCAGTTCCTTCCCTACAAATACCCTTTGCACAGGTACAGGTGCTCAGTATTTATGGATTTGTTACAGTATTTTGTTGTTTGACTTTGTATCACACTTTCTCCCATGGATCCCAGTTTATTAGCAGTATTTTTTGCCATCAAAAATCACATTTTCCTCAATAACAGATTAGCAGTAGCTCTGTCTTCCCAAGAAGCTCCCCATACCCTTTAGGAAGATGGTTAATCTCCCTCCTGGGTAGGCCTTTTGATCAATTTAGAGAAAAGTGAATCGGTGTCTTCTGAGCAAGTCTGGGTAGCAGCTCCTTAAACAAAGCAATGTGGGCTCCTTTCAACATCAGCTCCTAATGAATCGTGGGAATTTCATCAAAGACCAGGTAATTAGACAGGTACCGCACCTTTGGATTAATGGCACCTCTGACAGAGGCCTGGCTTTCCTCATTCAAAGACAGGAACTGATTAGTTTTGGAGAAAAAGAAATGCCTCAGGCATTTTTGGAAGCATCTGGACAAGATGCTCCATGGAGAAGCATTCCTGTGCTCAGCTTTGGAGAGCCAGGGGGTCTTTTCTCCAGCCCTTTTTGGGGTCCTCAGCACAGTTACAAGGGAAGGGACAAGCCCAGGAAATTCCAGGTGTGACTCTGTGCCTGATGTGCTTCTGGCCCTCAGGAGTGAAATCCTGTGAGCTGGGAACAAAAAATTACCCTGGTGTCTGAACTCCCCAGGGGACAGGAGGCTCTGCTCACAGGGAACAGGGACAGGACAAGAGGAAAAGGCCTCAAGCTGTGCCAGAGGAGGCTTGGGTTGGACACCAGGAGGAATTTCTTCACTGAAAGGGTTGTTAAAACATTGGTGTTCAGGATTTTCCAGTCCCACCATCACCCAGCAGCACCAGCATCACCCCAACCCTGTCCCCAGGGGCCACATCCAGACTCCTCCTGAAGACTCCCAGAGACTCCACCACCTCCCTGAGCAGCTCATCCCAAGGCCTGACCACTCTTGCATGGAAAGGTTTTCCTGCTATCCAATCAAAATCTCTCCTGGCGAAATAATTTCATCCTTGATGATATTTTGAAACTGTGGAGTGTTGGCTAAAGGTGGCAATGCCATGACCCCTGAAGGGTCTGCCATGCTTTCCTCTCATAAATGATGGCAAAGACAATTTTCCACCTCTGTCCACTCCCTCTTGTTGCAGAGATGTTGGGAAGTCTCCCCTTTTGTGGGGCAGAAAAAGAACGGAAGTCCTCTCTGGCACCTTCTGCTTGGAAATGGTTGGGCTCTCTGGAGCTGCTAAGAAATCACAGCAATCCCACAAATTCCCAAAGAAGTCTCGAGGTGCTGTGTGAGCTTGAGTGACATTTGGAAGCAGTTCTGTGCTCACTTGGCCAGCAGGGCCGGAGAACAACACCGTGGTGCTTTCAGCCCAGATGCTTTGGCAGAGCCCAGCCTCGAGTGTCGCCACTGCTTGGCAGAACAACTGGTGCTGCAGAACAGGAGCAGGTGCCTTGGGCTTTTCCTGCTCCTCCTGCACCAAGGCCCTGCTTTCTGCAGTGGCTTTGGAGCATGAGAAACAATATTGTTCTTTCTTCCTGGTAAGGCTTTTAACTCTTTGATGGACTTGGTGAAAAGTTGGGCTCCATGGCAGCGATGAGAATAATGAGTTACGTGGCTCTTGTTGTCTTTGACAAACAGAGGTGGCAGATCCTGGGGTTGTTTTAAACTTTCTCCTCCAAATTCATGGAATCATAAGATGGTTTGGGTTGGGAGGGACCTTAAAGCCCATCCAGTGCCACCCCTGCCATGGCAGGGACACCTCCCACTGTCCCAGGCTGCTCCAAGCCCCAGTGTCCAACCTGGCCTTGGGCACTGCCAGGGATCCAGGGGCAGCCACAGCTGCTCTGGGCAGCCTCAAGCCCCATTGCCTTGATGTCTGTTTGATAACTGCCCTCGGTGATGTCCTGCTGGGGGTGACATTTCTTTGGGGTGACATTTCTTTGGGGTGGCATTTCTTTGGGGTGGCATTTCTTTGGGGTGACATTTCTTTGGGGTGACATTTCTTTGGGGTGGCATTTCTTTGGGGTGATATTTCTTTGGGGTGGCATTTCTTTGCACCCCTTCTCAATCATCTCAGCCTGGCACAGCCCTCACTCCAATCAGTTTTCACTCATGGCAGGAGGGTACTTCCAACTTCTTCCCTCTTGTTTCAGCATCTGCCTGCCAGGGAAGAGTCAGGCTGTTCCCAGGCTCATTCTCATGTTTGTGTTTGCGGAGTCCTGCCTGTGCCATTCATGGAGCTGGGTGTTCTGTTCCCTGAGAACACTTTGAAAACCTCAGTGCTGAAGCTTTGAAGCTCACTGATACATCAACTTTTAAATAAAGAGTTTGTGTGTTATTATTTCACTTTTCTTGACTTGCCGTGACTTCAGCCTTGTGACATGACTTTGTAGGAGGTTGTGGTTCCTTTGCATTGCAGGACAGTCGTGTCTGGTGCCTGTAAATGTGTTTTTCACAGCGTCCTCAGGAACTGGGAACATTCCCTGACCAGACCAGGGCACAGTTTTGTTTGAAGTAAAAGCCTTTTAGGGGTTGGAACTTCATTAACATTTCTGCTATGAACTGGACTTGGGATGATCTTTTCCCAGAACACAGTTGTTGGCTGAACCTTGAGGATTTCCTTCTGTGTTTGGTGTTTAGATCCTGTAAAGAATTTTCCATCATCACCTTTCCTTGGGAATATCCAACTCTCTTTCCTCAGGTGGAATGGTTCCTCTGCACCTCTCTGGAGATGAGGAAACCCAACCCAACACCAAACCATGGGAAATTATTGGGTCAGCTTTTCCTTGGTGTAGATTATAGATCCTTCAGGAAATGCTGGAATGATTCCTTCCCTCCCTGCACCCCTTGGAAGTCACCTGCTTGTTTTGGTGGCCCACATGGATGCTGCAGGTGACAGGCAGCTCTCAGGAGCTTGTTCTGGGAATTGACATTCCAGAAAAACCAGAGGCTGATGGAAGGAGAGGCTCAGATGTTCCAGCCAGAGCTGGGTGTCTTTGGTTTGTACATCTTCCACGATGTCCCTGCAGGGGACAGGTGGCACTTCTTGGGAAGGAGGAGCCCAGTCATGGCAAATGGAGGCCTTTGTAACTGGGAATCAGATTTATGGAGCAGATCAGCTGAGGGAAAGCAGGGTTAGATGGGGTCTTGGGAATTAGGAATTATTCCCTGGCAGGGGCTGGATGGAATTCCCAGAGCAGCTGTGGCTGCCCCTGGATCCCTGGCAGTGCCCAAGGCCAGGTTGGACACTGGGGCTGGAGCAGCCTGGGACAGTGGAAGGTGTCCCTGCCATGGCAGGGGTGGCACTGGATGGGCTTTGAGATCCCTTCCAACCCAAACCATTCTAGGATGCTCTAAGATGCTGACAAGATTTATTTTTTAAAATTTGCACAACTCTGATACTTGGGTAGTGTTGCTCTCATTGTTATTATTAGTGTGAACAAAACCCCAATTTTCATAGTTTTCATAGCATAAACTACTCCTTAGTTTGTGCTAGAAACAGTAAAGCCTTAGAAGGAAAAATGCAAGTTATATTTAAAAAATAATTCTCTTAAATCACATTATTATACTAAAGGAGTAATGATTTTTTTTTTTTTTTCTGTTTTGTGGATGGCTTTTGTTGTTATGTTTTACCTTTTTCTGGCTTGAAATTTGTGTTACTTGAGAGAAATCAGTGCAGTTACAGTGAGCCCCACTTTGGGGTGATATTGTTTGGATTAGTGAAGTTTGGCATCCCCAGGTTTTGGTGGTTTCCAGCTGGAAGCACAGATCCAACCACACTTAGGGTTTTTTTCTCCTTAAAAGCTGCTACTTCAAGATGAGACAAATCAAAAGAAGTAATTGCTTAAACTTAAAAGTTTGTGTACTAAATACAGGAATTACTACAAAGACAGGAAGTTGGGCTTTCAAATGAGTGCTTTGGAATAGTGAGGTTTGACTGGACTTGTCACCCCCCCTTGACTGATTTCTGATTTTTTTTAACTTTTTTTTCTTTTTCTTTGATGAGCACTAAACTGGATATGGAAATATTGAAACTTTTTACTGGGGAATGATTTATTGTTTAGTGACTTGGTAACTCTGAGTGGAGTTTGTCAGGACTGGCTTCAGATTCCTGCTGTAAAATGCAGGTGTCAGAATATCAGTTATCAAATCATTGACAAAGCAGCAGAAAAATGGTTTAGGTGCAGTTCACAACCTGTGAGGATTTTATTGAATAGTTCTGGTCCTTCTAGGCAACATTGGAGTGAGGAAAAAACCTGGAATGTTATTTTATGAACTGTGAGATGGGTTCTTAAGGACAGCGTGCCTAAGAGTTCTAAAGTATTCTGGTTTTTAGGAACTCCATCAGAATTTGTTTTATTAATAGAAAATATTCTGGTTTTTAGGAGCTCCATCAGAATTTGTGTTATTAATACAAAATATTCTGGTTTTTAGGAACTCTGTCAGAATTTGTGTTATTAATACAGAGTATCAAAGCAGTGCAATGTCTTCAAATGCAACAGAACTGCTCTGTAGCTAAAATTTAAGTGCTATAAATTTCTCTTGGAGTGACATGAATTACTTCAAAATCATCCATGAAATCAGCCAGCGAGGGAATTCCCTGGAATCATCACACCAGCAGCTTCCCCATAATCGAGATGGAATTTATGATGGTGGATATTTTTTTGTAGTTCACTTTTTCACTTGAAAAGCCTCTGTGTGTGTGTTGGTCCTTAAAGGTGTGTGATAGGTTAACAGCAATCTCAAATCCAATCCCAAAACTCCCAAACTCTACAGCCAGTTTGGGATTAGTAAAGGAAAAAAGACTTTTAATATCAACAGAGCTGTGCAAGTCCTGCAAGTGGATGGAGGGGACAGTACAAATTCTCAAAATACCCACTTGCCCACGTGCCAAGTTATTTTATTTTTACAGTTGGTTTTATTTTAAAATTGTCATTGCTGTGTTAGATGAAATCCACCTTTATTTATGGCAGACACCAGAGCTGGGTGGATGTCACCCAGTGAAATAGTTGGAAAATACATGGGATTATTTAACCAAGTTAAAAAGATTCTGCATCAATTCCTCACCCTGCCTGTATTCAAACTACAAAAGTACTTTGAGATCCTCCCCCTCTCTCCTGAAAGCTGTTCTCTTTGGTCAGGTATTGAATAATTTATATCATGTGAGACTCTTGCACATGATGTATTCATCCCTTGTTTAGCGCTTACATTCATGGTTTGGCATGCTGGCTGTACATTGATATGGGAGATGCTTCCCATTTTTTCTCTACCAACTGTTTAAATATATCTTGTGCCTCAGTAACTACAAATGGGAAATAGAATAATTCAAGTAATTTCCCTTGATGGGTTTGATGCCTGGGAAAGGATTTCTTTTTAATTTTTTTAAAAAATATATATCTGTTTGTACAAAAGGAGAGCTTTAAAAATGATGCCGATATTTATGCTAACTTTATGTTCAGCTGGAAATGCCGGGTATTGATTTGGGATAAAATATTGGGTGTTTTTCACCTCTCTGGTGCGGTTTGACGTGCTGCCATGCAGCAGGTAATTTATTCCATCTCTAATTGGTTTTGCGTTGCAAACTGCAAATTGTGAGTAATGTTCTTGGGAGGTGGGGGAAGGAGGAGGCGCTGCACCAACACGAGGAACTCTGGCTGAAGTGCTGATAAAAGTCTTTCCCTGCAAGGCCAGCGGAGCAGCCCAGCACAGGGATTAGCGCTGCCCAGTCCCGGCCCAGCCCGGATTGCTCGGAAAATCTTGTAAGCCCCTGGTCAGGTAACGCTGCTGCTGCTGCAGGGGCTGCGAGATGAGCACAAAATACATGCAATAAATGGGTTCCAAAAGCTGCCAGGAGATAAAGAATGGGCAGCACTGATTTTTGGGGTGTGTAGTGCACACACACTGAGGGAGTTGCTGGTGGTTTAGGGCATATAGGGAGAGATTTCAGGAGCTTCACTGAGGGAATTGCTGGTATTTTAGGGCATGGAAGGAGATATTTCAGTAGTTCCACTACTGCTCAAATGTCCAAAATGAAGCTGTTGAATCAGAGAGAGATTTCAGGAGCTTCACTGAGGGAGTTGCTGGTGTTCCAGGGCATGGAAGATGTTTCAGTAGTTTGACTAGTGCTAAAACGTCCAAAATGAAGTTGTTGAATCAGGGAGAGATTTCAGGAACTTCACTGAGAGAGTTGTTGGTGTTTTGGGGCATATAGGGAGAGATTTCAGGAGCTTCACTGAGGGAGTTCCTGATGTTTTAGGGCATGGAAGGAGATGTTTCAGTAGTTTGACTAGTGCTAAAATGTCCAAAATGAAGTTGTTGAATGAGGGAGAGATTTCAGGAGCTTCACTGAGGGAGTTCCTGATGTTCCAGGGCATGGAAGATGTTTCAGTAGTTTGACTAGTGCTAAAACGTCCAAAATGAAGTTGTTGAATGAGGGAGAGATTTCAGGAGCTCCGCTGAGGGAGTTCCTGGTGTTTTAGGGCATGGAAGGAGATGTTTCAGTAGTTTCACTCTTGCTAAGATGTCCAAAATGAAGTTATTGAATGAGGGAGAGATTTCAGGAGCTTCACTGAGAGAGTTGTTGGTGTTTTGGGGCATATAGGGAGAGATTTCAGGAGCTTCACTGAGGGAGTTCCTGATGTTTTAGGGCATGGAAGGAGATGTTTCAGTAGTTTCACTCTTGCTAAAATGTCCAAAATGCAGTTGTTGAATGAGGGAGCCGGAAAAACTTCGGCGTTCTGTTGGAACTGACATTTTGGGCTCTTGGTAAAATCAGGTTCCCCGCTGCAGCTCTGTAAAGTTCGGCGGTGCTGGGGACCCCTCACTCACAGCCGGGATGGCTCTGCCCGTGCCCCCCTTCCCCGTGCCCAGGTGCGCGGCCGGGCTCAGCTGCTGTCCCCGCTGTGCCAGGGCGGCGAGGCCACCCCGGCGGCTCCGTGCCCTGTCCCCTGTCCGGTGGCACCTTGGCGGAGCCCCGGAGAACAGGAAGCACCCCCCACCCCCTCGGCAGGTGAGTGACTCGCAGCGGCGCTGGCACATCGCTGCCGGGCTCGGCAAAGTGCAGTAAAACATGCCCGGCATCGCTGCGGCCGCCACGGCGTAGAGAGAGAGGGGACAGTGCTGCTGCTGCTGCTGCTGCTGCAGGGACAGCCGGGGGCTTCCAGAGTAAGTCTGTCTGTCTGTCACTCTTTGCATTTCCAGCCGCCGGTTTTCCACATCCTCATCCCCCCTGCGCGTGGGAAGGGGATCTCCCCAGCAGCCCTGCGAGCGGGGCTGGTCAGTGATGGATTCACGCCGTCACAGGCACAGAGACACCAATATGCTGTCAGATAATTATTTTTTTTTTCTTTAAAAGAAAAAAAAAAAATCTGCTTATTTCTCGTAGGATGCTTCAGGTTCGCTCATATTCAGTCGTTAGCGGTGGTGGAACGAGCTGAAATTTAATTTGCTTAAAATCTGTCGGGGGGGGGAATTACAATTATTATAATAATAATAATAATAAAGGATGTTGTGTCTTTATGGTTAAACCCAAACCAATGAAACATAAATTCAGATCTTTGAGAAAAAGGGAAGGAAGAAGGGAAGGACAGGAGTAGCCTGACACAGTAATTTTAGGAGGTGACCTGCCTAAGGAAGGCAGCAACAGGGAACTTCAGAGCTTTTTAAAGCCCCGGCAAGAATTCCACCCGGCAGCGTTGGGGGATCTTTCACATCCCAGCCCTGGAGAAGGCGTCCCGGAGCCGGGCAAGGCGAAATCCTAACGCGGGCGCGCTTATCCGTAAATCCCGTGTATCATGGCTGCGCCGCCCTGCCCTTGCTGTGGGGGTGAAATGTAGAACATGAGCCTGATCCTCGGGAGATGGAGCTAATTTCGCCCTAAACTGGAAAGTGTTAACAGCGCCCGGCGAATGTGACAAAGCTCAATCGCGCTCCTTGTTTATGGAGCCCGCGCCCATTGGCCGCCGCGCGCCAGCTCTGCCCTGGCAACTGCGCGCCCGCATTTGCATAGCGCGCCGCCATTGGTCCGCGCCGCGGCGCTGCGGGCCAATGGCGCGGCGCGGCCCGGGGTGGGCTATGCTAATGAGGCGCTGTTGCTGGGGCGCGCTGCGGCAGCCGGGGATGCGCTGAAGGGAGCGCCGGGATCGGCTTCCCCCTCACGCGCGGGCCTGCGCGGTGCGAGCCGCCCTCACACCGGGCTGCGCCGGGCCCCGAGCGCGGCCGGGCCGGGGCCGCCCGCCGCTCCGGCTAATTGCTGTTTCCCCTCAGTTTCCCCTCTGGTTTTTACCTATTTTTAAATTTATTTTTTAAATAAAATGCCTTAAAGTAGCCAGCTTCCCGCAGAAAGCAGAACGCTGATACACTCACCTCGCCCCTTCTCGCTGTCCGAGATCGGGATCTGAATCTGGTTTTTCTTTAGAATGATCTATTTCTGGAGCACACACGCTCACCTTTCAAAAATGGTATATTCACATCCCACCCAACAAAAAAAAAAAACAAATAACAAACTCCACACCAAAAACCAAGCTCCTCCTCAGCTCTAAGTTGAGTCCTGGTTTTGGTTTTTTGTTTTTTTTTTCTGTCCTAAATATCATTCCTGTCTAAGAATATTGGGAAATCTGAGCTTAAAATATATTCTGCTGCTTAAATCTGCATCTGTATCTCTCCTTTTTTTCCTATCCCTGCCTTCCCCAGCAGCTTTTTCTCCTGTTCAGTCATGGATCACTTTGCCTTCTTCAGTCCTGTTCCCACTCCCTCCCTCCGTCTTCCTGTGTCCAATTCCTGCATTTTCTTCCATAACTGCTCACGTTCTCTTCTAAAACTGACCGTAAGGATAATGAATTGTTCAACTGAGTAAATCCAGCTACATTCCATGCTATTTTTTCCTTTTTTCTCCTTCTTTTTCACATAAGTATCAGTATGTATCTGTGGTTTGATACCACCTGGCATTTGCTAGTAATAGTGGGAATTTCTGCCATCTGCAGATTTTTGGTTAAATTGGGTTTTTACTGGTGGAATTTTAATTTTTTGACCATTTTCTAAACCCTTCAGAAAAATTCAGATTCAGCAGAGGGAAATTTAGTTTTTCTTGGATAAAGCCAACGTTTTCATAGAGACACTTAGTGATTTCTAGAACCAAAAACTTAGATTTAATAAAAATTGGGTGTACTTGGAGTTTGCTTGAAGCCTACTGAAGAGCAAGTTTAGAGGTTCTTTGCTAGCATGTTTAAAGGATAAAAATAATGTAAATTTAAACTTTGTGTCCCTAAATTTCTGCTGTGTTAGGAGATTACTGTGGTTTCTAAAAAGATTTTTCTCCTTATTTATTGAATTTGACAGAATTTTTTGTTTGTATTTGTGGTTTTCACTTGGAACTGAAGGGCAGGTGAATTAAAGCAGAATTAAAGATGCAGAGGTAGTTGGAGTTAAGTAATTATTGGAAAACCTGTGTTTGGAATAATATTCACACTTCAGTCTTTATTTCTACTTTAAGAGTTATTATGTTTGTTCGGTCAAAGGTTAGATTTGATGATCCTGGAGGTGTTTTCCAACATTGTTTCTGTGAGTCTTTGAACTTTCACCATGATCATAAAAAGAGTTAATCTCCATTTCCCCCTCTCCTTTATATTCCCTCTTTTTAATGGCAGGCTTTTCATTCAATTACAAAACTTATAAACCTTAGAATAATTGCATAAGATCATAAATTGCACATGAATTTGAAGGGGGAGACAAAAAAAGCCTCAGAACCTCAACCTTGGCACATTTTCACCAGCATCGGTGACCTCTGGAAAACGAGGATTTGGATAATTTTTATTTGTCAGTTTTAAAATAAAAGGTATCTTTTTGAAATACAGGTTATTAAACATTCAGTAATAAAGTATCAACTGCTGAAATATTGTTTCACTCACTCATTTGTCATTAAATAAATAAATACATGCTGGGGTGAATCAGCAGTCAAAGTACTTGAGTTTGACCCGTGCTCCTGAGGAGCTGGACAGAGTTCCAGTGGGACAGGAAAAATTTGGGAAGAACTTGAAGTGTGTTAGAAAAGGGGAAAACCTTCTCTGATAGCTCTGTTTGTATGCGTACAGTCATTTCCTCTCTAAATCCTGGGATATCCTCTCTTGGAGGATCACATGAGGGCAGTGCGTCAAAAAGGAGCTTTTTTTACCTAACTTGTAAAGCTGCTCCTCTGTGGAGCTCTGTAAAACAGAGATTTACCTGCCCTTGTCTTTGCAAAGTCCTGAATGTACAAAAACTTAAATTATGGAGCCCTTTTGTGTTTATCCCATGTCTGGCCATTTTTCTGCAGAGCAGGAGAAAATCCAGAATTCTACAGAAGGAAATGATTGTTTGTGAATTCCAAGGATGCAAAAACAATGACCACTCTATAGAATCTATAAGCAGCCAGGAATAATTTTATTTGGAGCACAGTCTGAAGAGTGGCAAGGGATATTATGTTAAACACAATGAAAATAAAAAGATCTATTGTATGGCCACCTATTCAGCGAGCACTGCTTCCATTCTGCCCCCTAAAACAAACAGGGCATTCATGGAGCTAAACAGAATCATAACTTATTGACATGGAGGCACAGAATTAAAGCTGGGGAAGGATTCTGGGCTTTCCTAATTTCTGGACACAGTTCTGTTCATTTTGGTGCATTTTCAGTCCATTCAGCCCTTTGTAGGCCTGCCCCTGTTTCCTTGTGGAATTCCAGGTGGGGTTTTAGCTGTGCTTTCAAGCAGGTGCTTCTCCAGGGCAGAAGTGGAAAAGCAGAGGTCTCAGAGAGCTTAATTTGGGCTTTGAAAGTTCAGAGTGGTTGTGTTTCCTGTAGGCTTTAGCTGAGAATTTTGGCAATCTTGGGCTTCATTTATTAAAAAAAAAAAGTGGTTTCACTTTCACAACATTTTCTCAGTTCTAAGATTCTCCGGAGTGTACTCAAAGTCATATTTACAAGTTAATGAAACTCAGATTTATATACTGTGTTGCCAGTAGATTAAATGAGTTTTAGAAACTTCTTTCTCTTGTAGTGGGAGAATTACAATGAGCAGCAGCCTTCAGTCCTTCTGGTACCAGATTTTTAAAGTGGCTTTTTTTTTTTAATTTTTGGTAGATATTTCCCACAGCGTTTCCCTGTGACAGGTCTGAGCTCCACTTTTTCTCCAGGAAAGGGAACTGGTGTCCTCTGATTGCACAAAAGCCACAGACCACAAGTCCTGCCCAAAGTCCACCTCCTGCTGCAGCTCATCCAGGGAAGGAACTGGCCAAGACAGGCTCAGCAGTGACACAACAGTTCATGAACCTGCTCTTGGCCTACTTTTACTCCAGGCTGGGAAAAGATGGCACTCAGGAGTTTGGTATCACCTCCTGAGCCACAGCTCTGGCTGTAGGGAAGAGCAGGAGCAGGAGGAGCCCGTGGGGGTGCTGGCCCATGAATGGGGTTGGAGAGCAGGGTTGTTTCTAAGATTAGGGGTCCATTCTGCTCAGAGGGAAAGCAGTGTTTGGCATTTCTGTACAGGGAAGTTGGCTGAATAGTTATTGTAGGATAACTTCTGAAGCAGCCATTCTTAGTAATTCCCCCACAATAATAAAGTTCCTCCAGAGGAGGAACTCTGTGGGATATTTATAACGGAATTGTTCTCCGGGAGCTGCCACAGGTAATTTCCCTTTGTTCCCTGAGTTCTCTCAGCTTTTCCCTGGGTTCTCTCAGCTTTTCCCACTCCAGAGCAAGCAGAGTGAGGTCCCTGGCCCCCCAGGTTCTCAGGCAGTCGCTGCAAACCCGTGTGTGGGGACAATGGGCAGAGCAGGGCTGCAGGAGGTCACGCAGAGTTCAGGTTGGAGTTTGCTCATTGCCTGAAAGATGATTGTTCTAAACTCTGCAGTCCCCAGGGCTGACATTTGTGATGCTCAGGCAGAACTCTGGTAGGTCTAACTCGTCTTCAGCGTGGGTTTATTTGAACAGAGAGTTCTCAGATCCGAGTGCTTGTTGCTGATTGCTCCCTGGCTGTTTCAGGATTGCTGATACACCTCAGAGGTGGTTGGGTGTTGGAGCAGTGCAGGGATCTGGCTCCCTTTTCCAGACACTCTTCAGTAACTGAGCTGTCACAATGCTCATGGATGCTGAGAGCTTTTCTAAGCAGAGATTTTGAAAAATAAAGTTGACCAGAACTCTGCAAAACAATGAACTTTGCAAAGAAAAACAATCTTCTGTGAAGGAAGAGGTTGTACAATTCCTCAGCTGACATGGGATTTGCTTAGAGTGGACACAGGGCTGCTTTCACAACACTAATTTAAACACTGAAAAAAGCAACAAGAAGTGCTTGCCTTCACCTGTGGTGGTTTTGCAGGGGTTGAAAATAAAAAAAAAATTAAAATCTTGCCCTGTCCTGCTCAGTAAGAACCGTGCTTGTTCTGTGGTGTGGCCCCTCCAGCTCCTGAACTCTGTGTGGGAAGCAGAACGCCCTTTGTGGCCAACGAGACACTTCACACTTTCATTCTCTGGTGGTGTTTTCTGTCAAGTTCTCACTCAGCTGCCAGCATATCCCTGAGAGGGAATAGAGGCAATGTGTGCACATGGCTGAGCAACCCAAAAGTGGAAAGGGAGGGTGGGATAGGAGGGAGAGGCAGGGAGAGAGGCTCAAAACATTTTGGGTTAAAGCAATGTTCTTAGGAGGGAAAATGTTGAAGAAAAGGAAGAAAAGTTCTAGCAAGGCAAAGAGAATGGCAGATGAATTGTGCAGAGGAAGTTTCACACTTCATTAATGATCTTAATCACACCCCCTGCCATGGGCAGGGACACCTCCCACTATCCCGGGTTGCTCCAAGCCCTGTCCAACGTGGCCTTGGACACTTCCAAACTTGGGGAATTCCTGCATTTAAACTTTTAGAAGTATGGAATAAATGCTGATGGGACTTTCACTTCTTTTACCTGCTTCATCTTGCACAACCATCAGCAGACAGGGAAGTGTTTTAAGGCTGTTGCAAAGGTTCTGTTATCAGCAAGATAATTCTTTGTCGTGTCATGGAGCCAAAATCTGCTGCTGCTGCACTTGGGAGATGCTTTTGTCAGTCCTGAAGGCAGATTTGCATCACTCACAGGGTCCAGACTGTTACCATGGTCCTTTTTGGGGGCTCATTTGTAATTGTGAGGTGAGAAGTAGGAAGACATATTAAGGAAATGTCACTTTTTGAATGCTCTAATGGCTTTTGTCTGACTTTGCCTCCTTTTTTATATTTCACTATGAATACTCCTCAATAGAACACTAAGGTAGAAGTGTGACAGAGGGACAAAGAGAGTCACAAAGATACTTTGAGAAGCAAAGGTCTTTAATGAGCTGGGTGACAGGAATGCAAAGAAACCTTGGAATCACTGTTGGGATTTTCAGGTGCAGTCCCACCAAACAGAGGAGCTACTGTAACAACTCCTGATCCAGAGAGAAATCTCACTTTGTGCTGACTTTTGTGTCACAGAAATATGGAAACTTTGAGGCTGGAAGAGACCTTTGGAGGTTGCCCAGTCCTGTGCCAGTTGGGCTTTGGCTACAATCCACTGATTTTTTCTGGATTGTTGGTCCACTCTTGGGATCACTCAGTCACCTGCAGCTCTTCCCCATCACTCGGTGACTGTTTGTGCCTTGCTGTAGCTGAAATTGAAGGCCAGGGATGTGTTTTACAACCAAAAATACTTTTTTTTTTTGGGAGGAGGTTTAACATCTAAATGAATTATGTAGACTGATGTCAAAATGGGAATAACAGGATCTCAAATGGATGATAGGAAATTAAATCTGCATTGGGTTCTTAAAAATCTATGCAGAAATTTACACAAACTTTTCCAATATTACACCAATTGTAGTTCATTTATAGACTCCTCAATAATCACAATTTCAAATATTTGTTATACCTGCAGTTAATAATTTCTTTGTTGCTTGGAAAAATTGTAAAATCACAGAATGGTTTGGGTTGAAAGGGACCTTAAAATCATCCAGTCCCACCCCCTGCCATGGGCAGGGATAACTTCCACTGTCCCAGCCTGGCCTTGGACACTTCCAGGGATGGGGAGGCCCCAAAACATCTATTAAAAAAATCCATTTAAAACACTGTTATTTTAAATGACAAAAGTTTTTCCATCCTCACCAAATAAATGAATGTATTCTTGAACTTCTTCCACTGTGTTGAGATGATGCTTTAAGAAATAAACCTTCTCCTTTATGAGGGAATCCATTTTTGCAGTGTGTCTATTTTCAGAGAGTTCTGTGAGCCTCTTTTGAGTGCAAATACACATCAAGGTGGGTATTTTTATGCCTCCTCTGAACTAACATTAGGTAAGGCCTATTTGTAAGACAATTCTACCCACTCCAAATCCATAATCTTTTCCCTTAATGTACTTCATGATTAGAGATCTTGGCATATGTTTTGGGGTTTTTTAACTTCATTTTCTTCCCAAGGTGCTTTACAAGGTGTGATCACTTGAACTCCTAGTGGTTAAAAAGGAAAATTGATGGTTGACTGCACCTTGTTCACAGATATTTCTGTCCTGTGGAAGTTCTGGATGTATTGTGGGAACAAGTGCCCACGTGGATTTTAGTCCTGCCCTGATGGTCAGCAGATCCCTGATTTTTTTGGGTGTCTGGAGCTCTCCAGATGAGCCAAAAAACAATCTCAGAGCCACCAGAGGCTCAATTAATGGCTGTGCACAAATGTCCTTATTTCTGGAGCAACTCCTCGACCTAAAACTAAAGGAGGTCAAGATTTCTATTCTAACCAGTCCTTCTTTCCCCTCCTTTCCTCCTGCTGTGTCACCGGTGTTTCTAGGAGTGTTCCCTTGGGATTAGCTGTGCTGGGATAGGATTGCAGGGCTCAGGAGTGGAGCCTGGGATGTGGCAAGGGCAGGGATTCCATCAGGGCCCTTGTTTGTGTTGGTGGCCAGGGCTGGGAGCCTCAGGGGGGTGGAATTCCTTGGCTGCTGATCCTTGTGCTTTCAGCTCCCTAACCTCTGCCCCGGGGGGGTGCTGAGGTGGGTGAGGTTGGTCCCATTTCAGGGGTGACTCAAATCCTTTTCCATTTGGGTTGAGAACACGGGAATGAGTTGGCCAATTCCCATCCATCTCCTTGTCATCCTTCACCTCATCACACTGGTCAGGCTCTAATCTTGTCCCTTTTTCCTGAGATTTCTTGTGGAACCATTTGTGTTTCTGGGTTAAGAAGGTTCTTGTTGGACACAGTTTGGTTTTGTGGTGTCACATTTGGTGTGGGACTGTCCTCCAAGCCAACAGGGACCTCTTTGTTACTCACAAACAACAAATCTCAAAAAAATTCTAAACTAAAAAATTAAAATTATGGATATGGGTGCAGGTGGACTTGGGAGGAGAAGGTCTACAAACATAAAAAGTTTCCAGCTGAACCAAAACATCACATACAACATTTGTATTACATTACAACTGTTGTTTTGTGGGATAATTACACTTCTAACACACTTCTACATTTCTTTTTTACTTTATTTTAAATGTGTGTAGTGCATTATTCAGTTTATCCTCAGACTTGTTGTGATTTTTGGAGTGTCAGAAGATCCCGTGAAGTCAAACTGTAAATGAGAACCCCATGGTGCCAGGATTTTTGGGTTTATATATTTGAGCTTTCTGCTTTTTTAGGAGCACATGGAAGGGCAGAATTTTTTAAAATGAAATTTGTTTTTATTAAGTTATGTAATTGGCCAGGTATCTCTCTATTGGAGACCTATAGCCTGAGGTAAGAAAATACAAGATTTAAACCTTTGAAAGTAACTGGCTCTACACTTCAGAATTAGTGGTATTTTTGACTCTCTGATTTAAATATTGTTTTGACTTTTACTTCAGTCACCATGATGTTGCTAAGTGAGATTATGATTTTTTTTCAGGTTAAGCAGAACCTCAGAAATTAAAAGAGCAAAAAGTAGAGATACTGGATGATGTCTTACATATGTTCAGCCATTCTTACAGGAGTGTTCAGTGAATCTTGAAATGGAAATGTTCACTAAACCCACCAAGTTGTAGAGATGGAAGATTAACTCTGATTCTCAGTTTTTATTGGATATTTTGTAGAAGAGTTAAAAGTAATTTCCTGTGCAATGCTAACTTAAAATGGTTAATATTTTAATATAATCAATGTGAAATGTTGTTTGATTTCATCCATGCAGTTCTTCTGTTGCCCTGATAGGTGTTGAGTCAATGTGCAGTATCAATTTTAATATTTTAGTTTTCTTTTGATAGAGTTATTTTTAAGAAAGCCAAATCTTGGCTGTACTCATCTACTGTTTTCTCGTGCTTGTGTTTTCTTGCAAGGTTTGGACTGTAAAGGAAGTGGGGATTTCCCTTTGCTGGTCAGGTGCTTGGCTGTTTAACACCTTCCTTCTAAATTTAATCTTTAGTGATAATTTTGCTTTCAGATTGCAGCTGCTCTTTGTTTGCTGTGCTTTGTAGGGAGGCATAAACACAGAGGACAGGGAATCAGGGATTCAGGGAATCACCAGGGTTGGAAGAGCCCTTTGGGATCATCCCAGTCCCACCATCATCACCCCTAAACCTTATCCCCAAACAAAGATGAGCTGCTGAGGCTGGACCCTGGTTTTTCTTTTGGTACAATCAGTCCAGAAAGCTGCTGGAAGCAACCCTGAAAGGCAGAACTTTTGTGGTTTTCTGGCTTTTGTGGAATCCATACATGGAATTTGTGTGTTTGGAATAACCCCTGTCAAATTCTGACTGAGTTATGACACCCAGATGGAGATATGAGAAAAGGGATGCTCAGGATTAGAGTCCCAGCATGGTTTGGGCTGGAAGGGACCTTTAAAGATGGAGTCCTGATGGTCAGGGACACTTTCCACCTGACCTGGTTGCTCCAGCTCTGACACTTCCAGAGATCCAGGGGCAGCCCCAGCTGCTCTGGGCACCCTATGCCAGGGCCTGCCCACCCTCACAGGGAAAAATTCCTGCCCAAAATCCCATCCAACCCTCCCCTCTCTCAGCTTAAGGCCATGTCCCCTTGTCCTTATGAGAAGGCCCTGTCCACCCTTCCTGCCCAGCCCTGCAGATAACCTTTCCCTGAGGATGATTCTGGGATCCCTCCCTGTGGAATCCCCCGTGTGTGACAGCCCCTGGGTGCCGATGAGCTCTGGGATCCACAGGGCAAGATTCTCAACCCATCCCTCGCTTAACCCTCGCCTTGTCTTTGCAGGAGGAGAGACTTCAGCATGCAAACCTTCATCTGTTCGGCTTGCACCATCGTTTTCATTCCATGCTGCTGGCCTTCAGATGGCTGGACAGATGTCCCATTCGCATCAGCAGTACAGTGACCGGCGGCAGCAGAACATCAGCGACCAGCAGGTCTCGGCCTTATCCTACGCTGAGCAGCTCGAGCAGCCACTGCCCCTGACAAACCAGGTATGGGGGAGGGCTCCTGCTGCAGCTGGCAGCTCTTGAATGTGGAGCTGTGGAGTCTGTTGGGTTGGAAGGGACCTTTAAAGATTGAGGTTGCCATGGCAGGGACACCTTCCACTGTGCCAGGCTGCTCCAAGCCCCAGTGTCCAACCTGGCCTTGGGCACTGCCAGGGATCCAGGGGCAGCCACAGCTGCTCTGGGAATTCCATCCCAGCCCTTGCCCACCCTGCCAGGGAACAATTCCTCATTCCCAAGATCCCATCTAGCCCCTGCCCTCCTTCAGTTTAAGGTCATTCCTCCCATGTTCTGTCACTCTAAACCCGTGTGAAACGTCCCTCTCTGTCCCTGTATTGCACAACCATAAATTACAGGATGGGGCATTTATTCTTCTATGTTTTTTTTTTTAACTGATTAACTCCCAACTCTGTAAGGATGGAGTTAAGATACAACAGTATATTTTAAAAAATACAAATTTTTATATATAGTATGTGTGTGTGTGTGTGTATTTTTAAAATGTGTGTATATATATTTTAATATATATATGTGTATATATGTGTGTGTGTGCGTGTGTGTGTATATCTATATATGTGTATATATATGTATAAGTATGCTATAACTTCAAAAAAAGTTTTTAAAGTTGTTTCTAAAGTCCTGGAACATATTTATTATGATTATTCTACTTGTAACTTTTTTTTTTAAATAAGGGGGGAGCAAGATTGGCCAAGTGGAGAACTGTGAAAAGCTCTTTTTAAAATAATAGCTATTTTTTAAATTTTTGGGCTGTTTGTTAGCAGCTAATTGCTTTATTACTTATCCTAATGGACAGTTTTGTGTATTTGGAATACAGAAGTTTGCACAAAATAGATTTTATTTGAGTAGGTAGGACTGCTGAAAGGAGTCACAGGAGTTGTCAGCAGGAGCCACAAGAGCTGCTGTGGTTCTGGATAAGTGGGAATTCTGTTGGTTTTTAAAAATTCCATGGCCCAGTTGTGGAAACATAAGGGCAGATGGGTTCCAACAAAGCCTCTAAGTCAGAAATCGAAAATTTGGTGCAGACTGATGAGGAATGTTTCACTGAAGAGGATGGAGGTGAAGTGTGTTTGCTGCTCAAGATGTTTTAGGCAGAAAAGTCTCCAGAACCATCAGGAGGTGCTCTCGTGCTGTGGGAAGACACTTATGGCCAGGATGTTGGGTGCCAGGATTTGGAGATCTCCAGTGACTGGAGCAAAGTGAATGGAGCTGGCCAGGGATGGGTTTCCTTTCCTGAGGGGCCAACCAGGAGGAAGAGGAAATCTCCTATGTAATAATGTATAGCTTGAGGATCTACAAAGGCATTTTATGTGAGCTTTTTTTGGGTTAAAGGTCTCCCAAAAATTCTGCAATGAGGCTGGTCAGTCAAGAAAAGTTGCACCTGAATCCTTTCAAGGCACTTTGGAAACAAACTCAAGGAATTTTAGGTTGTATGGACATGATCCATGTGAGGAAATAATCAGCTGGCCACCTTGGCCGTGGCAATCAAGCTGTCTTTGCACCACCACCACAACTCTATAGAATCAATGTTCTTGGCTTTGATGGTGGCCAACTTTCTGAAGTCTCCTGACTACTTCCCTTCCCTGCCTCTTTCCTCCCTCGAGTTCTTGTGCTTCTCCCATCACCCAGTTCCACCAAGAGTTCTCCTCACCAGGCTCCTGCTTGGAGTGGAAGTTCTGTGTGAGCCTCTGTGGGGACTCCCAAAGACTTTTTGTCTTTGCAATGCACTTCTGATTTTATCTGCACAGCCAGATCCAGCTGAGACCTTCCTGCTGGTGGCTCAGATCATCTGCTCTGGACCTGGTCTCTCTGCAGTATAAATTCCTTGTTCTTTCTTTTGGGTTGCCTTTTTACAGCTCTTGTTCATCTTAATTAAAAAATAACTTCTTTTTTCTTATTAAAAAAATCCTTGACCTCTGTGGTTGAAGGCTTTGTGCTTTTCTCTCCAGATGTGATCTGCAAACATCTGGGGGTTTGTGTTCCATTCTTTCTGTATGACATTCCTACAGGAATCCTTCTTATTCAAGGTATTGCCATGAAAATACTGCCACACTCTGGCCTTGATAAAAGTTTTTTATCCAAAAACTTGATAGAGTTTTGTCCTGTAAATGTCAGTTCTGGAAAGGAACCTTGCAGAGAACATTGTTGGAACCATCTTTAGGTGCTTGTTTCATTCCTCTGGTGGGATCCCACCACTTGTTCTCTCTGTCGTCTCCTTGTGGAGCTTGTAACACAGACCAGCCTTTTATAATGGAAAACTCTCTTTGGTCCCAGAAGGTGACTTCTGCCTTTGCAGGTTCATACCAGGATCAGAATTCCAGTATCATTTAGGTTGGAAAAAATCTCCAGGAGGAATCCCAGCTGTGCCCAGTGCCCACCTTGTCCCCAGCCCAGAGCACTCAGTGCCACCTCCAGGGGACACCTGCAGGGATGGGCACTGCAAAGCTCCCTGGGCAGCCCCTGCCAAGGCCTGAGCACCCTTTCCATGGGCAAATTCCTGCTGCTGTCCCAGCTGAGCCTGCCCTGGCCCAGCCTGAGGCCGTTCCCTCTGCTCCTGTCCCTGTTCCCTGGTCCTCCTCCTGTCGGAGCCACAAGGTCCCCCCTGAGCCTCCTTTTCTCCAATGTTTATCTTCCAGAAAATCCTGGGTTTAATATGCAGCAAAAGGAATTGGCTGTTGGAGAAGCCTTGATAGTTTGATCTTAATATATCCATAAAAACAGGAGGAGGAAAAAGGTGACTTCAGGCAGATTCAGGGAGTTTGATCCTTTAAGGTAGGATCCTTTCCATGCAGTGGCTCCCATCCAGTCAGACAGACAAGGATTGGGTCTGGGAGCTTCAGTTTCCTGGAATTTCCCAACATCAGCAGCCTGGAACTTTGGGACAGCTTGGGTGCCACAGCTTTCCACAGCCTAAAAGTAAATGTTTGGGTGCCCTAAAACCAACCTGCTTGGGTACCCTAAAATAATCTGCTGGTGCAGATATAAAAATAACAAATCTGTTAGGGTGCCCTAAAAGCAACTTCTTAGTGTGCACTAAAAGTAATCTAATTGGGTGCCCTAAAAGTCAACTGTTAGGGTGCCCTAAATTACCCTGTTTGGGTGTCCTAAAAGTACACGGTTTGGGTGTCCTAAAATAACCTCTTCAGGTGCCCTAAAAATAACTTCTTTGGGTGCCCTAAAAGTAAACTGTTTGGGTGGCCTAAAGTGTCTTTGGGTACCCTAAAAGTAACTCCTTAGGGTGCCCTAAAATACCTTATTTAGGTGCCCTTAAAGTAAGCTGTTTGGGTGCCCTAAAGCTTCTTTGTGTGCCCTAAAAGTAACTAATTTAGGTACCCTAAAAGTAACTTCTTTGGGTGCCCTAAAACACCCCATTTGGGTGCCCTAAAAGTAAACTGTTAGGGTGTCCTAAAATAACCTCTTTGAGTGCCCTAAAAATAACTTCTTTGGGTGCCCTAAAAGTAAACTGTTTGGGTGCCCTTAAACTTTTTTCAGTACCTTAAAAGGAACTCATTTAGGTTCCCTAAAAATAACTTCTTTGGGTACCCTAAAACACCCTATTTGGATGCTCCATAAGTAACTTCTTTGTGTGCCCTAAAATAACCTCTTCGGGCACCCTAAAAATAACCTCGTTGGGTGCCCTAAAACAGCCTGTTTGGGTGCCCTAAAAGTAAACTGTTTGAGTGCCTTAAAATTTATTTGGGTACCCTAAAAGTAACTAATTTAGGTATCCTAAAAGTGACTTCTTTGGGTGCCCTAAAACACCCCATTCAGGCGCCCTAAAAATAAACTGTTAGGGTGCCCTAAAACTTCTTTGGGTACCCTAAAAATAACTCATTTAGTTACCCTAAAAGTCACTTATTTGGTGCCCTAATACACCCCATTTGGATCCCCTATAAGTAACTTCTTTGGGTGCCCTAAAATAACTTCTTTGGGTGCCCTAAAAGTAATCTGAGTGCCTTAAACTTCTTTGGGTACCCTAAAAATAGCTCATTTAGGTACCCTAAAAGTAACGTCTTTGGGTGCCCTAAAATACCCTTTTTTGGGTGCCATGAAAGTAAACTGTTAGGGTGCCCTAAAACTTCTTTGGGTGCCCTAAACATCCTATTTGGGTGCCCCAAAAGTGCCGTGTTTGGTGTGAGCAGGCAGCAGCTGGCTGGCAGGAGCTGGAGCCCCTTTGCTGCTGTTGTACCCCGGTGGCTGGAGGGTCCGGAAAATCGGGATTTGGGCTCTGGAAAGGGGAATTTGGGCTTGGGAAATGAGGATTTGGGCTCTGGAAATGGGGATTTGTGCTTGGGAAGTCGGGATTTGGGCTCGGGCAGTCGGGGTTTGGGCTCTGGAAATCAGGGTTCAGGCTCGGGAAATGGGGATTTGGGCTCTGGAAATGGGGGTTTGGGCTCAGGAAATGGGGATTTGGGCTCGGGAAATGGGGATTTGGGCTCGGGAAATGGGGATTTGGGCTCGGGAAATGGGGATTTGGGCTCGGGAAATGGGGATTTGGGCTCGGGAAATGGGGATTTGGGCTCTGGAAATCGGGATTGAGGCTCTGGAAATGGGGATTTGGGCTCGGGAAATCGGGGTTTGGGCTCGGGAAATGGGGATTTGAGCTTGGAAATGGGGATTTGGGCTCGGGAAATGGGGATTTGAGCTTGGAAATGGGGATTTTCCCAGCTCGGCTGCCGGGATTCCAGCGGAGCGTTGCCCGAGCTGCCGCCCCCCTCTGCTGGCCGCAGCGCCGCGGTGCTGCCCGGAAAGCTCCTCTCCCAAAATCCCATCCCTGAGCTTCCCTGATTACCTGAGGATGCTCTCACAGGTTATTTTTGTGTCTTTGCAGCAGACTGACTCCATTTTTTTTTTTTTTTTTTTTTTTAATGGAGTGTCTGGTTCAGGTTCCTGGAATGATTTTAATTCATCAGCAGAGAAAGGGAAGCCAGGTGTTGCATGTGAATTTATTGGTTTTATTCCTGCTCTGTCCTGCTTGCATTTGGGGTTGTAGTGGCTTGCAGGCCATATTTTGATTTTTGTGGAATCATTCACAGTTGCAGATTAAAGGTTAGGGAATAATAATGACAATTTATATTCAGATTATATAAATTAGCTGTGTTTATATTAAATGTAAATAATGTAAATAATTACATGTAAGTTGCTCTTAAAAGATTGTTTACATAATTTTCTCTTGCACTTACTGCTTTCTGGCTGTGTTCCCCAAACCCATCACTGACAAGGATCAAAGAATTCTAGGAAGATACTCCAAGACCAGCCAGATTTTTTTGGTTTTCTCTTATTTATGAGGCTTTAAATTACAGTTAAAAACTTCCAGCTCTGTCTTTTTACATTTTTTTCCTTCAGGAGTTATTTTTTAGGGCTTTTATTTCCCAAATAGTGCTGGCAGGAGGGGTCCTGCTCATGGCTGTGGCTGCTGGGTGTTTCAGTTTCAGGGCAGTGTGGGAACACATGGTCCAGGGTGAACAGAAAAGTTGGGATTTCTGTGATCTTTCTCCTGCAATGGTAATAAATTCATATTTCACTGTCCAGTTTTAACTGGTTCCATCTTGTGAGTTCAACACAGCCTGATGGGAATGAAAGATAGGAGCTTAAAAATTGTCACAACTTCAAAATTTCTTTTTTTGCTGCTCTCTTTATCTTTATCATGATGCTCAGTTCCTTGAAACTCTTTTCATTTAATTACAAAATTATTAGAAAATTGGTTTACCTGATGAAGGAGCTGAGGTTAGATTTTGGTAACAAATTCCAGTAGTTCAGCTTTTATGAAATACCTGAAATGGGAAGGTCAGGCTGATTGTTAAACACCTTTCTAGTTCTGTTTATCTAACATAATTTGAATATATATATATATATACATATACATATACACATATATACATACATACATATATATATATTTATATATATACAAATAAAATTATTATCATTATATATAAATAATTACCTGTACAATTTGAGGTTTTCTGACCACATCTTAGCCATAGATTTTACTGACCACATCAAGATCATTGCCAAGTTCATGTTGTTCAAGCACCAGTTTAAAATCTTTAATTTGGGTATTCTCACTACCCGTTCAACATTATTGTTAATGATGATTTAACTTCAGCAGTCTCTGTCATCAGTGTGGCCATGCAGGTCAATTAAACAATTACATTTGGAATTCTTGCTAAAAGTTGCCCTTGGGAAGGTCAGGCTGATTGTTAAACACCTTTCTAGTTCTGTTTATCTAACATAATTTGAATATATATATATATATACATATACATATACACATATATACATACATACATATATATATATTTATATATATACAAATAAAAGTATTATTATTATATATAAATACCTGCACAATTTGAGGTTTTCTGACCACATCTTAGCCAGAGATTTTACTGACCACATCAAGATCTTTGCCAAGTTCATGCTGTAGCACGAGTTTAAAATCTTTAATTTGGGTATTCTCACTACCCGTTCAACATTATTGTTAATGATGATTTAACTTCAGCAGTCTCTGTCATCAGTGTGGCCATGCAGGTCAATTAAACAATTACATTTGGAATTCTTGCTAAAAGTTGCCCTGACACAATGAAAACTTCATTATTTATTGTGTTTGTGAAGTGGAACATGTGCTATATGCAAGCTGAATTTATCTTTTTTTTTCTTCTTTTAATGAATGTGGATGGTGATGGATCTTTCTTCTTGTAAAAAAAAAAAATCTGAATTAAAGCATCCCATAAATAGCTCAGGATTCCCCATAATCAAAATAAAAATATTTTTAAAAGGAACAATGCCATCTGTTTGGACAAAAAAGAAAATGCCCATAAAGAGAGAAATTTGTTGTGTGTTCCATCCCCAAAGGCTGGGAGTTCAAACAGCACACCTGAGTTAAAAGTCACAGTTCTCATAAAATATGCTTTGTCACCAACTTGTTGAGGACACAGAAATGGGGCCTTTTTTGTGGGTATTTCCTTATTATTTAATTACAAATTATAATTGTAATTAAAGTAATTTCTCGTCTCTCAGACCTGAGATGCAGCATCTCATTGATTTGTGTTCTGGTTTTAGGGAGATCTGAGCTTGCAGTGTTGCTGTCTGGCCACCAGATAGAGACTGAAGCTTGTGAAATGGGAGCTTTTCCCCTTTCCCCTTCCCCTTTTCCTTCCCCTTTCCCTCCCCTTTGCCCTTTCCCCTTTCCCCCTTCTTTTCTTTTCCCCTTTCTTTGGTGGTTGAGCATTCCCTGAATTCAAGTCAGAAATCAGAGTAACCCCAACAATAAATGATTGGACAGTGTTGTTGTATAAAACACAAAATTACTTCCTTCCATGCTCTTCCATCATCAGGAAGAAAGAATCCCCTCTTGGAAAAAGAAGGGAATATTACAAATTTCGTGGTGTAAAAGTGTGAGGAAAAAAATTCAACCCAAAACTGTATGAACCCAGGGGAGCAAAATAGAACTTCTGGAAAAGTTCATACAAGTTCAGGAGTGTGCTCTGAAATGTGTGACTGTCAAAATGCACAATTGTTAAAGAAGGGACTGGCTGCAGTAGCCTGCAGAATTTAAATTATTTATAATTTTTGGATGGTGATAATACAGATATTTTTTTTTTTCACCAGGCTGTTTATTTCACAGTGGAAATTAGATCTTTATTTTTGAATTGAGCAAGCAAATTTGACTTATAAATTAGAAAATAAACATTAAGACTTGTCATACAAACTCCCTTTCCACACTAGAGCAATTTTTTGTGGGATTAGTTGGTCTGAACTATGGAATTCTTCCACATTGAGAATTTTTTCTCAAAAATCAAGTCCCTGTGCTGGTTTTGCAGCCCAGGACAGGGACTGGGCCCTGCCAGTATTCCTGATATTCCTCTGCCACATCCTGGTTTCTTTCACCAGCAAACCCCACCAGTGTTCCCATATTCCAACACCTTCTTTCAGTCAGAATTAAGGAATTTGAGGGAAATACTTGGATTTGAAGATGCTTTAACAATGACAGCTGGATCAGGACTTGGTGCTGCTCAGTGCTGTGGGAGAGAACCTAAAGATCCCCTTTAGGTGGGGTTTATTTCATGGGCCACATTTGTTTGCCAGATGAAAGGAAGAAACAAAAATGTTTTGTAAATGTCTGATGGTTTGTTTAGGAAACTTTCAGACAGTTTCCTGATGTTTACAAAGTGCTTGTACTTGTAATAAAATAAAATTAATGGTTTTTCCCCCTGCCCACACAGGAGGAGAATGGGAGTTTGGCTTTCTAGGGTGGTCCCTCGGGTACCTCAGTGCATGTCCAGTTTCAGAAGCACAAACTCTCTATAATTTCTTTCTGTGAGACCTTTTTTGGGTCGCTTTGATGTGATTCTTTTTATTTTGTCATTGAGGGGATAAAGAGTTATTTCTACAGCAACCATTATAAGTATTAAGTTATCCTATAAAAAATAGAAGGGCAGGTAGACTTGGTACTGGCAAACTCTCTTCAGTCGCAGAAGAAGACTTCTGCTTTTTCAATTTCATATCACTGATATGAATTCCAGGATCATTTATGTTGGGAAAGGTCTCCAAGATGAATCCCAGCTGTGCCCTGTTCCCACCTTGTCCCCAGCCCAGAGCTCTGAGTGCCACCTCCAGCCCTTCCGTGGACACCTCCATTTAATAACTCATTTATTAGTTCAATAATACTGATGGAAAACATGCCACAGAACAAGCTTTTCTCCAGTGGAATTGCTTAAACTCACCCTGAGTTTAGTGCAGGTGCTGTTCTGCACCTGGAGGGGAACAACCCCAGGCAGCAGCAGAGGCTGGGGGTGACCTGCTGGGGAAGGACCTGGGGACACCGAGCAGAGTGTGCTGGGGGCATCGGGATGGGCATTGCCAGCAGGTCAGGTGCTCTGGGATGGAGAGAGGAGCAGGCTGAGGGCTCAGCCACTCTCCAGAGTCCCCATCAGACTCCAGCTGGGGGGGAACAGAATTCCCAGAGCTTGTCCAGCAGTGCTGGGCACAGCCTTTGGAGCTGGTTTGTCTCTTGGTAGACCTGGATTTTGTTTATATTTTATTCCAATATTTATTTGGAATTTAATGCAGTTGAATGTGGTGAGCTGGCCCAGTTCTCCAGAAGTTCCTGTGGACTTAAATATGTGTACCTTGAATATGGTGGCAGTTCGTGTGTCAGTCCTGAGGGGGAGGAGTGATGGAGGAGAGTCTTTGTTGTCAGAGGAGATTTTCATTAAACCTATTGGGTGTAGTGGAAGGAGAAGTAGGAATTTTGGAATTTACTCCTTTTTGAAAAATTGATATAATTATTAATATATCAAAAAAGTAACTAAACTGAGTGTGGGGTTTTTCTTATTGTCAGTTAAAAAAAAAAAAACAAACCTGTTGCATTTAAATAGCTCACTTCCATGAGGAATTTCACAATTTGATGTAGTAACTATACCATTAAATTCCTGTTTTTAATCTAATTTCTGTCATATTCCCATTCCAGAGGCGGATGCCCCAGACTTTTCGTGATCCAGCCACTGCTCCACTGAGGAAACTCTCCGTAGATTTGATCAAAACATACAAGCATATTAATGAGGTAATGGCTGCAGCTGTCTTCAGTGTGCACTGATGTTTGTTACAATACATGATTTAAATGGATTTTCTATGAATAATCCCATCAAGAGATCCAAAAATTCAAGTTTTCTCTCAGTTGTTCACGTCCTGTTTGAGGTCATGGCTGTCATGGTCCTGTTTCTGTCCAGCACACAGGAAATCTTTTATCCTGGGATTTATTTTCTGTTGTTTTATAAACAAATGTTGAGCTTGCAGGACAAGGAGACACAAGTGGCACAAGCACACTTTGAGCTCAATAAAACTTTATTAATGTTTCTAAGAGCTTATAAGGAAAATGCTGAAGTGTTTTCCCTTGATTATTGAATGAAATATTACAGACAAATGGAAAATACGAAGTTGTTCAGGTTAATACATTTGACAATAAAAGGAATGTGAAGGATTTTTATGGTGATTAATGGCTTCCTTGGAATTTTTTCCCAGTCTTGGGAGAAGATCAAGTGGTAATTCTTGTTTCCAGGCTAGTTACCATTTTGAATCTTACTGTGTGCACATTGTGCTGGGGTGTTTCTGTTCCTTTGGCACCTGTGAACTCCAGAGATCAGTGTTACTATGTTTATCAGTGTTATTATTTATTAGTGTTAGTACATTTATCAGAGTTATTACTGTTACTTATTAGTGTTTGTACATTTATCAGTTATTACTGTTATTTATTAGTGTCAGTACATTTCTTTAGCTTTGCTTTCCCAGTTCTTCAATTATTCAAGACTTTCCTTTGGAATAATGACCTGACTTCAAACACAGCAATAAGAGGAGAGGATTGCTTGGTTTTCCACTTGCAGAAGTTGCACTTTCAAACCACAAGATACTGAATAAAAGTTGATTTTCCTCTTTCTTGAGCTGCAGTTCTAAGCAGGGCTCTTAAGGAAACTCCTTTTCCCCTCCAGGTTTACTATGCAAAAAAAAAACGGCGGCATCAGCAGGGCCAGGGAGATGATTCCAGTCACAAAAAGGAGAGGAAAGTTTACAATGATGGTTATGATGATGACAACTATGACTACATTGTGAAAAATGGGGAGAAGTGGATGGACCGCTATGAAATCGACTCTTTAATAGGCAAAGGATCCTTTGGACAGGTAATGGCTCCTTAGGTGTTTATATCATTGCTGTGGATCACAGCTGTGTTTAATTTGAAGTGCTGTTGCTGCTTTATTTTGAAATTAAAACTCAGTTTTCTCACTCCTGTTATCCTGAGTGCCTGTTCAGATACTCATATTTTATGCTATTTCATGTTACTACAGAAAACATTTAATTATATTTCAGTGTGTGTTGCATTTTACAACGAGAAATCCTCCACCTTTTGCCATCTGTTGACATTTTTAACTTGAGTTTGGTTTTAGTTTGAGTTGGGTTTTTAGTTTGGATTGGGTTTTTAACTTAAAACAGTACCTCCTATAAATGTCATTAGCAGCATTTGTTTTGACTGGTTGCAGCTTCAGCCAAGGCTGGAAGAAGGATGGAACTTTTGTTTTGTTGGTTTTAGTTTTTCTCAGATTTACCAGTCCTTTTACAGTGTTGGTTTAGATAATTTTATTTGCATATGAAGTGGCATCTCTGCAATAAACATCACCAAATGAGTTGTAGCTTTATTGTATCATCAGGAAAAATAGAATTAGAAAGGAGAATTCTGAATTCAAAAAGGTGAACAAGGGAGTTTGGGTGGGTTTTGAAAGTTGGATTTTCCTGATGGATTTGGCTTCTCTTGCAGGTTGTGAAGGCTTATGACCGAGTGGAGCAGGAGTGGGTGGCCATCAAAATCATCAAAAACAAGAAGGCTTTCCTAAACCAGGCCCAGATTGAAGTGAGACTGCTCGAGCTGATGAACAAACATGACACTGAGATGAAGTACTACATAGGTATGGAATTAATTACTCCTCGTTTTTATTGTATTATGAACAGTTTGGATCTTGCTGTAGAGCTTAGGCTGCTTTCAGCTGATAGCCAAATCCATTTTGGAGTATTTGTGATGATGTTTGGTGGTTCCTACCAAGCTGGTGGGTCCAGCGAGCTCAGGAAGTGTGGGGAGGAGATGGAATCAAGTGTAGGAAACCCAGCAGGACATGGAATGGTGGGAGGAGAATTCCAAAGGTGAGAGAACAGGAATTTGGAGAAGAATGTGTGGCAGGAAATGGCATCAGGTGGGAGCAAAATGTTCCATCTCAAGTGAGTTGTAAAGGATACAGAAGGAACTGCTGTGGGAGAATGGAGAAAACAAATCCATGGACTCCAGGCTGACCAAAAATCCACGTTAATTAAAAGTCTGAATTCTCATGGTGCTCATATTCAGTATTTTATTATGTCAGAAAGAGGAGCATGTTGCCTTTTCTTGGAAATGTTTTTCCTCTTTCAGTTTTCTTGTGGCAGCCTGAAGGTTTGACATTGGCAAGCCCTGCTGGCCTCTGAACAGGGAGGAATGTGATGAATATTTCACTTATTTAATGAAAAGGGCTTGGATTGGTTCCTTTCATAAATTGAGATTGTGCCTGAAGAAAATGAATACAATTCCTTGGGGATATTGATCAGTTTTATTAATTGAAGTGATCAGCTTATAAATTGCAGTGATGTCATTGTGTATTTTAAATTACTCTCACAATTAAATATTTTCTTATGTATATGTAAGGGAGTGATAACTTATTTTGATAATATATTCCTTCACAGGTTTTTGGTTAATTCAGCTTTACTGAGGTGTACCTGAGGATGTGAAAATCTCCTCTTGACCTCCAAACATGGCAGAAATATTTTGTAAATAACACAGAACCAGGAAAAAACCTGATGTTCTTATTTTACTCAGCACTCAGCTTCCTACACATTGATTAAAGCATTTAAAAGATTTCACAAGTTTTTGTACCCAAGGATGTGTAAAATGCCCCTCTGTACCCCAGGCATGGCAGAAATCTTTTGTAAATAACACAGAACCAGGAAAAAACCCAATGCTCTTATTTTACTCGGTGCTCAGCTTCCTACACATTGATTAAAGCATTTAAAAGATTTCACAAGATTTTCCAGTTTTACTGAGGTGCACCTGAGGATGTGAAAATGTCCTCTTGTCCTCCAAGCATGGCAGAAATAATTTGTAAACACCACAGAACCAGGGAAGAAAAACAATGCTCTGTTATTTTATTGATGATCCTCCTTTCTACGTGCAGTGTTGTAACTAACCCATCATTCTCAGAGTGTATTAATGACATTTTCCCCTTTTCCCCAGTGCATTTGAAGCGCCACTTCATGTTCAGGAACCACCTGTGCTTGGTGTTTGAGATGCTGTCCTACAACCTGTACGACCTGCTGAGGAACACCAACTTCCGCGGCGTGTCCCTCAACCTGACGCGCAAGTTCGCGCAGCAGATGTGCACGGCCCTGCTCTTCCTGGCCACCCCCGAGCTCAGCATCATTCACTGTGACCTAAAACCAGAGAACATCCTGCTCTGCAACCCCAAAAGGAGCGCCATCAAGATCGTGGATTTTGGCAGTTCGTGTCAGCTTGGGCAGAGGGTGAGTTTGGGGGGAAACCGGAGACAATTCTGTTTGTGCTGCTGAAAGATGTAGGATATTTAATTTATAATACTCATCTAGCTCATTGAAACTTATTCATGATGGGTTTTTAATAATAGCTCAGTTTTAAATAGAGATCCACAGTCCACAAGAGCTCAGAATCCCAAAATTGTCACGGGTGGAAAAGATCTTTAAGATCAAGTCCAAGCATGAAGCAGCAGCACCACGTTCACAACTAAACCAAGTCCAAAAGTGTTACATCCACGCCTTATTTTGAACAATTTGACAATCCTCCACTTCCTTTAGTGCCCCAGTAGATAACAATCCACCATATTATAAATTTTCCATGGTTTTTATTTCTCCTTGGCTGTGTTTTTGTACTGTCAGTGGAGAATGCACAGCACTTGGTTGTAGAAATCTGCAGTGCTAATAAATAAAAAATTAAGTAAAAATAAATAAAATGCTCTTTTTATTCCATCTATATTCCTCTGTCCATGAGCATTCCTTTAGCATGTCCCCTGTTTATGATTAGTGACACTGCAGACTGGATCTGTAGGTAAAGAATTTAGGAATTCATGGACTAACTTCACCAAAAGTGTCCCAGTTGTCTCTTGAGGAGCTGGCACTGGTCAGTAGCACCCCATTGCTTTTTCCCAGGATAAATTTAGGAATAGTGGATCAGAATATGGAATATTGTACTTAAAGCAGCAATGAGACAGAGATTTAGATTAATAAAATAACTTTTTGCTATTAACTAAAAGGAAGGACTGCAGGAAGACACCAGGAGGTGAAATGACATCTGAATTATTTATCCAAATCCATTATTTATCAATAAGAAGATAATTTTGAAATGTTAAGAATCGCAATTACAAAAACATGACATGACTCAAGCCGAACTTCTGCTTTTTTTGTGTGCACAGTATTTTCCTAAAAATTAATAATTAGATACTTTTATTAATGTAATATATACATAGATTTTTTTATCCCTGATACCTCATCTTTCCCTGCACCAAAATGGGATTTTGTGGCAGTTGTGTTTTGTCACTTGGAATTTTCATTCCCCTGGGATGCTGTGTGTGATTGTGACTTGGAGATGCTTTTCTTGCAGATATACCAATATATCCAGAGTCGTTTTTATCGATCACCAGAGGTGCTACTGGGAATGCCTTATGACCTTGCAATTGATATGTGGTCCCTTGGGTGTATTTTAGTCGAGATGCACACTGGAGAGCCTCTCTTTAGTGGGGCAAATGAGGTAAGTTATCTGCCAGGAATTAGGGTTTTTTATTGTTAATCCCCATAATGATTTTCATCTGTTTATTGGAATGCATAAATTAGGGAAGCCTGGTAATTCTGAAAGGATTAGGCAGCAATAACAGGACTTTCGTCAGGACACAAAATTACCCATTCATAATTCTCTGTGTCTTCTTCTTACTCCTTAATTTGTTTTGTCCATATTAAATTTTTAACTTAGAACTTGTGTGAGTAGCTGACATTTGTACCACAGCTGGGCTGGCTGTCACTTGTCCTTCACCAACCCATTTTATTTGGGACAGGTGGATCAGATGAATAAAATAGTGGAAGTTTTGGGGATACCACCAACCCACATCCTCGACCAAGCACCCAAAGCAAGAAAGTTCTTTGAGAAGTTGCCAGATAGCACTTGGAACTTGAAGAAGACCAAAGATGGAAAAAGGGTAGGTAAAACAATTAGGATAATAATAAATATATATATAAAAATACATAAAATGGTGAGTCGTTACTTTGTTTTTCATCATTTTATTGAAAATGCAGCTTTGTTGTTCATTTTGTTCTGTCTTGTCAATTAAATAACATTTCCTGTCGTGTTGAATAATTTCCTGATTTGATTTGACTTTTGATGTAGAATCTGTGCTGCACACACTGATTCCCAACCATTCCTCCCTCCCCACAGGAATACAAACCACCGGGAACTCGCAAACTCCACAACATCCTGGGAGTTGAGACAGGAGGGCCGGGTGGGCGCCGTGCTGGGGAGTCAGGTCATACTGTAGCTGACTACTTGAAGTTCAAAGACCTCATCTTAAGGATGCTTGACTATGACCCCAAGACACGAATCCAGCCCTACTACGCCCTGCAGCACAGTTTCTTCAAGAAAACGGCGGACGAAGGTACCAACACGAGTAACAGCGTGTCCACGAGTCCTGCCATGGAGCAGTCACAGTCTTCAGGAACCACCTCTAGTACATCTTCAAGCTCAGGTGGGTTTTGGTCATGAACAGGTGATAAAATTGTGCTTCCTTATATTGGGCATTGAATGGGCTCACCAGGAATGGGCACGGCCCCAAGGCTGCCAGAGCTGCAGGAGCCTTCGGACAGCGCTGCCAGGGATACCCAGGGTGGGATTGTTGGAGTGTCTGTGCACTTGGACTGGATGATCCTTGTGGGTCCCTTCCAACTTAGAATATTCCATGAGTCTGTGAAATGTTATTTTTTTTTCTATACTGTCAAAAAATATCGGGCATGATCACTAAACAATTATTTTAATCAGCTGGAACAGGTAAACAGAAAACCCCCAAAAATCCAACTACATGAGCAAAAATGTGAGTGATTAACATTGATTTTACACTTTTTCCTTGAAGCACTTTATAAACCTTTTATGCTGCCATTGTCTGATAGCTGTAAATTCTGTGTCCCTTTAGTCACTGAGCATGTTGGGGTTTTCCAGGTGGATCTTCTGGCACGAGCAACAGCGGAAGGGCGCGGTCGGACCCCACGCACCAGCATCGACACAGCGGTGGGCACTTCACTGCTGCTGTGCAAGCTATGGACTGTGAAACACACAGCCCACAGGTAATGCAGAACATCTGAGTGCAGGACACATAAAACCATAGATGCTCCCATCATGTACACCATTAATTGCTGTGTAGACAGACCTTGCTTTTTTAGTAGCCTTTAATCAGCTGTGTTGTTCCAGTGGTTCCTCTAATGCTGTTGGCACGTTTCAAGGTATGAGCTACAACATTTTAATTTCATTTGCTTTGCTTATTGTCTCCAGACTCCTGAGACAGAGGTCAGGGCTTTATTTTTCTAAGTGTTGTACAAATGCTGTTATTACTGTAATGTAAAGCTACTCCTATAATTTTGACAGCAAAGTCACTTATCAGACTTCCTTTAAGTGTTTGAAAATAATCCAGGATGTGCATTCATTTTTCTTCAGGTATATGTAGAAAAGTATTGGAAATTACTCTTAAGTACAGGCCTGCATTTCTAGAATAATTGTGCAGCTTCAAGATTTGGTTAACATTTAAAAAAAATTGCATAAATACAAGTAACTTAATCTCTCATGCGTTGTTCAAGATAGAAAAGTATTGGAAATTATTCTTAAGGGTATGCCTGAAATTCTAGAATAAATGTGCAACTGTAAGGCTTGGTTAACATTTAAAAAAATTGGCATAAATACGAATAACTTCATCTCTCATGTGTTGTTCAAGAACTGACTGGATGTGACACTCAGTCGACAAGGTAGTCAGAGGTTGGATGGTCTTGAGTGGTCTTGGATGGTTGGTCTTTTCCAGCCTTTGTGATTCTGTGACTGGGTGAAAGGACAGCGATGGTTGGTCTTTTGCAGCCTTTGTGATTCTGTGACTGGGTGAAAGGACAGCTTTGAGTCAGCGTTTTCATTGGGATTTTGCAGGTTCGGCAGCAGTTTCCCCCTCCCATCGGTTGGACAGCCACCGAAGCTCCCACCCAGGTCACCGTCGAGAACCACCCGGTTCAGGAAACCACCTTCCATGTAAACCCTCAGCAACAGAACGCATTACACCATCACCACGGCAACAGCTCCCACCACCACCACCATCACCACCACCTGCAACTGCAAGGTTTGGTTAACGTTTTAAAAAACTGGCATAAATATGAATAACTTAATCTCTCATGTGTTGTTCAAGAACTGACTGGATGTGACACTCAGTCGACAAGGTAGTCAGAGGTTGGATGGTCTTGGATGGTTGGTCTTTTGCAGCCTTTGTGATTCTGTGACTGGGTGAAAGGACAGCTTTGAGTCAGCGTTTTCATTGGGATTTTGCAGGTTCGGCAGCAGTTTCCCCCTCCCATCGGTTGGACAGCCACCGAAGCTCCCACCCAGGTCACCGTCGAGAACCACCCGGTTCAGGAAACCACCTTCCATGTAAACCCTCAGCAACAGAACGCATTACACCATCACCACGGCAACAGCTCCCACCACCACCACCATCACCACCACCACCACCACCACCATGGACAGCAAGCCTTGGGCAGCCGGACCAGGCCGAGAGTCTACAATTCTCCAACAAACAGCTCCTCCACCCAGGATTCTATGGAGGTGGGCCACAGTCACCACTCCATGACATCCCTGTCTTCCTCAACTACTTCTTCCTCTACATCTTCCTCCTCTACTGGTAACCAAGGCAATCAGGCCTATCAGAACCGCCCAGTGGCTGCTAATACCTTGGACTTTGGACAGAACGGAGCTATGGACATGAATTTAACAGTCTACTCTAATCCGCGCCAAGAAACTGGCATAGCTGGACATCCCACGTACCAGTTCTCTGCTAATACAGGTCCTGCTCATTACATGACTGAAGGACACCTTGCCATGAGGCAAGGCATTGATAGAGAAGAGTCTCCCATGACAGGAGTTTGTGTTCAGCAAAGTCCTGTGGCTAGCTCGTGACTAAACTGAAACTAAGTTTGTTTCTTGTGTGTTTTTATAGAAGTGGTGTTTTTCCAAAAAACAAAGTGCAAAGCTGCTTGAATCAGAAGGAGATAAACTCACTGAACCGCTACAGGAGGGCAAAGTTGACTATTTTTTTAAACTTGAAAAGATTGCAAAGGGACAATGAAGTTTTGTTTTTTTTTTTGGTTGGTTTTTTGCTGGGGGGAGGTTTTTTTGGTTGGTTTTTTTTTAAGAGCCATGTCTGGACCCACCTTAACGGATAGCTTAGTGGTGTTCACCTTTTGCTTCCCCCGTTTTAACTTGCCACAACCTAGTCATAGCTTGGTTTTTTTGGGGAGGGGTTTTGATTTTTTTAATTTTAATTTTAAATTTTTTTTGCTCTCATTCGACAGGGGTTATTGTTCAAATGTTAGTCATAGTTGCAAACTAGTTTCTTTTTAAAGGCATTGCACATGATTTCTAAAAAAAGGCCCTTTGAAGTTTTTTGGGTGGGAGGGGGAGTGAGTAATATATATATTTTTTTTAGTTCCCCAAACAACCATGGGCACAGAAATGCAGTACTGTAAGAAAGAGGGACCTTCAGATTACACAAATATATTATTCTTCAGCTGTAAAAAGGGACGGTTGTGACGGAGTTTGTGAGGCACATTGAGCATGCGAAGTGGCGGTGAGCAGAACTCTCCTTTTCTGAATCTACTGAGGATCAAAGCAGCAATTGTGATGGGAATTCTGTGGGTGCCACCTTTTGGAGCCCACGGGCAGTTAGGATGGAAATCTGACTGGTTTCATAACTGAGGTGCACTGAGAAGCAATCAACGGGTCGGTCCTGGCCAGTCCTGGGGAGGTCTAAGTGGTGGTCTTTGGGATAACCTTTGGCCTTATGGATTTGGACTCTTAAGTTAGAAGAGCCTACCATTTCAGATGCAATCACTTTTGGACATGCTTTTGCAGACAGTCCTTAATGCTGAAAACACAGAGAATGGGTAATTCAAGAGGCCTTTCTTTTAAAATAGACTTTTGTGACCCACTTATTGTAAGGTATTGCAAGGTCACTTTGCGTGTGTCATAAAGTTGACTTCCTTATTGGTTGAAGGTCACAGGAGTAGTGGTTTGCGTTTGATGGAAATAGCTACAACTGTGTCCCTTCCTGCTTTTTACTTTTTTCTTTTGCTTTTTCTCGGCACGTGGTTTTCTCCACCATTACTTCTGCACAAAGACGTCTTCTGTTCATCCTGAACATTTTTAAAAAAAAAAAAATGCAGAATTTTATGTGACTGCTTTTTTGCCTCACAATTATGCTGTGAATTTTACAAAAATTTATTTTCTTTTTTGATAATTTATTGTACCAAAGCTGTTTTTATAGCACATAGATGTCTGTAACCAATAATGTAGCAGTTCTGCACTTTGACACAAGGTGTAACTAGACCATTTTTAAATGTCAGTTGAAAAATTATGGCTGTACTATTGCTTAAACAAAACTGGAACTGTTGTTGAATTCATAGCCAATACATTTACAGCAATCTGTGTACTGAAGATAATAGATTGACATCTACTTGGAGACTATAACATCTGTTACATTATCAATGTGTTCAGGCTTCTGAAAGTTAAAAGGGACACTAGATCCAGAAGCTATGAAACCAGCAGTTGATTCTTGTATTCCTTATTAACAAAATTGTAAACTTGAAGGCAAAGACCTTGATTGCATGAACAGGTCCAAAAAAATAATAGGCTGAGTAAAGCAAAACCCTCACGGGAGACCTGAGGTTAGCAGGCTGTATTTAACAGGTGCCTAATTTTTGGGTAACGCTGCCTTAATATAACACAGTCAGCTTGGCAGTTGCAAAATTTATGGGCCCATCCAAGAGATTTTTTTTTGTTTTGTTTTGTTTTTGTTTTTTTTTTGTTTGGTTTTTTTTTTTTGGGGGGGGGAAAAGGCAAAAAAAATTTAAAAAAGCTGCGTGAGGAAAAAAACCTTGGTGAAGGAATGAAGGTGAGTTCCTTGATTGCCCATCCCAGATGAACAGTGTCACCCATCCTCTCTTACAGAAGCAGTGATCTACCTCTGCCAGTAAGCCCTTGGAAAAGTTCATTTTAGCAGCAAATGGTCAATTCCATGCGGCCAAGTTGTTTTTTCAGTCGAAAAGGTGGAATTTTTTAAACTCACAGTGGCAACACAGCAGCTGACTACTGTGTGCATGGGAATGAATCCTTGGGATTAGCTTTTTTCTGTAAATCATGGTTTTCTTAATCAAATATTTCTTTTTGTACTGACACATCAACCTTGTGGATGAAAGCAGATTTTTTTCCCCCCCGCCGTTTTTTTTGGGTTTTTTTTTTTTGTTGGTTTTCTTTTGAAGCTCAGTTATTCAGAGAAGTTTATGGGATTTGGAAGGCTGTCACCTTAGAAAAGAATGCTGAGTTTAGCAATATCAAATAAAAGGAATCCAGTTCTTACTGCTGTCTAGGAATATAAGGGTAATACGGAATCTGGGTAACACCACGCGCCACCCCTTAGCAAGCGCCAAAAAAACCCCACCAAACCTAAAGCAGTTCAAAGAAATAACCTCTACATCAAGAAGAAAAAAAAAAAAATCATAAAATCCAGTGCTTCTGCATACTGTGTTATGTTACAGTCCAGTTTTGTGTGCTTTACTACACAGTTTGGTTACAGGACTTCTGTGCATTGTAAACATAAACAGCATGGAAAAGGTTAAATACCTGTGTTCAGATTGTAAGATCTAGTCCGGACTTGCTGTGTATATTGTAACGTTAAATGAAAAGACAAGCCCTTTGTATTATAGTCATGCAGTCTTATGTATGATAAACAGTTGAATAATTTGTCCTCAGACTCTTTACTGTGCTTTTTAAAAAGGAAAAAAAAAAAAAAAAAAAAAGAAGAAAAAAAGAGAGTAATTTAAGAAAAAAACAAAGAAAAAATGTAAAAGTAGTAAGTCTTCCTATGCAATTAACCTACTCCAAGCCATGGTATGGTAGGTATAATTATACTATATGTAAATATCAGATACATTGAAACAGACTTAAAAATATGAAAGTAAAAGTTGGAGGCGTAACAGCTAATTTGGAGTTTTTAATTGAAAACCAGCGAGGTCTGCAAATCACTGATGTGTGAACACAGCTCTGCTCAATTCTCATGGACTGTGCTTGTAGTTTGAGTTCTTTAATCCTCATCTCTTAGTCTGAGTGTTCTGATGTGCTCTGCATCTTCCTCCCCATCCCAGGGGAGCTGGTTTTGAGGCCGTGGAATGGGATTTTGGGACTGGCCTGCCATTATCCCAAGAGCCCAGCCCAGTTTCTCCTGCATCACCAACTCCCTGGCTGTGGGTGCAGTAGGACCTAGTTTGGAAAAAGCTGATTTTCCTGTAGGTTCTGCCAGGTGGGAGGAGCTTTCCGTGTCTCTGGAGTGATTCAGCCAGGTTATTTCCAGGCTCCCAGTCCTCCTTCAGCTCTGGGACTGCTGAGCTACAGCTGGTGGCCACCAGAGCCTGGCAGAACAACGAGTAACAACTCCAGTTTGAAACTCTTCCACGTAAAAATATGTTCACTTGATGAACCTCCTTAAATCCTTTAACTGTAAAGCTCTTATGGCTCTTCTGAAACCTCAGATGTTTTCAAACCCGTTGTAAAAGCTGGAATTGCTGCACACAGCCCCTGGGAGTGCTGCCAGTCCTGCGGGGTGTGCAGGAGGTGCAGGTACATCCTTGGACCTCTCACTCGGTTCCTTGTCTGCTTATCCCTGCCAGGATTGCAGTTTTCAACCTTTCAGCCTCAGTTCTTTGCATTAAAGGATTGTAAATTTAGATGATTCTCCATCCTGATTGCTCAGTCCTTGGGGAATGGCTGCTCTGCCAGGATTTAGGATTCCATCCTGTAAGTACTGTGGTGTCTGCAGGGGCCTGGATGCCACAAGTCTTGGATTCACCTGGAAATGTGACTTCATCTCCATTATTTATCACTCTGCCATCCTTGTTTTCATCACACCATCCATATGCTTATACTTTTCACTGGACAACCGAAAAAGACTTTTGAAGATCCTCTGTGGAAGAATTGCACAGAGAATCCCATCAGGATTCCGCAGAGAATCCCATCAAGAATTCCAAGAAGCCCATCAGGAACATCTTTCCTAATGAGGGAATGAGTGCAAACTCCAGCCTGGTGACACAGAACATGTGTTGGTTTATAGAACAAATTTATTCCAGTAAGATCAGTGTGGAACTTCTGGATAGAAAGGAAATGTCTTTCTGGTCAAAAATACACAAGGAAGTGGCTGCAGAGTAGAGGTACTGCTGAGAGTTGATCTCCTGAGGGTAGCTGGTGTTTAGCCTGACTTTTAGATAATTTATTTATTGGAATTCTCTCAGGGGGGCCCTTTTGGCTCTGCACAAGTCCCTGCCAGGAGGGGACAGCCGGGGGGGTCGGGCTCTGCTCCAGGGAACAGGGACAGGAGCAGAGGGAACGGCCTCAGGCTGGGCCAGGGCAGGCTCAGCTGGGACAGCAGCAGGAATTTGCCCATGGAAAGGGTGCTCAGGCCTTGGCAGGGGCTGCCCAGGGAGCTTTGCAGTGCCCATCCCTGCAGGTGTCCCCTGGAGGTGGCACTGAGTGCTCTGGGCTGAGGACAAGGTGGCCATGGGGCACAGCTGGCACTCCATGGGCTGGGAGGGCTTTTCCAGTCTTAGAGATCCTGGGATTCTGGGATATTTTACTTGGAATGATTCATGTTCAAGTGCACAATACCTGGCCAGCAAAGCATATGTTCCATATTTCTGTTTTTTTGTGGGGTTCTACAGGAACAGCTTCATGTTGGGAATTTGCAGTTGGTTTTTAGTTTTCCACCTCCTGATGGCTGTTGAGCTGTTCCTTCCTCACTGATGAAGATGCCTTGATTTGATTTCAGCAGTTCTCCATAAGAGCCCTGTCAAATTTATGGGATCTGCCTACACCTGAGGGGGTTTGTAGTTGCTGCTCATTATCTTTTATGGTTGATACTGTGGAGCTTCAGAGTTGATCACAGCTGGGGTTGTTCAGCCTGGAGAAGGCTCCAGAGAGACCTCAGAGCTCCTTCTGGTACCTAAAGGGGCTCCAGGACAGCTGGAGAGGGACTAGGGACAAGGGATGGAGGGACAGGACACAGGGAATGGCTTTCAACATTAAGGAGCTGGATTTATGTTATAAGGAAGGCATTTTTTACCATGAGTGGTAAAACACTGGCAAAGGTTGTGGCTGCCCCTGGATCCCTGGCAGTCCCCAAGGCCAGGCTGGACACTGGGGCTGGAGCAGCCTGGGACAGTGGAAGGTGTCCCTGCCATGGCAGGGGTGGCACTGGATGAGCTTTAAGGTCCCTTCCAATGCAAAGCTTTCTTTGATTCTGTTAAAAATGGGTTAAAAACTTCTCAAATTTGTTGTTGTGTGATCACTGAGTCCTGCTGAGCACTGATTCATGAATCTCTTGCAAAATCACAGGAATTTTAACAATTTCTTGAAACTTCAGGTTTTATGGGTATTGCTTGTGGTGTTGAGTAATAGAAGAGGAGCATAGCTAAGGCAGGAGAAATTAATAACCAAATCCCCCTCCTGTAGGCCTCCCCTTGAGAAAGGAGATGCATTTGATGGATGTTGATTGTCCAAAACCAGGGAGTTAATGATTGGAAAATGATATATGGAAAAATCAAATGTTTGTTCTAAAGAAATTAATGGAAGATCTCAAGCAGAACATTTTAAAAATGTCTTTCTTCAGGATCTCTCTTCCCCTTCCCCGGCTGGGGACATCTTTACCACTGCCTGTCAGTTTCCAAGCTCTCTCTTTTCCTTCAGATTTTCCTGCCAGCCAGCTCAGGCAGGAATCCAGGACTCCTTCCCATCAATGTCAGCAGCTGGTGGATGGAATTGATAATTCTGAGACTGCAGGGATGATGGTGATGATGGGATGATGAT
Organism: Pyrgilauda ruficollis; assembly: GCF_017590135.1. Taxonomy (NCBI): domain Eukaryota; kingdom Metazoa; phylum Chordata; class Aves; order Passeriformes; family Passeridae; genus Pyrgilauda; species Pyrgilauda ruficollis. The sequence continues at coordinate 564,756 of NW_024530377.1, forward strand.
GATGATGATGGTGATGGAGTTCCTTTTGCCCAGGACAGGAAGAAAGTCTCGTCCTGATCGGAGCACATTGAGCTGAACTCAGCAAAGCCTTTCCTAATTTGTACTCAAAGGAAAGTCCCATTTTGGAGACCTTTGGAGTCAAGAATAACCTGAGAGAATTCAACCACAGAATCATGGAATGTCCTGAGTGGGAAGAATCCACAGGGATCCCCCATCCCAGCTCCTGGCCCTGCCCAGACCCCCAACAATCCCAATCCCTGGCAGCACTGTCCAGATTCTCCTGGAGCTCTGGCAGCCTCAGGGCTGTTCCCATTCCTTGGGAATTAAATTCTGAAAACTTGAGTGTCACAAGTGACCTGAGAGGAGAAATCCAGGAATCTCAGGAGGCAGGGCATGGAAAAGCAGAGATGTCCCAAGAGTTCCTTCATGGGAACAGTGATGGAGTTTTGTCAGAAGTCCAACATTGCCATTTTAGAAGAATTTTAATGCCCTTTTCATTTGGTTTTAAGTTGAAGCTGTAGGTCATTTCCCTCTTCAGGAACACTTCAGAGTCTTTTCTCCCCCTTTCCTAAATTCCTGTCCTTTCTCAGTGCTTCTCCTTCCCCTTCCCTGTTTTCCACTCTGACCCTTTTCCCATTTCCTACACTTTTTCTTCCTTTTCACATTTCCCTCCTTTTCCCATCTTTCAGCTTTGAATTTTCCCTCTACTTTTCTTTTTTCCCCTTTTTTCCATCTCTGCCTTTCCCTTCTTTCCCCACTGCTTTTCTCTTCTTTCTCTGCCCTGTTGCTTTCCCAGTCTTTCTGCTTTTCCTTCTACCTGTATTGCTTTATTCTCTTCCTCTCTTTTCACAGTTTTCCCTGTGCCTTCCTTGCTTTTGTTTTCCTGCCATTCTTCCCCTGCTTTTTCTTGCTCCCATCCCCTGCTCTTCCCTTCCTCTTCCCCTTTTGGTTTCCTCCCAATTCTTTCCCCCTCTTCTTGGTGCTTTCAGATTTTTCCCTGCTTTGACTTTTCCTCCCTTCCTTTGAGTTCTCTTCCATTATTTTTTCAGGATCTTTCAACCTCTCTTTATTTTCACCCCCTCTTTATTTTCATTAATCTTCCCTGTATTTTCTTTTCACTTCCCATCTTTCCTGCTTGGTTTTTTCCTGCCTGTCTTTCCCCCTTCCTTTGACACCCTTGATTTGCATTTGCTTCCCCCCCACTTTGCCTTCCCTTTAGATTTTTTCCCCTTCTTCTTTCCAATCTTTCCTCTTTTCCCCTTTTTTCCCCCATTATTTACATATTTTTGGGTGCTTCTGTGCTTCCTTTCCTCACTTCAGTGCTTTTCAAATTTCTTTCCCCTTCCTTATCCACTTTTTTCCAAATGTTTTCCAGGTGCATTTCTTCTTCCTTTTGCTCATTTTTCCATCCCCTCCCTGGTTTTCCCTGCTTTTGACTTTTTCCATTTTTTCCCATCTCTTCCATGCTTTTTCTGGGTAATTTAATTTCTTTTCCCCCCTCTTCCTTCCTTGCCTTTTCATTGCTTTTTTATTCTTATAATTTCCTTTCTTTTCATGCTGTTATTCCCACTTCCTATCCTTTTCAATACTTAAGTGACTTTTCTCTGATTTTCAGGTCCTTTCCTTGCTTTTTCCTTTCCTTTTCCCTACTTTTCCTTTCCCATTCCCACTTAATTGACTTAATTTTCACTGATTTTTCAGGTATTTTCTTTCTTCTCCCCTCTATGAAAAGATTTCTTTTCATAACCCTCTTGATTCCCTTCTTGATCTTTCCCTGCTCGTTTTTCCTTTCCCTGCTCCTTTTCCTTTTCCTTTTCTTTTTCCTTTTCCTTTCTCTTTTCCTTTCCCTTTTCCCCTTTCTTTTTGATCCTTTTAACTCTTCCTGCTTATTTTCACTCCTGTGCAGGTCTTTTTCTCCCCCGTCCTTGTCTTTATTCTCACTTCTGAGGAAGGAAAGAACATCCCTTTTTTGTGTGTGTGCTTTTTTCCCCTATATAATTCTAACTAGATTCTACTGGACCTTTAAATTCTCCATTAATACTTTTTAGTTCTCTTTCAACTATTTCCTCATTTTCTGTTTAGTTTTTTGTCTTTATAACCTTCTGTTTTACAGGTTTGAAAATGGTTGAGAGAACTTTTCTCCCCAAATTGGAAATTTCCTAAGGAAAAAGGGTTGCCCAGGGAAAAATCTTGCAAATTCCAATCTGTCCTAGTGCAAAGCAGAACTGTAATTTTCTCTCCTGGGAAGTGCTGAAGTCCAGATTTTCTCATTTTCTGTATCCTCAGCAGACATTTGGGAAGAGGGTGATGGCAAATCCCAGAAATGATGTGGCAAACTGGGACAAAGTTCATGAAAGCTGAGAAGCCTCCCTTGGACTGGAATTCAGGGAATGGCATGTGGGATATCTGCAGCTCCATGGAAAGGACTCAGAGAAGAAAGGATGAAGGGAATGGAAAAGCTCTCCTGGATGGAGACTTGAAGGCAAAAACCTTGATTGCATGAACAGCTCCAAAAATATAATAGGCTGAGTAAAGCAAAAGGTTAGGCTGTGTTTAACAGGTGCCTAATTTTTGGGTAGCTTTGGAAAGACTCAGGCTGATTATTTAATGAGAAAAGACAAAAATACCCCTGTAGAAATTAAAAATATACCTGATATTTATATTGGTATTTACACCTGGTATTTATATCAAACCTTCTGCACAACTTTGTCAGGTGAAATTGTTTTGCTTGAAAAGTTGAAATGGAATGGAATTTTTGAGTGGGAAAATCCAAATTCTTCCATGTGATGTAACTCGCTGCCATGAGTCCCGCTGGATCCACTGGGAAAGCATCACAGAGCTGATAGATGGATAATGATAAATCAGAATTAACACACTGAGGAGAATACCCCTCAGCCCTGGGGGCATCAATCCCAATTACTGAAGGTCAGGAAAAATTTCTTGGCTACTTCCAGGCACAAAAATCTGCTTGAACCATCCTTGCTGCCTGTGGAATTTGGTGCTGCTGTGGCTGGGGAGGAGATGCCACAGCAGATCCCGTTCTGTGTCCGTGTAAGGGCTCCCAGGGCTGTCCTGCAGCTTCTCCCTCATCCCAAATCCAGCCCCAGCCTCAGCTGCAGCCCAGAAAAAGCTCCTTGTGTCTCTTGAGCTCTGGCCAAACTCCCACAGCTGGGAGCTGGGGCAGGCATGGTTTAAAATCCAACCAAGGATTTAGGAGGGGTAATAGGAGAAGGAGGAAAAAGCAGATCTGAGCAGGGCCATTTCTCCCAACTTGTTTTTCCTCAAGTTTGGAAAAATTCTGAGCAGTAACTCCCCATCATTATCTGAAATAAACTTCACTCTGCCTGGGTGAAAGGGCCTACTTGAAAAACATTAAAAATATTGAAGCTGCAGTGGGTTCTTGACACATCTGACATGGTCTGTTGGGGTCTAATTTTAGCTGCTGCTCTGCCAGCCCTCAGCACTCCCAAATTCTGAGCCTATCTTTAGAAGCAGCAGCCTTCCAAATTCTGATGGGCCTCATGCTTTGCATTGAGGCTGCAGAAGTTAAGGCCAATTAAAACAAGTGCCTCAGCATTCATTCTTTTCACTCTCAGTTGGTTTAACTTCACTTTAAGGTGTTGTTTTAAAAGGAAAATGGAAATTAAATGTGGTTTGGCCTGGGACACTGATGGTGCATTTATTAACTGGGATGATGTTGGTTTAATCCCACACACCCTGGTGGGACTTCCCTTTAAGTATTAATTTAGAAGAAGGAGAGAATATTTATCTGTGCCTTCATCCAAAGGTGGGCAGCAGGATTGGGATTGGGATTGGGATTGGGATTGAGATTGTGCCCAGCACAGGTGAGAGCCCACCTGAGAGCTGCCCCAGCCCTGTCCCAGCACAGGAGGAGCTGGAGCTGCTGCAGAGAGCCCAGAGGAGGCTCCAGGATGAGCAGAGGGATGGAGCAGCTCTGCTGGCAGGAAAGGCTGGCACAGCTGGGATTGTTCAGCTGCACAGGAGAAGCTTTGGGCTGAGCTCAGGGTGGCCTTGCAGGGCCTGAAGGAGCCCCAGGAAACCTGGAGAGAGACAATTTCCAGGGGATACAGGGACAGGACACAGGGAATGGCTTCACACTGAAAAATTACAGGTTTAGATCAGAGAATGATGAAAAATTTTCTCCCTGTGAGGGTGGGGAGGCCCCTGGATCCCTGGCAGTGCCCCAGGCCAGGTTGGACACTGGGGCTGGAGCAGCCTGGGACAGTGGAAGGTGTCCCTGCCATGGCAGGGGTGGCACTGGATGGGCTTTGGGGTCCCTTCCAACCCAAACAATTCCATGATTCCGTGAAAGGAAATGTCTTTGGACACTTTTCCTCGTGGGGAGAGTAAATTCAGGTGTGTGCAGCCCCTTCCCTGTGCTCTGGAGCAATGGTGACCCCTGATTTTTGTGTCAAGGCTCTGTTTCTTGACAATGAAGCTTCAAACAAACTCCTTCACTTTTTCTGAGTTCCAAACCCTGCTGCAAAAATCTGTGATAAGGGAGCTTTTTATAAAGGATTGTTTCAGTCTTGCATCTTTTGGTTCTGTTGGAATGATTTCTCTTTTGGGCACAAACTCACCCAGCAAATAAGACAAATTATTACAGTTCTGCTGGATGGATGCCCCTGCTCCTTCTCTGTGGGAACAGGGAATGTGCTGAGGAGTTTGTGACTTATCTCAAATAAGAGACAAAGGAAAAGCTCACAAGACTCTGCTGAAGAAACAAAAAACCCAGAGTCCAAACCCAGAGTTCTGGATTTTGTCTGGGTCTACCATGGGCAGAGAAACTTCACAAGGCTGAATTCCACAACTTAGGAAAACCAAAAAGATGTTTTGATGTTCATTAGGGAATTTTAAAAGCTCCAATGCAGCAAAAGTGGAATTTGTGCTGTTTCTGGGGCAGGAAGGCAGAAGTTCTAACTCAGACCATGATGCATCAGCAGAAGAGAATTCCAGGAGGGGAAGCCACACTTGATGGATCAGATAAAGTGCAGAGGCTGCAACTGTCAACACAGAAATAACTGAGAGTGGATTTGAGGTAAGAGATACGAAGGAGAAGCGGCTATTAATAATGAGAGACATGGGAAAAATCCCCCAGCCACCCTGGGGGGAAACCTGAGAGCACAAATGCTGCTGGAAGGAGCTGTAAAAATAGCAAAGGCATCTTTGCAGGGGATGCTTCTCAGTCCTGCCACTGCAGGAATGGGATACAAAATGCAGCTTTCTAGAGCTGGAGGTCCCTTAGCAAGTGAAGGTTTCTGGAGCTGACCAAGCCCAGAGCAGAGGAAAAACCTTGGAGAAACAGCTGAGCTGCTGTATCAGGTGACTGGATTTGATCCAGGGTCCAGAGCAGGAGCACTTGGACACATCAGTCAAGAGTGGAACGTGACAGGAGGAGAGTGGAGGGGATAAAGCTCAAAGAAAGTGAAGAATTTAAGGGAGCCACAAAAAAGAAAGGAATAAAACCCTTATGAAATCCATCCACCCTTCTCATGCAATTCTGATTTTTAATAGGCGAGGACAGGGGTTTTTCCTGAGATAGGATGAGGATATGGAGGAAAAAAAAAAGAGTGGAAAAGGGAGCACCTGGCTGGTCTGGGTGGTATGAGGGATCTTTCCATGAAATACAGCTGAAGGAAGAGTCTGGCTGAGAGTTCCCTCTTTTCTTCCCATCTCTGTGCATGATTTGAGCCTCTCTGACTGATTTGCACTTTACAGGAGAAACATTTACCAAAAAACCCCCACTTTCCTCTCCTTTTCAGTATTAATATAAAAATCCAGGCTGTCAGGGAGGAGGTTTGGAATCTCTGGGATTGTTCAGGAGGAATGGGGATGAGGCCCTTGGGGACAGGGTTTGGGGTGATGCTGCTGGGGCTGGGGTGGCACTGGGTGATCCTCTAGGACTCTTCCCACCTTGATGATTCCATGTGAAAATGGTAAATTGTGAACCAGTGGTAGCATGGACACTTCCAAGTACTCCAAATCTTAAGACATTTAGAGGAAAACATCAATTTTCATGGATCAGAAGAAAACCAACATTAAAAATCCCCCTAGAAATGAATTGTTCCACGTAAAATCTCCTCGCGTTTCCTGCTGTTTACTGAGAATAACCAGGACGTCTCCAAACCATCAACATTTTCTTTCTTTTGCTGTTGTTGCTCCAAATAAACCAAATTTACCTGGAATGATTCCAGCCAGCTCCTGCTCCTTGCACAACCTCCTCCCTCAGGGGCTGATCCCAGGGGAGCAGCCTGGCCTGGGATGGGGCTGGGATTGCTCGGAGGGGAGCACAGCAGCAGCTCTCAGCCCACGCTGCTCCAAGAACTCAGGGATGTGTCATCACCAATCCAGAAGGGTTTGAGGCCACCCCACAGCGTGCTGAGCAGCTCTGGTGGCACTCCAGGCTCTAATTTGGGAAAGGAATCCCTGCACGCCCCTGACCTCAACGCACGACTCCGCTCCTGAGCCCGAACACCAAATTTCCTGATTTGGTGTCACAACAACTTCAGTTCCCAGAGGAGAAAAAGAAAAAACCCAACCAAACAAACAGAATTCAAACACTGATTAAAATGTTGCTTTCTTGTTCTTCTTCCAGCACATTTTAGCAAAACATTCAACAGCAACATCACTGTGTTAATGCAAATAACACGTTCCTGGTTTTGGAGGGTGTGGGTTCATGATTTCTTTGTATAAAGGCAACTTTTCCCTGAGTTCTGTGCAAGATGATAATTTTCCCTGAAAGGTTAGTGATTCTTTTTGTCATCTCTGTCCCTTTTCCAGGAGTTAACTTATGGGATGTAAAATTTGGGGTGAAGGGATTCATAATCTGTTGACATCATATAAAACTATATCTGAGTGCACTCAGCTCTTTAATAGCAGCAGGGGACTGAATAATAGAAAATTCTCTTTCTCCTCTTCTTTTTTTCCATACAAAAAAAAAAATCTCAGAGCCTGATTTTCAGTTTTTTATATTTTATATGTATTAGACCTCAGGTGTAAGGCTTGGTTTGTGTTTTAATGATTCATAATCCCAGACTTGAGGGATTTTTTTGGCACACAGAATTTGCTCAAATTCTTACCCATTTTTCATGATTTTTAGCAAGAACAGTTTGAATCCAATCATTTAATCTGAATATTCAGTGTAGAGGGGACGTGGTGCAGTGTTTGACCTCCACTCTTATGGAATCACAGAATGGTTTGGCTTGGAAAAGACCTTAAAACTCATCCAGTCCCAGCTCCCTCCAGTTATTAATTTTTAAATATTATTTTAGCCCCCAGCTTTGTCTGCTCTGTCAATTTCTGATTATCAGGATGCCAGCTCCAGGTTTCTCTCCAATCCATCTTTGCCTTGTCCAGTGCTCCCCCCTAGTTCAGATAAAGTTCAACCTCTGGCCTGGCAATTCTTACACCAAGCAAACTTCCAAATAATCCACAATCGTCAACGTTTGGAAAAAGCTGAAAAGCAGCCAGAATTTTGGAGAACAAAAGAAACAACTCATGGAAAACAAAAAGGAATTTTACTTTTGGGGGTTTTTTTCCCCTTTAATTTCCTTCCATCCCTGCCCATGGAAGGGCTCCTGGCTGATCCCTCAGGGAGTTTTGGTTCTGTCTCCTCCTTTTCTCCCGAGGGAAATAAAGCTCAAAGAAAGTGAAGAATTTAAAGGGAGCCACAAAAAGGAAAAGAATAAATAAAACCCTTATGAAATCCATCCACCCTTCTCATGCAATTCTGATTTTTAACAGGCAAGGACAGGGGTTTTTCCAGTCTTTGAGACAGGATGAGGATATGGAGGACAAAAACGGGTGGAAAAGGGAGCACCTGGCTGTGTGGGTTTGGTGACATTTTCTACAGCACAAACACTCTCCACATCTCCCTCCTGCTCCTCCCTCAGCAGTGCCACCTCCCCGTGCTGCCCCTTGTCCCCTGCTCTCCCTGGAGCAGAAGGGATGGGAGAGATTCCCTGCGGGAAAATCCTGGGATGCTCCTCTGTGTGCCCCAGCTTGGTGTTGGAGCCTTTGGAACACCAAAGCTCCTGGAACACTCAAAGCTCCTGGAACACCCAACCTTCTGGGACACCAAAGCTCCTGGAGCCTCTGGAAAACCAAAGCTCCTGGAACACCAAACCTCCTGGAGCCTCTGGAACAACCAACCTCCTAGAACATCAAACATCCTGGAACGCCAAACCTCCTGGAGCTTTTGGAACACCAAAGCTCCTGGAACACCAAACCTCCTGGAACCTTTGGAACACCAAAGCCCCTGGAACACCAAAGCTCCTGGAGCCTCTGGAACCCCCAACCTCTTGGAACACCCAACCTCCTGGGTGTTCCCTCCCTCTGGGTTTCTGCAGTGGCAGCTCCTGGAGATCTTCCCTCTGGAGCTGCTCCTGCAGCTTTTCCTCAGGGGATTTCTCTCCAGAGTGTGCGCTGGGGGAGCTCCTTTGTTCTCCTGGATCCCTTCTCTCCTCCCCACCCATCCCCATTTCTGTCCCACCCCATCCTCTGACATGGGGAAAACTCAAATCCTTCTCTCTGCTCCTCCCTTTTCTGTTCCTACAGCTCCACTCGGACTCAAGGCCCAGAAATTTAAATGGAGTTTATATTTAAATGCCAATTTCTCAAATTTCATTATAAATGAAAAGTGTAAATTATCAAAAGTGTTCTTTTCTTCCTCCTGTTTCTCTTCTGCATTGGAGAGTAACTCTCCATAAATAATAAACGTCATAGTTTTATGTATAGATTTTGTTTTCCTCCTTGAAACTTCTACTTTTTTAGTGACTGTTACAAAAACCTTAATAATGGTATTCACTGATATTGAAGCCTTATCTAATTTAACAAAAATTCTGCATTACTGCCTTTACTCCTCATATTGTTCTGTAATCTCTGCGTCTCTTTGTAGCTGAGATTTGTCTGCTAAGGGAAATTTATCTAAATTAGCTGCTGGAATAATTTGAAGTGGATTTGTTTGATTGCACAGAATCAGTTTGTGGCACTTCACTCAAAATTTCAACAGCTTCAATTCAGTTTATCCCACTCCAAATAATGATCAAATAAGGTTTAGAGTTCATTCTTATGGGCTTTTCAGAGGTAAATTCTAAAGAATTTTGACAATGAGGAGCAGGGATGTGGCCCAAAGAATGGGCAGGATTTAGTGCAGGACAAGGACCAAGGACAAGGGACAAGGGGTGGAATAAAAGGCTGAGTTCTCATTGAGAAAATGAGTTTGGATAAATTAAAATTCTCCCAATTATAAAGCACAATTAAAGACATATTTTGTCATTCGAAAGCTTATTGTAGTGTTACATGATAATCTGCTGGTGCAACATTTAGAGGAGGTATAAAGAGAAATAAACATTGATATAATGTGAGAAAAAGCTTCCTGAAACTGTGCAGAAGCAGTTATCAAGATGTCCCAGAGACTGAGATAATCTCATTTTAAAGTGGGGAAATCATTTTCCTAGAACCCATTTTTACATATTTTTTTCTTTCATTGGCTCTCAAAATACATTACTTTATGTGCTTTTTAAATGGAATATTCTGATCTTTACCCAATGCCAGTTGTATTGGAATTATTTCTGCCTCATATCTGCTCTTACCTGGCAGGACAGGGCCAGGGACAGCCAGGAGGTGACCACACCTTCCCTGGAAAATCAGGAATTTTCATGGTTCTTGTTTATTTACTGCGATGATTTGAGCAAATACTGTTTTATGACTTTATTCCTAAACTTCTCTGTGAGTATTTTAAGGCAGATACAATTTCCTAAGTTTCTAACCTAGTCCTGTTAATATTCAACTTCTGGGATTCAGGCAGAAATGCAGAAAAAATGAGTTTGATATTTAGTTATACATTATTATTTCTTACCCTTCTGGGAATGAGTTTTTCTTTTACATTGTTTTCCCCTCTTCCCTTTCTCTTTTTTTTTTCATTTTTCCTTTTTCCCTTTCCCCCTCCTCCATTTACCCTTTATTTCCTTTTGGTTTTTCCTTTTTTCCCACTTTTCCACTTCTCCCAATCTTTCCATTTTCCTTCTCCCCCCTTTCCACTTTTCCTCTTTTTCCCTTTTTCCCTTTCCTTTTTTTTTTTGCAATTTTTCTCTTTTTTTCCCCATTTTTCTTTTTTTCATTTTCTCCCTTTTCTGCCTTTTCCACCCTCCCCCTTTTTTCATTTTCATTTTCTCCCGTTTTAAATTTTCCTCCTTCTCCCCCCTCCTTTGCCTTTTCTCTTCCTTTTTTCCTCTTTCTCCTTACCCCCATTTTTTCCCCTCTTTTCCCCTTTTTCCTCCTCCACTTTGATAATTTGTACCCTGCTGGGTGGAACCTGCCAGGCGAGGAAGGAGACGTGGTTTGAACATCTGCAATTCCATATTTAAGATAATCCAAGACTAAAAAACTCTCCCTGAGTCAGTTCCAGCAGGAAGTTGAGCCCCCACTTCCTAAATCCCAAGTGGGTCCTTGACATTTTGGTCCAAACCCTTCCCAAAATCCATTTTTTTTTGAGGAAAATGTACAGAATGTCAGACTGGGAATAGTTTAATTTTATCTGTGATCAAAGTCTGGCAGTGACTGACTCATTGTAAGAACAGATTTCTTCATTTCCAGATATCTCCAGCAGTGTATTTTAATAAAATAACAGAAATTAATGCTTATTCCATTTTGCAGCAGGAAAACTGATTTAATTTGATGCCTGAATTTGTTCATTATCTGCAAAGTTGAGCAAAAATGGGGTTTTTTTTTCAACTTATTTCAAGCAAGTCTCCAGATGAACAAAACATTTGTTCTCATAGCAAAATGCTTCATTAATTTATTTTGGAAATGTGAGGGGGAAGAAAACCCTGTGAATGGAAAATTCTGATCTGTGAAGTGCTGGGATTTAATTTTTGGGAATTTTTCTCTGAGACAGTTCACTGGATTGATCTTGTTTTAATTATCAGTTCTAATCCACAGATTCCTCAGTAGTTAATAATTAAAGAACTGAAATAAATTACTTTTTTACAAACCTAGAAATACTCTTGGAAGGTCACGTTTTTATGGCCGTGCAGATTTTTGGCAAATCAGTCAGAACTGACACAAAGAGAGAACAAACACTCCCTAAAAAGGAAAATGGAATTTATTATTTAAATTTTATGAAATAAAACCACACCCACACTTTTCTCTGCCAGTTTCCTGAGGAATTTCAGTGTCATTTTTGGTGACAAAGGGAAGTTGGAGTCTTGAAGAGGCCAAATGATTTTTGTGCATTGAACAGCTCCCTCTTTCTTTTGAATCCAGGGAGTTTGGAAATGATGGCATCTCTCTTGGAGTTACTTTCCTGCATTTCACAAGGGGAAAAAATTCTTTGTGGGGTTGAAATTACAAATTTTCTCCCTTGTCTGTCCTCGTCATGGAGATTCCATGGTGGTGATTTATCCAGCCAATGATTTTAAACAATAAATTTGGTCGTGCTTTATTTAATGTATTTATTAATAGGAATTCTGTGGTGATGATTTGTCTGGCCAACATTTTTAAGCAATAATATTGGTCATGCTTTATTTAGTATATTTATTAATAGGAATTTTGTGCATATCAGAGAAATGACACATTAAGCTGCAAAAAGTGGCTGAGCATGGCTGAGCTCTGAACTCCTGATTCCACTGGCCCTGCCCTGTGTCCAGGAATCCTGTCGGCTTCATCTGTGGACTTTGCACTCGTTTTTATTCCTCCTTTCCAGGAATCTTTTGGATTTCCATCCCTGGCAGTGCCCAAGGCCAGGTTGGACACTGGGTCTTGGAGCAGCCTGGCACAGTGGAAGGTGTCCCTGCCATGGCAGGGGTGGCACTGGATGGGCTTTAAGGTCCCTTCCAACCAATTCCAAGTGATTTTGGGAAGAGCTGGTCCATGTTCAGCGTTCCTGAGGAGCACGAGCAGAGACTCAGGAGACAGCTCCATGATCCCACCCAGCTGAACCAAGAATGTTGCTGTGAAAAGGAAATAACTTCCCCCACTGTCTGAGCGAGATTCCTTGGAGTGACTCCAAACTGTGACAGTTTGGGCTCCCCAGCCCCAATCTCACTGATCCCCTCAGATTAGAGACTTCTCATTGTGATATCATCATCTTCTTTTTTAAAAATGCTATTTTAAATTTGATCAGAGTTACATTTTGGGAAGATTTGGGAAGATTAAAGAGCTGTTGTAGGGATGTGATGCTCCAGTGAGGGATTTGGGACATGATGATGGGGAAGTGGCCAGGGAAGGAGACTGTGAGGATCCATCCTGGTGAGCCAGGAACGCTCCTTCCCTGAGCTGGAAGGAGTCCAGAGGACTCCAATGCAATACATGAAGGAAAATTTGGTGGGATAACAGTTCTCACCAGTTTGAATTCTCCAGGAAAGTCAGTGCAAATGATTGCCTCTAATGATTTGAGGGAAACAGCTTCAGCTGCGAGTTTGGAGCTGCTACCTTTGATTTAAAAAAAGAAAAAAGGAAGAACAGTAGGGAGAGCTCTCCCCATCCCTGCCCTCTGAAAAAAAAAAAAAAAAAAACAGAAAAAAACCAAAAAAACCCTAAAAGCAGCTGATGTTACCAGAAACTCTGAAGTTCTTACTCTATGTGGATGACACGTGAGCTGGGGAGAAGGAGGGATGAGCTGTGGTTTGTAGCTGTGAATTTGCTCAGAATAGAAACCAGATTTCACACTGGTGGTGAAATAGGAAGATCCGAGTCCCTCTGGAGCTCTATTTTTGGATGTGATGTCTCTGGGCTCTCCATGGGAAACTCTTGGATCATCAACAGGCAACAAATAGGGCAGTGGAAGTGGTAAAATAACTGCACCTTTGTACTGGAATTGCCACTGGATTATAATTTCTGGAAATCCAGAGGATCTGATGAAACTGTGAGAATAAATCAGGAGAAAGAAGCTCGAGCTAAAATCAGAAAATGACTCGTGAACATCTGGCACCATCTCTCCCCTCCAAAATACCAAACCCTAGAAGTTTAAAATCCACTCAGGAAATGATTAACAAATAACAGCTTTCAAGTCTTGTCTTTAAGAATTATTTACAGCTCAAAGCTCATATTTATGCCTGCTCTCCCTGTGCTTGTTTCCAAAGGGGTGTTTGGGAGCTGAGGGAACAAGAGTGGAAGAGAAGCCAACTCCTCATGTTTTAGGTTTGATTTATGGCCTAAAAAGTGCCTGAGTGAGGTTTCAAGGTGGTTGATATTCTGAAAAGAAAGATATTTTGATGGGCAGGGCGTACCACAGCAGTAAAAATTTGATGTTTGACCAGAGCCAGAAGCTCTGGTGGTGGCTGCTAAAGGAATGTCCAGGTGCCCAAAGCACAGGAGACAAATTATGTTGAGCCTCTCATTCCCACCCTCATCAAAGAACTTGAGGAAGTGGTATAAATTCACCAATTCAAATCTGCAAAAAGCAGGAGGGACAGAGATCCCAGGTTTTCTGGGAATGACACAGTGCATCCTCCCAGGGCTGTGCTCTGCTGGACAGCCAAGATCAAACTCCAGCTGAGGAGGTGACAAACGTGGGCATTATTCCTGCCTGAGCCTGAGGAAATACCTTGATGGGTGGGCTGGGCCCAGGGAATGAGGGATTTTCCATGCTTCCATTAAAAACCCCAAAGATTTCACAGAATCCTGGAATTATAGAATTATAGCATCCTAGAATGGTTTGGGTTTGAAGGCTCCTTAAAGACCATCCAGTTCCACACCCTCTGCCAGAGGCAGGGATCCTTCCACACGCAAAGGTGAAAGTTGGGCTGTTGGGAGAATTCCAGAGCAAGGCAGCCCTTGGCAGAGGGGCTGGAGCTGTCGGTGCTCTTGTGGCAGGGTTTGTTTTTTGGGAGCAGTGGGATGTGGTTTTGGACACCCTGGGCTGAAGGGAGCTCTGATTCCAGGCCTTCCCCTTTCTAAAGAGCCCAGGGTGGTGCCCTGTGGCTGGAAACAGAACAGGGATTTCAGGAATTTCATCCTTCCCTGGTTTTGGAAGGCCTGAGTGACCTCTTTAACTCCAAGAGAGGAACATGAGCAACCCAGACTTGAAAACAAAAACTTGAAATGATCTTCAAGAGCTTTTTTTGTCCCTCCTGGGTTTGGCAGCTGCTGAATTTGTTGGGATGCTCCCATGGCTTTGGTGTTGTAGGGCAAGGAAGCAGATCAGAACAGCTACAGACACCCACCAGGACATCTGCATTCTTGGGTGATACTTCAAAATAATTTTGGTGATTTATTTTAATTCTGATAAATGTTACAAAAATGAGATTTCATAAACTTTACAGTCCGTACTACATGGATACCAAAGACAAGAAAATACAGGGGGAGAGAGAGAAAGAGACAAAACACACACACCTTAAGCTGTAAGTGCCCTATTCACAAAAATAAAGCTTACACATGCGCATGCCCCAGTGGCGGAAAGTCTCCTTTTCCGTGCTGAAGGACACAAAAAAAAGGTTTCATCAGGGCCCTGAGCTGCAACACGAATTTTCTCAACCTGCAGCAAGGACTTCTAGAGTGGCCCAGTGGGTTGTGAGAGTGAAAAGCAGGTTTATCCTCGGAGGGAAAGCTTTGCTTTCAGCTCACGCGCCGTTGGCGGGATGGGCGCGCGTGGGCTCCCCAACGCTTCCAGAGGGGCTGTGGAGCCACTTTTCCCTAAAAACCCTCAGCAGCCCTGGTGGGGAGCCACGGGGGTGGTGATGGATGGGCTGGAGCACGGGGCTGATGCTGGGCAGGAGGATGAGCTTGTGGCCAAGTGCTGTCTCCCAGAAATGTCCCAACCTTCAGTGAGCTGCCAGAATCATCCACCCAAAATCCTCATCCTGCACCATTCCTTGCATCCTGGGAAAGCCTTTTAGGGGAAAATGGTCAGTGCTGAAACCAAAAAAAACCTCTTCCCATCCAGCCTGATCTGCCCTGGTGTGCAACCCTTCTGCCCTCCTCACCTGGAGGCCCCCCCAGATCAGCCACCCTCTCTGAAAATTAGCGAGGGGCAGTTGTACCAGCAAAAAAGAAAACTAAAAAAAAAAGAAAAGAGGTGTGAATTTAATGCCAAAGCTATATCACAGTGCAAATTTTCCACCTGCCCACCAAGTTTCTCCTGAGGTTTATTTTTTTTTTCTCTTTTATTTAAACGTAAATTTTTCTGTACAAAAAAAAAGCTTCGGACTCTCTTCAGTGTTTTCTTTCTTCCCGGAGTAGGCAGGCATGAAAAAAAAACCCCAAAATTAAGGCTGCAGCTTCTCCTCCTTTGCTGGCAGAAATGCTGTTCTTGGTGGGGCTGAGCTCCCCCACTCATCGTGGAAGCGATGCGAGTCCTCTCTGCCCCGTGGATGGAATGCCCAGGGTTTTCCAGGGATTTACAACAACCAGGGAGCTATCTAAGGTGGAGAAATTCACTGAGGAATGGCTCCCCTGAGCGTGGGTGGCAGAATCCGTGCGTTCTCCTGGGAATCCTGGTGGAAGACACCCCCAGGGATGTTGTGCCCCCCGTGCCTCAGCACCAGCAAATTGCAAATTTCATGGATTCCGGCTCCACAGGAAATCCAGCTGTTTATTTCCCAGCTGAAGTAGCTAAAATCTACTGGCTGAGGTGCAACATTCATTTTTCAATGGCTTGTGTGTGGGGGTTTTTTTGTGTGGAGCAAACTACTCCACTGAAATCCCACGGGAGCAGATTCCCTGGATATTGCACATTAAGGATAACACCTCCACATGACACATGCTCGTTATATGAAGAGTACACAGGAAATTCTGGTTAGCCATGAGTTTGCCACAGCCTCAATTTTTCGGTCGAACTGCCCCCAAAAAAGAGTAACCAGGAAGGTTTTGCCTTATTTGTAAACATTTTCACAGTATGTCAGGAGTACAATTCTCTACCCTGCCCTCTCCCAGACTTATGGCTTTTTAGAGTGAGTGAAACAATCTGTTTGGCCAACAGTGAGGTACTCTAAATAGCTGCCAGTCTGGTACACTGAAGAAAATGTTATGCACTAGAAGAGTCATAGAGGGAAGGGGAAAAAAATAATAAATTAAAATCAATTTTACACTGCAAATATTTGAAGAGAAATGCCTACTCGATGGGTAGTTAGTTTTTGCATCCCAATATTTCTAGAGCTCTGTTTCTAAACCTACATTAATTACACAGCTGTGTACATTATTTAGAAGTTCTTTACTACAGTACTTTTGTACATGCGGCGTTTATTACTAAATGTAGAGAGAAATAGTTACATAAGGCATATGTACAGGGTCGTGGGGGATTGCAGGTCCCTCTGCTCACCTTCCTCTTAAAGCTGCAAGGCCCATTCCACTGTCACCCAGTCTGTGAAACTGTCCTGAAATACATAAAAACTCAGTCAAGGCCCATTGCTTTGATGGGCATTAATTAGTCTTTCCTTTAAAATCCCTTGCATACATTTCCTTTGCGTTCAGGGATTGGTTTTTGTGTGGTTGATGTGGATAAACCTGGAGGTCTGCACTGGAGAGGGGCCATCAGTCACTGCCAGGGGGAGATTCCACCATCTCTGATGGGTGCTGCAGCTTTAACCCACGCCTTGGCTTAGTCTGGGAACCTCTTGGGTTGAAGTTGGGTTTCTCATCTAAAGTGTTTATTTTCCGTGAGTTACCAATAACAGGAAGAGAAAAAAATTAAAGGCGTGTCGCAGAAAGAAACAGGGAGCAGAGAGGGAGGAGATAAAGGAGGCGGCGTGGCCCTGATTTCTCCTCTGGCTCTACACTTTGGACTCATTCTCCAAGTTGGCCACGTCTCCGTTTCTTTCGTTTTGGTCTTCTTGGTTCTTCTCCTCCTCCTCCGTTTCCAGCTCGGCGTGTTGGTCCAGCTTGCTGGAAACAGACCAGGTCAGGGGCAGTTCTGCTCGGCTGGCCATCTCTGCCAGCTCTTTGGCACTGTAAACGGGGGTGTTGGTCTCGTAGGTTTCATGAAAACTGTTGTAGTCAACCTCATAGAAGCCATCCTCCAGCGTGAGCACGGGGGTGAAGCGATAGCCCCAGAGGATCTCACTGGTGATGTAGGAGCTGCGAGCCTGGCAGGTCATCCCTGCAACGACAGAGAAGGAACAAGTGCTGTAATCAGGACCCACGGCTTCCCCAAGTCTTTAATTTATTATTTTTTCTGTCTGTAAGAAGGACAGAATGAGGTTTGACATCACACGAGGTGGAGCTCACAAAGCAGCTTTGGGCAGCATAAACTGAGGCCCTTTCCTCCTGTGCATGAGCAGAATAAGAAGGGCTCAGCCTGCCAGCGAAGATTTTAATAATAATTTATTTATTAAACATTGCTCTTCTGCCTGTGCTTCCGCAACTCACCTGCTGTGGGTCTCAGGTGGGGTGGGGCACTGTGCCATCCTCTGTCCCCTGGCTGTCACAAACCCACTGCCACGCTCAGCACATGCCCAGGGTAGCAGGAATTGTCAACAAAGCTTCCCTCTGCTGGAGCCCACCCTGATCCCATGATCCAAGGGTTTCCCTGATGCCTCAGGTTTGAGCTTTTCTATTTTTTCAGATTCTGTGCTGCTTCAGCGTGTGGGTCTGAGCTTCATATTATGGGATGGTGAGCTCTGTGCACAGAGCAGGGAGACAAAACAATTCCGCTGCAATCACCACAACCTGGAAATATCCAAAAACAGTGGATGTGGCACCTGAGGCAGTGTTCAGTGCCGAACACAGGGGTGGTGCTGGTTGATGGTTGGGCTCAAAAATCTGAAAGTTCTTCTCCAACCTAAATGATTTCATATTTCTCTGATTCCCTGATCTGATCAGAGAGCCCTGGATGGGTTTTCCCAAAGGAGGTTGCCATTCCTAAGAGTCATCTGTTTCTAATCCCTGTACTGCTGAAATTCAGCTTGGGAACGAGTTGGAAATTTGGAATTTTCATTACAAGGAAAGCAAGTACTCAGAGATCCTGCTGCTCTGGTTAGGAAAATTGTTGTGCCTGGTGGGAAAGAGGAGGGACAATTTTCTGCAGAAATCAAGAAGATTAATTTGACTATGTGAAAGTTATAGCTCATTAAAAACAAACCCTCCTCCAAAATGTTGATCTCCATTTTTAATTTAGGCTCACATTCAGCAATGATTTAATTCCCATTCCTTTTCCACAGCTGGATGAAACATTTTCAGTGCTAGAATGGAAGTTAGGATTTTTCAAGTCAGTGAAACTAAATTATGGGGATTGGGTGAAGGAGACTTTTTATTTTAGGCAGCCAAGCTACCTTGGCTTTTTGTTGTTTTATTTATTATTATTAAAAATTTTTTATTGGTTTGCTTTTAAATGGGGCTGGAAAAGGTCTTTGCTTCTACAAGGAATTGAAGATTTCACGGTAGCTTAGACAATAAAATGTTGTGTCAGGCACTTGTACCATGCAGTGTTTCCCTTTGGGATGGGAGCCATCAAAAATAAAATGCTCTAAAACAATCATGGGGAAAAGGTTGTTTCAGAATCAAGGTATCAAAGCCATGTTTGGGCTGAAACACAGTGATTTTCCAGCCCTGCCATTTCCACACAGTGACAGCCTCATTCAGCTTTTGTTTTACTCAAGACAGCCCTTTTTTACAACAGCACCTTTTCTTTTCAAATTCCATTTCTGGGATTAAAAAAAGGGCTCTCAGTGAAATGAGAAGCCAAGAATTATGGCCCATGACTGGCTGCACATCTCTGACAGTCACAGAGGTTCAGCAATTTGCTGCTGGCACTTGGCAGGACCAGGCAGAATTCCTGCTGCACTAAATTATCTGGGATATCCCACAAGAGTGGCTGTTTTCAATAATTTAGTGGGAGTTCTGCTTCACAGTTCAGCCTGGAGTAAGACCCAGCAGCAAACTGTGCATGGAGCACAGGGGTGTTCCCATTTTTGGGCTGAGTGGGGTTTCACTCTTGTGCAGGACGACAAAAATTGGTCTGGGGTCTCCATTTGGGAGCTGAGGCTTCTGCTTGCCTGTGATGCTCCTGTTGAATTTCTTTCACTCTCTCTGTATCCACAGCAGCCTTTGCTGAGGTATCCCTGCACAGGTTTTTGATCTATTTTGTCAAAAGGTTCATTCAGACCATGAGAACTTGTCTCAGCTGTGCCTGGGGGTGTGTGTTCAATTTCCACCTGTCAGAGCTGGGGCAGTTCTCTGCTGTTCTTGGGGCAGTTTTTTTACATGTAGGAAGTTCTCAACCCCTTGAGATAAATTCCTGCAGCCTCCTGATGGAGCTGTGGCCCTCAGGACGCAGCAGAGGCCCTGACCTGTGGCCTTAGAGCTGAGTTTTGCACATTGTCTGGGGCAGGGGAAGAAGATGGGAGAATTCTGCTTCATCACTGTGGCCAAAGAATCCCAGACTGGTTTGGGTTGGAAGGGACATCAAAACCTTCCAGTTCCATCCCCTGCCATGGGTGGGGTCTTCTCCTAGATCAGGCTGCTCCAAACCCTGTTCATCCTGGCCTTGGGCACTGCCAGGGATCCAGGGGCAGCCACAGCTGCTCTGGGAATTCCATCCCAGCCCCTGCCCACCCTGCCAGGGAACAATTCCTCATTCCCAAGATCCCATCCAGCCCTGCCCTCTGGCAGTGGGAGCCATTCCCTGTGTCCTGTCCCTCCAGGCCAAAGGTCCCTCTGCAGAGAAGTCTCTCTCCAATGACCCCAATATTGAGGGACTTGGATGAACCTGCACCTTTTTTGTAGCTCCAGGAAACCCAAGTGGATTTCCAGGATCCTACCCAGGAGCCACCGGCGAGGCAGGGCCGTGCTCTGTGCCCCGCTGACCTTCTGCACTCCAGTCTGTTTGCTGAAGGATTTGTCACTTGGCTATTTTTGGGTGCTCAGGAGAAGAAGAAAGCAGCGTGGGCTTTTAAAAACAAACCAAAGGCTCGGAGGCAAGACCCCCTGCTTGATCCCTCTCTTCTCCTGCAGACCCTGTGTGGGCTTTGGCAAATTCCCCAGCTTTGCTGGCTCCGTTTCCCTCCGTGCCGCCAGCAACACGCTGAGATGGAAAAGCAGGAGATGTGCTGGCAGTAGATTCTCTTCCTTCTTCCTCCTCTACAAGTTTTTTTGCTGTCAAATTTGTACTAAACAGCTCTCCCTGGTGTGAAAATGATTGCCTCAAGAAGAAGAAGAAAAAAAAAAAAAAAAGAAAAGAAAGAGAGAAATTTGGAATAAAATTTCCAGAATGCCACCAAGTTGGTGTCAGAAACACTCCATGGGACTTAATTGGTCCTCTTTAATCAAGATAAAAAGAAGGAAGCAAAACGTTGTGTTGGACCCTGAATTCACTGAAGTATTTTAAAGCTGGAAGCATAAAATCATAGAACTCAGGTACAGCTGACAGTAAAGCTATTATTGTTGAGTAAACACCCCACAAATATATATAATATATAAAATATATAAAATATAAAAAAGATAAAATAGATAAAATATATAAAATATATAAATATAAATATATATAACTATAAATATATATATATATACACACATATAATCTGTCATTCAGAGAGAGCAAAGAGGAATTCCCAGGGGTTCTGATAACTTGGTTCAGAGCACACCTGGAAATTGGTTATCTCACCCTGAGAAGTGTCAAAATGTCCTGAAAGTAGTCAAAACTGCACAGGTGCCTGGGAGCATTTTAAATATTTTAAATGTCTTTGCTTCAGCATGTCTGGTGTGGAACCCTTGTGTTGTGGGGTTGTTGAGTGGGAGAGGAAAGGAGATGTTTTTTATTCTTATTAGAATACAAGGAGTTAACTTTTGCTGGGTTTTGTTTCTTTTCTTTTTCCTTTTATAATGGTAAAACTGGTGTGGTTTTTTTTTTTCCCCTGCAAACGATACGTGGAATTTGATATTTCTATTTTCACCTTTCTTACTCGGGAGAAGATCACCATATTTGAGATTTTATTTGCTGACACCATCTGTGAATGCTGCTCAGGGGTCTCTGTGGTAGCTCAGGAGGGAGCAGGGACCAGCTCAATCCAGAAAATCCAAATTGCCATGGAGTGAGTGGGCTGGAACAGCTGCTCTGGCCACCCCACCCCGTAAGAAAATCACAGCTCTGCAGGAGAACACGCAGATTATCAGCTCCCATTTGCACAGAGATGAACATGCAAAGGAAATTGAAGCCATAATTTCAAGTCAGTTGAACTTTCTGATGCTCTGAATTCTATTTCTTGCTAAAACAAATAACAGGCAGTAAAAAAATGAAGTTTATATTAAGTTAAATTCTAAACAAAATCTAACTTGTATCAGTCAAAGCATTCTGGTTTCATTCTGACTTTTTCAAATGTGATATATTGTGTAATGCAAGACCTAAATAAGAAAAAAAATGGGCATGCTTTAGGTTTTTACAAACTGTTAAAATGCATTTTTTCCCCCAGCAGGAGATCTCAATGCCAATGAAATGGTATTTTCCAGTGGAAAAATGATGAATTAGAAATGCTTGATTTACTTGGTTACTGTTTCTCCTATCAGGAATTAAATACTGGGTAATTTGTGTCTATTTTTTTGCTTTCTGACAAGCGGTACCTGCTGAGGCAGGAGAGTTTGTCTGATCCAGCCTCAAATGTGCTGCCACTTTTAGCAAAATGTACCAACATATTCCCAAAAAACTGCTTGTAAAGAGATGGTAATTCTACCCAAAAAATGCAATTTTACCATAAATGTACAATTCAGCCAGTATTTAACCTCAATTTAGCCTCATACTTAGGCTGTGCCCAGCAAATCCTGATGTATCTGAATTTTGCTGTTCTTTTTCAGCTGATCTTTTCCCAGTGGGTGATGATTACATTTTTCTGTCACCTAAATCTGGGAAACTTATTAAATCCAATAATATCTGACCAGGGAGAGAGAAGCTGGTTCCAGAACTGGGAGCTCAGTTCGGAGGAGCTGGAACATGAAATGCCAGGATTTTTTGCCCTGCTCTGTGTTTGGCTCTTGGGATACATTTATGGGTCCAGAGCTTCCCCAGATTTGAATCAGCACCACACAGGAGTTTTTTTTTCCTTCTGGGTGCCCAGCACAGGGGGATTTATGGGAATTTTGGTTAAAAGAAGCTGCAGCTCCATTTTCCAAAGCACTGAGTGAGGAGAAGAGCTGTCCTGACCTTCTAAAAACACACTGTTACAACCCAAGGGCTTTCACCCCAGTCCTGCAGGTGGGATGTTCTGCCCTGCCATGGTTCATGGGCATCCTGCTCCACAATTCCATGAAAATATCCAGGAAGAGGCAGCAAGATTCTGATGGCAGCTGCTGCTTCCCTGGAGAAGGGTCCTGTGGGGTTTGACACTGAGCAGTGGGAGCTGAGCCACCAGAGTGAGGGGCTGAGAGGATCCTGGGTGGATCTGCATGGAGCTGAGAGGATCCTGGGTGGATCTTCATGGAGCTGAGAGGATTCTGGATGGATCTGCATGGGGCTGAGAGGATCCTGGGTGGATGTGGAGGGAGCTGAGAGGATCCTGGATGGATGTGGTTGGAGCTGAGAGGATCCTGGATGGATCTGCATGGAGATAAGAGGATTCTGGATGGATCTTCATGGAGCTGAGAGGATTCTGGATGGATCTGCATGGAGCTGAGAGGATCCTGGATGGATGTGGAGGGAGCTGAGAGGATCCTGGATGGATGTGGAGGGAGCTGAGAGGATCCTGGATGGATGTGGTTGGAGCTGAGAGGATCCTGGATGGATCTGCATGGAGATAAGAGGATTCTGGATGGATCTTCATGGAGCTGAGAGGATTCTGGATGGATCTGCATGGAGCTGAGAGGATCCTGGATGGATGTGGAGGGAGCTGAGAGGATCCTGGGTGGACCTGGATGGAGCTGAGAGGATCCTGGATGGATCTGAATGAAGCTGTGAGGATCCTGGGTGGATGTGGATGGAGTTGAGAGGGTCCTGGATGGATTTGGATGGAGCTAAGAGGACCCTGTGTGGATCTGGATGGAACTGAGAGGATTCTGGGTGGATCAGAAGCAGGTTCCTCTCTCTCCACTCATTGCTGGGGAGGCAGAAGATGGGAACTGGGCACATATAAAATACAAGTAGGAAGTGAAGAATAGAAAATGCCCAACTCAGAAATGTGCATTTGCATCCCAGAAAGGCAAATGTGAGCTGGGCTGCATCCAAAGCAGGTGGGCAGCAGGAAAGGGATTGGGATTGTGCCCCTGTGCCCCCTCAGGTGAGAGCCCACCTGAGAGCTGCCCCAGCCCTGTCCCAGCACAGGGAGGAGCTGGAGCTGCTGCAGAGAGCCCAGAGGAGGCTCCAGGATGAGCAGAGGGATGGAGCAGCTCTGCTGGCAGGAAAGGCTGGCACAGCTGGGATTGTTCAGCTGCACAGGAGAAGCTTTGGGCTGAGCTCAGGGTGGCCTTGCAGGGCCTGAAGGAGCCCCAGGAAACCTGGAGAGAGACAATTTCCAGGGCATGCAGGGACAGCACACAGGGAATGGCTCCCAACTGAAAAATTACAAGTTTAGGTGGGATGTTGGGAAAAAATCCTTTCCTGTGAGGTTGGGCAGGCCCTGGCACAGGGTGCCCAGAGCAGCTGTGGCTGCCCCTGGATCCCTGGCAGTGCCCAAGGCCAGGTTGGACACTGGGGCTTGGAGCAGCCTGGCACAGTGGAAGGTGTCCCTGCCATGGCAGGGGTGACACTTTAATGTCCCTTCCAGCCCAAATCATCCTGGAATTCTGAGATTCTGTGAAATGCATTTGGCCTTGAGAAAG
Organism: Pyrgilauda ruficollis; assembly: GCF_017590135.1. Lineage (NCBI taxonomy): Eukaryota > Metazoa > Chordata > Aves > Passeriformes > Passeridae > Pyrgilauda > Pyrgilauda ruficollis. Next base: position 588,453 of record NW_024530377.1, read on the forward strand.
GATTGAACATTTTTTTGTGCAGGAGGTCTTCCAAGATGGCATCCTTCAAGAAACATGCATGGAGAGTCAATCTTTAGTGGAAAAATAAACACAACCCTCAACATCTGCACCCCACCTGGGGAACAGGAACTCAGCCCCCAGTGCAATGGGACTGACACCAAAACAAGGCACTGCTCAATTCCTACTCAGGGGAATTAATGCCAAGGGATGGCTGGGAGAAAAAATTCCTTTCCTTGGAATGGTGTTTGCTGCAAAAGAAGCATTTTCTGTGACACTTTGTACCTGCTGCACATTTGTGCTGTCACGGCTGGGGGATAAACATTTCATTAAAATAGAAGTGTGGTCTGTTCCACCACTTCTTCCACACCTAATTCCAGTCTGCATGTTTGGGTGGCTTTTGTTCCTCTCCTTAAAATGCTGAACATCCAAGGTTTGCTCCGTGCTGAACTTTCCCGACTTGGAGCTTTTTATAAAAATGTCACATTTTCCTGTGGAAATGTTTGCGACGCCAGGATTAAAGACAAAACAGTGTGAACACGCAGCTTGGCATGCTGTGAAATCCAGGAAACAAGGCAAGATTGGGAGCTTTTTGACAGCAAAATCTGTGAATCACCCACCAAATATTCTGGGGGTTGTTTTGAGGTTTGTGGCTGAAGCCTGGTTGCTGTGAGAGCAGAGGGGGAGATGAAAGAGAGCTCGGGGTAAAGCACTTGCTCCTGCCAGGCAGATGCTGCTGAGAAGTGATGCTTGGAAATGCAGCACAAGCAAAGGTTCCAAAATCACTGGAATTTTTGGGAAGGCACAGCCCAATTCCAGTTCCAAAATCACTAGAATTTTCGCGAAGGCACAGCCCAATTCCAGTTCCAAAATCACTGGAATTTTTGGGAAGGCACAGCCCAATTCCAGTTCCAAAATCACTAGAATTTTCGCGAAGGCACAGCCCAATTCCAGTTCCAAAATCACTGGAATTTTTGGGAAGGCACAGCCCAGCTCAGTGGGGTCGCTGGGGTGGTTTTGTAACGCTGCATCCTTTTAGGTGGGCTGGGACGAGCCGCACGTGGGTGGGTGGAACTTGATTTCAGAAGAGAAAACTTGAAGAAATCAGCTTTTCTAAAGATATCCCATGCTCAGAGACGATATTTTTGTCTTCTGCTTCACCTGAAGGAGTCACAAGAGGACTGGGGGAGAGGAGCTCCATGGTTTGCAGAAGAAAGCTCTAAATCCCAAGCTCTGGAAGGAGGAGGAATATCTGGGCTGGTTTTGTTACTATTTTAAGTGATGGGCTTGGGTAGTAGATCTTATCCCCTTTAATTTTCTTAGTGGGAGAGAATTTAAGCAACCTAACATTTGTTCATGTCATTATTTAATGTGATTGATCAAGCCCTTTATAAAAATCTCTTCAAGGGAAACCATTAAACACGTTAAGCTCCAAGTTCATCTGACACAACAACGGTCTTTAATTAAAATTTAAATGAGGGTTTATTGATATCTTGATCACAACAAAAGACTCAGCCAATGCCAGGCTCCCTGCAGCTCTGATTTTTGATGAACTTTTGCAGGCCTTCTTGCAGTTCTGCACTGAAAATCATCTGTGCTGTAAAATCCTCCCACTGAGTAGCAAGTGGGTTTTGATTTTTATTCTGAGTTGTTTTGTTTTTTTTTTTTTTTTTTTTTCTGTTCATGGGATGAGACTTATTAAGTTGATGCTTTCAGGTTAATAATATTTGGCTATCTGACAACATGAGCAGCATATTTTTGAGATGCAGGAGGGAGCAGAAAGTGGCTGCCTGGGGGAATGAGATGCAAAATCTTTCACTGCTGAAATGCTATTTAATATTTAAGTTATGTCAGCTTCTGTATCCAAATTTATCTGCTTGGCATCCTGTCCAATAGCAGGGGCTATTAATACACCTGCTGGTAGATCAATGGCCATTTTGGAAAAAAATAATATTTACATGGTTTTCACTGACTTTGATTTTATTGGAGGTGGGATGGAAGAAGCTGATTGGGATCTTTAATTATTTCCCACATTTAGCAATGGGTCCAATAAAGGAGAAGAGCAGGAATAGGGTTAGGATTTTAAGAAAGCTTCAGCTCTACTCTCCCGATATTTCTATTATGGAAAAAAAAAATAGGAACAACACACTTCAAGCTCTGGGCTCTTCAGTCTGGCATTTTCCTCAATGCCTGAATTAATTTAAAGTAGGGAAAGAGGGGACCAAAACCAGCAAAAAGACAGCAAAAAGCTATTTTTTTTCCTATTTCTTCATATTTAAACTGATAATATTTAAACTAATTGTTTCTGGAGGAGTGTAGACAAATCAATCTATGGCAAAATGTGTCAGATTTTCCTCAAACAGTCCAAACTGGTGGTGGAACAGAGAAATTCTAAGTTTCTTTGACACCTGCACCTCACTTGTGCAAGCAACAAAGAGTCATTAGGACTTTTAAATTTTCCTTGGTTGAACAATAATTACCTTAGATGAAAAATCTGAGGAAAAATTTGTTGGTTTTAGTAAGGAAAAAATAAAGAACTTGAGAAGAGTGCGTGTGGAAAGGGAAGCAAGGTGAGGGTGCTCACATCCAAATTGCAGAATTCCCAGAGGAGAGGTGCTTAAGATGATGGAAAAGAGTCTGAAATTAAATGAGGGGGCTTTCAAAGCAGGGAAAACTTTGTATAAAAGTCTCCATAATGTCAGCTCTCCTTAATAATGAATGAACTCGTGTTCAGCCCTGGGTTTTGTGTTCAGCAAAGCACACAAACACGAGTTTTGGAGGGGGTGGTGGTCTCAGGGTGTTGTGGTGTGGGTGAAAAGCTGCCCGGGGCAGGAGCTGTCCCTGTCCTGCTCAATCCCAGCTCAATCCCAGCTTCCCTGCCGGGACTCGTTCCATCCTCAGCATCAGTCATGAGGTGGCACTCTTCTCCCAGCAGAGATGCCTTGGAAGTGAGAGCGTGTCAAAGGAAAAAAAAAAAAGGAAAAAAAAAAAAAAAAAAAAAAAAAAAAAGCAGCAGCAATGCCTGGAAAATAATCGAGAGATTATTGCAAAAGTTGCTTTGGGAATGTCCGGGCAGGATTTCGTGTGGTTGTGGCAGGGAGGGATTATTTGAAGGATGTACCTTGCTGAACTCTCTCTGAGCTCAGGATGGTGCTTTCCTTGATTTCCTGCTGATTCCCAATGGCTTTGAGGCAGTTGTGACACCAGCTGCAGCCCAAATTCTCCTGCATGACAAACACGGTGCCCCAGCCTCTCTCCTGCAGCTTTTACTGCTGCTGCCAGAGCACTGCTGCTTTGGAACCCTGCCTTGATGCAGACATTGGACAAGGAGCACAAACTGGACATCCCTCACTCCCAGGTGTCCTGCCTCACCAAAATCAATGCTCCCGGGCTCAGAGGTGAACAGGGAAAGAGCTAAACCCAGGCACTTCTGGCTAAAACCCTCTGTCTCTAATGTTCATGTGAGTGTTTAATGTAAAAATTTTAAATTTCCTGATTCTAGCCCCAGCAGCAGCAGTTCAAACCAGCAGCATCTTCCAAGGAAGGACCTTGGGACACAGAGCACTTCCAGAGGGGACAGCGAGGTTGGAGAGGGGCTGGGAACACATTCTGTGAATTCTGTGATTCTGTAAATGGGGATTTTGCTGTTCCACACTGCAGACCTGACTCAGATCTCCACAGTTTTACATCTCCATGGGATCCTTGCTAAGTCCCAAGCATCCTAACAGAGGTCTGCTCGTGGGACAGCATCCCCTGGCTCCTGCTGGGTTCCTGAGGTGTGTTTAAGCTCCAGGGTGGGAAAGAGAAATAAAATTTGGTGTGGTCTCTTTGAAAACTTCCCAAGTCTTAGACAGGACAAGGGCAATGGCTTCAAACTGACAGAAAGTAGAGTTAGATGGGATATCAGGGAGAAATCCTTCCCTGGCAGGGTGGGCAGGGGCTGGGATGGAATTGCCAGAGCAGCTGTGGCTGCCCCTGGATCCCTGGCAGTGCCCAAGGCCAGGTTGGACACTGGGACTTGGAGCAGCCTGGGACAGTGGAAGGTGTCCCTGCCCATGGCAGGGGTGGCACTGGATGGGCTTTAAGATTCCTCCAACCCAAACCATTCTGGGATTCTGGGATTCTCTCCTTCATGCTTGCAGTGGATCAGGTTTGGGTGCTGGGGGATGGGTTTATTCCCTCTGGTACTTCCTGCAGAGTCCATCACAACATCTGGGAGGACTCGTGGGACAGGATGGACACAAGGCAGGTGATAAAAGGGATGTGGGTCTGGGAGATGTTCAAGAAGACATTGGGATAATGCTGCATCCAACCAGCTCTGAGCCCTTCTCTCCTCCCACCACAATAAACTTTTCCCTGGCTGCCAAATCAAATCCACTGCCCTCACTTTGTACTCCAAGAAGAGGGGTTCATTTTAACCAGAGAGACAAAAGGAGCAAATATTGTGCACAAGGCCCTTTACCTAAAACTGGGAGGTGCTCTGGGACAGGTGACAGATCAGTAGGGCCACCTTGGCTTCTCCTCAAAGCTGAACATCTGGGCCCCGAGGTGAGGAAATGCTCAGTCTCCCACCAAGGCTGAACTCCTGCCTGGCTAAGCTGAGCTCAGCTTCTCAGAGCTGTCTCAAAGAATGAAGACTCTTTATTCACCTTAATCACACATTTGTAAAGGGAAGAGGGAGACAAACCAGCAATTGCTTATTCCCAGTAGGAATGTGACTACTGGAAATTAATTGGAAATACAACAACCCCATCCCAACCTAAATCCTGACATTGCACATGGCACATGCTTCCACAGAGCATGAACTGCAACTCACTCAGTACAACCCAGATCATTTGTTTCTTGTGTTTCCTATCAATTTTCCAATTACATTTTATTCCAATTCTGCTGGAAGTGCAGGTCAATGCAAACACAACAACACAGGCACAGAAAGTACTTTGCCTGTAAGTTTGCATGAGCATCCACCAGCCCAGCAGGGAAGGAATTACTGAAGCTCAGGAAGAACAGAACCAGCAATATTTGGCTGTTATTTCCCATGACCTTTTATCTGGAGTTCTCCAAGGTAGGGATTTGTTATTATTTTTCTTTTTCCAGTGGGGAAGTTGAGGAAGGGAACAGCGAACTTGCCCAGAGGCCTCATGGAAGGTGTGCAGCCAAGAAAGGCTGTGCTGAGGATTTGAACATCCTGATTCAGGATGGAATTCCAGGTGGAATTTTGTCCAGCTGGATTTTTATTGGCCTCTGTTGGAACCAGGAGGATTTTTTGGCCTGGAGCACTGATTTGGATTTCAGGGAGAGCTAAAGTTTTGGAACAACTTTTTTTTTTTTTTCCCCAGGTCCTGCTATTTCAACCCAAGTTTTGGCTCAGTACTGAGGTCTCAGCAGATCTCAGCATCTTTCCCAAGACTTTTCTCTCCTCTGCTTTAAGCAGGGCAGGGTATGGGTGCAAAAGTGGATGGGTTGTTTGGGGAGCAGAGGAGGATCAGATGAAACAGTCCCAGAACACCAAAGTGTTTTCCTGGAGCAGCAATTTGCTTCCTCAGCCTTTTCCTGTTCTCTGTGCAGTGGAGCTCTCTCCTTCTTTTAATCACGATTGAAAATTCCCTGCTCCCAGAATAATGGAGCCTTTGCCTGGGGGAGCTGGGGTGACACGGGGCTGTGGCATGTGCAGGGACACCAAGGACAGCAACTCCACCTTCCCATGTGTCCAAAATTAGCAAATCCTTGATGTGGGAGCCTTGGAAATCCTCAGCTCCTTCAAATGCTTAATGAGACCTGCTGATTATCATCAAAGGAGAAAATTCCTTGTGTCATAAGAAGGGAGGAGAAGAGAATTTAACTGGCAGCAGGGAGAAGACAACAGAGCGGCACTGGGAGGGTTAAAAAGTTGTTAAAAGAAAATATTTGGGAAATCATGAATAGGTCAGGTGATGTGGATGCCCCATCCCTGAAAGTGTCCAAGGCCAGGTTGGATGGAGCTCTGAACAACCTGGGATAATGGAAAGTGTCCCTGCCCATGGAAGAGACTGGAACAAAATGATTTTTAAGGCCCCTTCCAAGCCAAACCATTCTGGGATTCCATGATTACAAACACATGGTGAAACTGAGCAAAAAATCACCACAAAATATTGTGGTGTGGCAGGATTAAATCAGCCAACCCAACGAGTGCATCTCTGCTGCACCACCACAGTCCAGAAATGTTTGGGGTTTTGTATTTTTGGTGAAGTCTAATGGCATTTCCTCACTTCCTCCCTCTCTCCACTCACAAAAACATTTGTAGTGCTGAAAGCTTCACTCAGTTTCTAATTTGGGAAGATGCTGTGGCAAAGCTCATAATTCTTTTCCTGCAGCTTAGGAGGGTAGTGTTACACAATTTGGCTACAAGAAATCCCTGTAATAAATGACAGCTCTTTCAGCCTCTTGGCAGTGTCAGGCCCAGCCATCAGTCTTGTAAATGTTCCCATAACCATTGAGAAGTTGAAATAATTTGGAACTGTGGCTTAACACATTATTAATCACAGAGCAAAGGGTTTGCTCTGGTCTCACCAGGAATATGAATGTAACCTCCTGTGATTCTCTCAGATGGCAGCACAGGGATTAAAGCCCAGCTAATCAGGGGCTGCTGCCACGACTGGACACAGAATTCAAGGCCAGCATTTCAGGGAGCATTCCTCAAAATTCGGTCAGATGAAGGCTTGCACTTAATAAATTTCCTTGGGAACGTGGACAGGTTGTTTGTGTGTCCCTGGGGGTGTTTGTGTCTGTCACTGAAAGAGGAGGTGATTAATGCATCCTTCACTGTCCTGACTGAGAATGAGAAACTGTTTGATCCAGCCCAGAGGAGGCTCCAGGATGAGCAGAGGGATGGAGCAGCTGTGCTGGCAGGAAAGGCTGGCACAGCTGGGATTGTTCAGCTGCACAGGAGAAGCTTTGGGCTGAGCTCAGGGTGGCCTTGCAGGGCCTGAAGGAGCCCCAGGAAACCTGGAGAGAGACAATTTCCAGGGCATGCAGGGACAGCACACAGGGAATGGCTCCCAGTGCCAGAGGGCAGGGCTGGATGGGATCTTGGGAATGAGGAATTGTTCCCTGGCAGGGTGGGCAGGGGCTGGGATGGAATTGCCAGAGCAGCTGTGGCTGCCCCTGGATCCCTGGCAGTGCCCAAGGCCAGGCTGGACACTGGGGCTGGAGCAGCCTGGCACAGTGGAAGGTGTCCCTGCCATGGCAGGGGTGGCACTGGGTGGGTTTTATGTTCCTTCCAACCCAAACCATGCTGTGGCTCTGTGAGCTGTGCTCCCCCCACTCAGGACTGGGATTCCCTTGTGAACAGGCTCCTTGTGGTTGGTGTTTTTTGGGCCCAGCAGTGGCTCCCCAGGCTCCAGCCAGCCAGAGGGTCCAAAGTCACCAAAGACCCAAACCAAGCTTCACAAAAGCCCAAAGTATCTTCCTGCTGAGTACTTGGCTTTCAGCAGGGAGTGGATTCATTCTGGATGAGAGCAGGTAGCAAGTTCTCTGTGGGAATGGAAACACTCTTCAGGATCCCTTTTGGGATCTTTGGGGAAATTCTCCAGTTTTTCACGTGGCTGCTTAATCAGACTGATGTTTTCTGAATGCAAATGTGTCAGAGTGACAACAGAAAGAACCTTCCAAAGGAAACAACCCCAAGATGAGGGTGTCATGCCTGGTGTTATTCACCTCTAGAAGGTTTAATTCACCTCATGAATAATGTGGCAACAATCCCACAGGTTTCCACGATATACTGTGCCATGTTCAAGCCAAACCAGCCTGGCCTGCTGCTGCTGTGTGGTACCTTGAGCTAAATTGCTGTGAACAATTCTCTCCAAAGAAGGAGCACAGTCAGAGCCCTGACTCTGCAAAACTCCGGGATAATGCTGGAGCTTGTTGCTAACAGGAGAAAGATGGAGATTAAGATGACAACCGCAGGAGAAAATCCACTTTGCAGCCTTTTTTTACCCTGTCATCTGTAGGAGAGAGAGCTACAAGCACAGCTGATGAGGTGTGATGCTTTAGAGGAGGAGAGTTTGGATTTGCAAGGAGCTTTGAATGTCTTGTTTTCCCACCAGCGCTGCCATCTCCCTTGATAAGCTCATTGCAAAAGTTAATGGACCAGATCCTTCCCTGTGCTAATGCTGCATTGTGCTGCTTCAGAGGGGCAAAACAGCACTAAAGCAGCCTGTTCCTGCTCCTGGAGCTCTCCCCCTATCCCAGGAAACAGGGATCAGCCAGATGGGACCATCCAAAAGCCCAGAGTCTGAGCAAATCCTTCTGGGGAAGGAGTGGGGTGAGAGGTGCCACCACCCCCTCTGATCCTGAGTGGCTGCTGCTTTGGGGCTGTAGGCTGAGGCCAAAAATGATTTTACAAGCTACTGATAGAACAAACATTCCCAGGACTGGAAGAGCATTGAAAGAGTCCAAGTTTGGCATCGCCACCACTCCTCCACCCAAAGCAGGTCCCTGTGCTTTGGACTGCATGCTCCGAAGGAGGCGTGAAAAACAGAGAGGGATAAATTCCTTTTTTTGCTAATTCCCTCAGCTGTGCTGACTAAACAGACAATTCCCTCTTCTTTTTTGGTGTCAGCACGTGGCTGTGCTCGGTGCTGAGCAGGGCTCCAGCTGCTCTGGGGTGTGAGGGGGCGGAGGATGACCCAGCAGGGCACTGCCACATCAACTGCGACAACTTCAACTGGACAATTTTAATTTTAATTTTAATCTGCTGCTCTAAGTCAGACTCCAAGCCAGGGAGAGACACTGGAAGAGGGACTGTGAGAGCCCAAATGCTGCTCTCCCTTTGGCTCACCCTTGCCATGAGGATACAAGCCAAGCTGACCACAGCAGAAATGGGCAGTCAGGCTGGGCACTGGCACACTCAGCCATGGGCCAAACCTCCTGCAGCTGAATTCTGCCACCATCAGATCCCAGACAGGCAGCCTGCTCTCCAGACTCACACTGGATGTTTTCCACACAAGAGCTTAAGGTTGTTGTTGCTGGTTTTTCTACTGAAGGAAGATTTTCATTGGAGTTAGTCCAGAATGAAAGATTTTGGGCAAGTCTCAAGAGCAGCTGGTGGCTCCCCCACATTTCAGGTGAATCAACTGACTTTGGGCCCCTTTTCATCTCCTACCCAAAGCAACACTGGCCATAAATCCATGGGTCCAATCCATGCTGAATGCCAAACACCTCACCTGCCATTCCATCTCTAGAGAGAATTTAAACCTGTGCTTGTTTCCCAGGTGATCATTCCATGGGACCCAAATAACCCTAGATTGTTTCCATCCTGGGGAAAGGTGGTCAAAATGGAATTTTCTGTTTGTACAGAGGCGAGACTGAGGAAGAAACTCCTATGACAACTAAAACTCAATAGTTGCCACCAGAAATGCCAGATGTTTTTAACTTTATCTTTTTAAAACAAACACAAAATAGAATGGACCAAAATTTAAAAAAAAAAAAAAACCAATAGCCATCACAGGTAGCATACAGGTCTGCTGATGAAGGGAAGGGATGGACTACTTCTGATATTAAAAAAACCAAAACAAACACAAAATAGAATGGATCAAAATTTAAAAAAAACCCAATAGCCATCACAGGTAGCATACAGTTCTGCTGATGAAGGGAAGGGATGGACTACTTCTGATATTAAAAAAACTTTCTTTCCTTTTCCTTTTTGTCTGTTCGTTTCTCTTTCCTCATCAAAGGACGGCAGAATGTCAGACTGACACACCATCAGGTGTAATCCTGAGCTGAGTGAAGGCTGTAATTTGATTAAGGTGCTCTGACAGGTTTTGAAACAACGAATGAATGAACCTGGAGGATTTAATTCATTGCAAGTGTAGGTGCTGCATAATGCAGTTTTCACAAACCTTTCCTGCTGCAGCAGCTGGAACATCCCTCCACCTCCCGATCCTGCTGAATTCAGAGGGTCTGAACAGGACTTGTGAAAGGGCAGCTAATGAGGTGAAAATGCAGGGAGGTGGATTCAGCAAATGAAGCCCTGCAGTGAGCTGACAGCTGCTGAGAAAGCTGCGTGGAAAAGGAGCTGAAACTCTCCCAAAACACTGAATTGCTTTGAGATTAATTCCTCATCTCTCAGCTCAGATCAGTGGCACAAAATGAATAAACCGCTGTCCCTTGACAAAGCCTGTGCTTGCACAGGGGGCTGCTGCAAAAACTTGTTGAAACTCAGTGAAGTTGATTAAAGCCCACGATGTGTCAGCACAGACACAGAGCTCGAGGTGAACAGCTGCAGGTCAGCATTGAAGGGATTTTTTCCAATTAAAGTATTAAAAGTTCCTTCTTCTGTGTCCACTATGAGGGGCTTAGCAGCTGGGTGGGAATCAGGCAGTGGATTAGACCTAATTACTCTTGGCTGTAATAAATTGGGGCCCTGGGTGGCAGATAAGGAGATGGGATGGCCTTGTGCAGCCTCCAGGGGGAAAGTTTGGTTCATCCATTGCTTTTTTTTTTTTTTCTTTTTTTTTTTTAGTATTTTTTATTTTGGTTAGAAGACTTTGAACACAATAATACCCAAGTATTTTTCCATTCATCCAGCACCAGGAAGGACTGGTCCCTAGTTGTTTTTTTTGAAGGAAATTCAGGTTTGGATCACTGGGCTCACTGTGGAGCAGACTATACATTTGAGATGCTTTGCAGACAGAAAAAACATCATCATAAATACAGGTGTATGCTAGCCCCAGAGGGAAGGGAGGCTCAATCCTCTGGTAGAAGTGAAGGAATCTCTTTTTCATTCCTGAGAGTTGACTTCAGCAGTACCCACGCACTGTTCCTTGTGTTGGAAACTTTAATAACTTCACTTGAAAATCCTGCCTTTTTGATGGCAGTGGAAATAACATGACTTTTAAACAAGTAGAGGAGACTGTCATTGAAGTCGAGCCAGATATGTGGGAGTCAGATGATTAAGGTAGAAGTAGTGTAGGAGGGGAGAAATACTATCATTTGGAAAAAAATACTGTATTTTGAACAGGTTTAATGTTCTCTTCCAGGAAAGGGGGGTTGTTATTATTAAGAGCATTACCAACACTAGATGCAGGGCTTGATTCTCTGTTGATGTGCCTTGGCTGTAATTGCTCCCATCCATGCAAATTGCCTAAAAATGAGTCTCAGTTATCACTGAGCTGTGCAGCTGAAGTCTGGGGGAGCTGTGTGCTCACTTTTTCAGCTGTGGAAACAACGAGGCAGAGGGTGAGATGGGAGGGAGGGATCTGCTCTGTCCACCTGGGCCACGCCAGCATCTCTGTCACACCTGGGATCCATTTCTGATCCTGCCACAAAGTGTTTCATTCCTGTGGCCCAATCTGAGTTTTATCTCAAGGCTGTGTGATGCTGTTCCCTTATTTTTTGGGCAGAAATCGCTGCTTCTGCAAGGATGTCCCAGGTTACAAACTATGCCTAGGTGTGTGTTCAATTCCCGCCTGTCAGAGCTGGGGCAGTTCTCTGCTGTTCTTTGGGCAGTTTTTTCTTTATCTCTCCCACAGCCAATCCTCCCTCCAGGAGATCTCTGCTGTCCATGGCCAGGGAGTGTCCCTGCAGGGCTGATCAAATTCCAGCATCCCATGGGGAGATGCTCCGCCCAGGGCAGGAGCCAAGCATTCCTACCTGGATACAATCTGAGCCTGGAACAGCACAGCAGCCTCTGCCCACTGCATTCCCAGAGGAAGAGCAGGCCCATCTCCAGCAGCCCTGGAGCTTCAGAGGAAAACTCCAGCCTTGTGCAGGATCCCTGCTCCAGCAGAACCACAGCTGGCACTGCAGGAGGGCTGAGCCCCCATGGGATGGGACTGTGCCACCACCCTGACCCACAGGGGGACAGGGCATGTCCTCACTCTGGCAGTGTTGGTTTTGGTTGTACTATTGCATTGTATTTTTAATTTTCCTAGTAAAGATCTGTTATTCCCATATCTTTGCCTGAGAGCCCCTTGATTTGAAAATTATAATAATTTGGAGGGAGGGGGTTTACATTTTCCATTTCAGGGTAGGCTCCTGCCTTCCTTTGCAGACACCTGTCCTTTCAAACCAAGACAAAGGATAACTCAGCATGTGCCCACAGCAGCAGGAGCAGCTGGAGGGCAGAGGCAGCAATGTTGGGTTGATGCTGAAAGGTTCTATTCTTTTTTGAAGCAGGTTCCACCTCTGAATCTGCAGCCCCTCTGCTCTTCTCTTTCTTGCCCATCCTGCCTTTTGAAGCACACCACCTGTGCTGGGCTTGTCACTGCTTTCTCTCTGTGGGATCAACCCAAAGCCAAACAAGGTCAAAAGACTGGGATCTGAGCATTTCCCCTCCTCAGAATCTCATTCCAATGTGGAAGAAAAGCGCATCACGCGAAATTTGGGCATTCAAAATCAGAACTTGATGTACTGCTCACATTTTTTTCATAAATGGTCTTTCATTCCATTGTTCTGACAGGAGACAGAGGGGAGGAAGTAGAAAACCTGCACCAACCCCTTATAAATAGAACATTTGAGATAGATTTCATGGGATATCTTTTGGTCTGGATGTGAAATCTCAGTGCAGTGATTATGCAAAATCCCTGGTGATGACGTGGTTAGACTTGACTCAAAGCAACAAATCTTTCTGCTGATTTAGTGAACTCAAGTGCTCTCACATGCCCTGAAAACTGCTCCAGCTCAGGATCTTAGCATCTTGAGACAAAAAAGTGTGCTCTGGGCAGCAGCAAGGCCTTCCAAAAGGCTGTGTTTTACCATCAAAATGTGTTTATGCCATAAACAAACCCTTCTGCACCAGCAAATTTCCTTTCCTCCTCCTTGACGGACTTGTACAACTTTTAAACTGGTAGGAAAAGAAAATGAACCATAATCTCTGCTGAAAATGTTTTATACTGAGCAGATACTTCCTTTCTCAGCACAATTATTGGTCTCTGAGTCTGCAGTGGAGGACCTGGTTGACCTTAAACCATAACTCAAATGACAGCCACGAGGAGCTCTGTGTTAGCAAGTGAGTTTTGATTTATATCAATCCCTCTGCCTTTCTCCAACCTTTCTTCCCACACATCTTCCCACAAAAAGAGTTAGAGGGCCTTGTTGCTCATTTTGCCTGGGATTTGAGTGACCATGTGTATTTGAGTGGCCTCAGCCCAGGCCCTTTCCTGGTGTTTATTGCAATCTTATGAACTCAGAGGTTTCCCAGCAATCTGTGGTTCAAAACTCACTGAGAAAATCACATTTCTTCCTTGACAGACTCCAACTGTTCCCAGGTCTCTTTAACACCAGGCCTTCAGGCTCACAATAATGAAAAAAGCAAGATTTTACAGCCTGGAGAACAGAAGGGAACTACCCCAGCACAAATAATACTTTTTTACAAGATTTCCCAGCCTGAGCTGACTGTAATTACACGACATCTATGGAAAACACAGTTGCTGCCTAATGCCACCACCTGCTTGGAATATCCTCTTTATATCAGCATGGTTTCATCATTTCCTTGTAGTGTGATGCCACGGGGTCTCATGATAAACACTTTATAACACATATTATAAACACCAGCATGCATTAATGGCACAACCTGCATTTTCTGGGCTTTCACGGCCCCAGTTGCACACTAAGTGTCATTTTTGTGCCACTACCCCTGCTCCTCCTGCTATTTTCTTCTCCTTTTGTCCAAACAACCTACAGGTATGTTGTGTATTTTGTCTATTTAAGTAAGTTATGGCCATCCTCCATGAAATTGCTTTAAAATGGATTTTTCCTTATCTTCTCCAGTCCTGCAGTAAGTGGAACAGTGCAGATAAGGTTTGTGGTGCTGTGTTCACCTGGAAGGTGTCTGGCTGAAGGGCACTGCTCTCCCTGTGACATCCCTGTGCTGGCTTTTTTTGGGGAATGAGGCTGCAGGATGCTACTCCAGCTGCCTCAGCACTGCCTGGGGATTCCATGGGGTCCCCTGGGTGTGATCCCTCCTGCATCCCTGAAGGACAGTGCACAGATTTTGGTGTCCCCCATCTCCCAGGTGCCTGGGGGACATTGAGGGCGTGCTGAGGCGGGAGAGAGGAGCCTGGCAACCTGACATAGATGATAGAGACAAAATATTGTACAATCATGGAATGGTTTGGGTTGGAAGAGGCCTTGAAGGTCGTCCAGTGCCACCCCTGCCATGGCAGGGACACCTTCCACTGTGCCAGGCTGCTCCAGCCCCAGTGTCCAACCTGGCCTTGGGCACTGCCAGGGATCCAGGGGCAGCCACAGCTGCTCTGGGAATTCCATCCCAGCCCCTGCCCACCCTGCCAGGGAACAATTCCTTCCCAAGATCCTGTCTAACCCTTCTCTCCTGCTTTTTATTTTAATTCTTTCCCATTTTTCCTCAGTCCCACAGCTCCCCTTTACTCTCGGTGCAAATCAGCCAAGGATTTTCACCTCTGTCTTGGCTGCTGTTGCATCCCTGGGGATTTGTTTCAGCCCCTAAGAGATGATCAGGCTCATTTGGTGCTGCCCGCAGGCTGTTTCCATGTGCCAGTGGATAAAGCTGGAGATCAGAGCTGGCTGAAGAGCGAGGCTCCAGCAGCACCAGCTCCTGGTGCCCTGGCTGTGGTGCAGCCCTCAGGGGGAAGGTGCTGGCCAGAAATTGCTCTGATTATTTAAAGCTTTGTGTGCCTTGGATTCTGGCCACTTTGTAGACATCACTAAAGCTTGACTGGTGTCTTTTCCCCATCAGAGGTCCTTTTCAGCATCAGAGGCTCTTCAGAAGACTACTTTGAAATATTAGGATTCTCTGTCTCCTGGGTTCTGCTAGCAAGGAGTGAAAGAGTTTAATCTGCACAAAATATTCTAGGGGAACTCCTGGAAATGTTTTAATTTTTTTTTTTTCTTACCATGTTACTCTGGTCTGCTGGGTGTGACATATACAGAATATAATGAAAAGAGTTTTAGGAGAGATGTGATCTCTGTCTTACCTGCCACAAAGAGAATCAGCCCTGAGATCTGTGTTTTCAGAAACCTCTGCTCCAGTTCTCTTTCCAATGGAATTCTTAGCCCATATTTGTAATAGATCTGCTACCTGCTGGAATTTTGGCTTTTGGTTCCTTTCTTTATAACAGATTAAGCCTCAAACCACAGATGATAGATGGAAGGTGTGGTGGGGGGATGAACTCAGAAGCCAAGGAAGGGCAAAAGAGGAAGGACAATTTCCACAGACTGAGAAATTTTGTCCATTGCAGTGTCTCTATTTGCCATGGACAGTTTGTACAATGTAATATTCCAGGTTTGTTTGGTCTGCCCTTGTGGAATGGCTCTTTCCATCCATCTGCAGAAGGGGCAGAAGGGAAAACTCAGGGCTGCAGGACAGATTTCCTGAGGGAAGGACACCCTGCATGGATCCACCCTTCCTCCTCCCCTGGCTGTGAAGTCACCTCAGATCTTGTAAAACCAAAACTTCCAGTGTGGGTACTTTATCTAGATTATAAACATTCATCTGCTTCTAACCTTCCATTTGCCTCTTAATTAGAGCCTTAATTGCTTCTTCTCTGAGACCATTAAGGAGCTGACAGGCACTGCACAGCTCAATTCAGTCCTTTAGGGTTCTAATTCAGAGTCCTCCAGAGACTGAGTCCTGCTCCACAGGTTTGGGAGGGCTTTGGATCAGGCTCAAAACTGTACATTAAACCTTGGATCCACACTGGGAGGGGAGGGTTTTGGATTGAATTTCTATCACTGCTGGTTTTTGAATGCTTGATGGGTATTTTTTATCCCTTTGGAGGGTAAAGGAAGACGTAGCAAGGTTACAATTCATTTATTATGTTTTAAACCTTGGATCTTGACTAATTATGAGGGGTTTAAAATCCTGGTTTAGTTGTGATCAAGCCCTGAAGGGAGTGTCTAAAGGAGGAGATTGAGCCCTTGACTCATGGCAGGAGAAGAGCATTTTCCTTACAATGCAAAGAAAAGCCTCCTCCCCTTCACAGCTGTGGAGTTGTGGCTGCTGCCTTTGAAGCAGATTTTTGGCCAGACAAGAACCTTTGACTGCCTCAAAACCTTTGGCTGCCTCAAAACCTTTGGCTTTGGACTCTTCTACACTTTTTCATGGCATCTGTCACAGCCCTATTGGCAGTTAGAGACTCATTGCTGCACTTAATATCTGAAAAAAGTGGCTAATTTGTTGTCTTCCCACTGGGAAAGGAGATTAATGGAAACAGAATTGGAAAACAATGAAAATGGATGGGGGTTTTTCCCACTCTGGAGATCTAAGTGTAATAAATTAATACTTCTTATGCAAGGTTGCAAAAAAAAAAAAAAAAGAAAAAGAAGAAAATAGAAGCTAATGGCTGATTAAAAGAAGTGCCAGCACAATTTAATTGGAGTGGCTGACTCATAAATCTTTTAATCTTTTTTGTTCTGGTGGTGCCTGGCAGCTCTGCCACAGTCAGATGGATTTTTTTTTCCTTAGGGGAAGTCCCCATCTCTCTCTCTCCCCAGTTCACATTGGTCTGTGCCAGTCAGAAATGTGGAATCAAAGCTGTCAACCTCGATGTTGTTTAAGGCTCCCCTCAAAAAGTCTGGAATGTCTTTTAGACACAAGTTGTGATGATGATAAAGATAATAATGACAATAATGACAATTCAGCAATTGTTTGTAGCTGGGTTTTTGCTGGCAGCTGGAATCACAGGGAGCCTGTCCCAGGGAGAGAGGAGCAGGCAATCCATGGCCAATCCATGCTGGACACTCATCTCAACCTCCAGAGGGGCAGAAAGATGCCAAAGATGCATAATCCACAATTTCTTCAATAGTGACAGAGGAGAACAATGAAAGCTCTGAGCTGAGCTATGAATTTTTCAAAGCCATTCAGTTCTTCACAGTTATTAAAAACAAGGAGGAGCCACCTTGGAGTTTTATAATCACAGGCAAATTTAGGCTGGAGGGGATTTCTATCCATTTTTGTGATATCAGGCACATCCTGATATCCTCTTGGGTATCCTCACCCTCTCCCAACTCTGTCCCTGACAAATCCCTGGGCTTTGGCTCCCCTTTTAGCCTTGGCCCCTGCCATGGAGTTTCCTCCAGAAGAGATTTGGGCTGCTGTAACCTCTCTTTGTTCCTGGTGGGAGATAAATCCTGATCAGACCTGCCAGTGGAAATTAATTGTCCAGTTCATCACTCTGTAAATTCAAACTGCTGGGAGAAGCCTGGGAGGAGCCTACAAAATACCTCAGAGTGTGAGTTACCCTCCCCAATACTCATTTCTGGGAAGTTCAGGGAATTCAGCCAAATATTCCCTCTGAATTCATTTTTCTAAATCAAATTTTAGCATTCCTTAGGTATCTCAAACATGTTCCTCATAAGCACTGGAAATTTGGTTTTGGAGATTTCCTTCCTTTTTACTTTGTTTTGAATGTTTCTTTAAATCAGGTTTCTTTCTGGTGTAAGTTGTAAGAATGGGATATCTCATATTCAACAGTCCTGTATTTATTAAAATCCCATTTTTTTTAAGCTAAAGGTTTATGTCATTCTACAGAAATCCCAATTAAGGAAAATTGCCAAAATCAGGAAGAAAAGAGATCTTGGAGAGCATTGTGACTTTCTTTAAATCATTCTTGGGAATCTTTGGAATGAAGGAGAGGGAATGAGCGAGCAAGGGCATGGCAGGGAGTCCAAACTTTGTCTGATTTTCCTTGGAATACTGTGATTGAGACCACTGAGATCACTGCAATTCTTTGTGATTTGTTTTTCCTTAAATCCCTTGAGGATTTTTTCAGAGGCCTTGGGAATCCCAGGAACTGTGCCATGATGGGAGTTTTTAGTGCTGGCAGCTGCTTTCTAGGATAAAAAAATTTAAACTCATAAATTTTCTGTATTTTTTTCATGTCCTTTATATAGCCAGTGGTGTTTCTGCAGTCCATAGCCTTGTTCTTTTTAATCTATCAACTGCTGAGTTTGAATTTCTGGTTTAATTCACAATTTCGCTCATTCTTTAAACTTTTAGGTCACTTTTGGCTTTACAGCTGCTGCTCTATTCAATTTTGTGCAAACTTTTTGCTGAAGGTGGATAATCTTTCTACATTCTTTAGAAACAGATGTAAATATTTGTAATTTTAGAGGTGCTTTCTGGTTATGCAAAATTATTCCAGACACTTAAACCCTTCCTAAAATCCCATGATTCCAGACACTTAAACTCTTCTTAAAAGCCTTAATTTTATCCTTCATTACAATTCAGGGAAACAGGAGGAAAGAATATTATACAGCTGGAAGTAGATAAGCATCAAGGGGAGAAGTGAAAAAATCTTTTAGAAATATGGGAGGGAGCAGAGCTCACCAAAAAATATTTCCCAAGGTTTTGAACTGCAGGCTACCCAGACAGACTTCATATCTGGAAATCAAGCTGAGCAAAAAGGTAATCAACATGAAAGAATCAGTTAATTCCAGCAAAATTCCAGGGGTGAGACCCTGCCCGGACTCAAAGCCATGCTGGGATTTCACCAGCATAATCTCCAGGCAGGTAAGAACCCCAGATGACCAAAAGTGAAAGTCTAAAATTAGAAAACCAGCAAAATATTTCATTTTCCAGGAAAATGTTTCGGTGCTGACCCTTTTCTTACACTGTTCCTGGAGCAAGGGGAGAAGCTGAGCACGCTCAGGCTCCTGGTGTCATCTTGGGAAGTGCTCTGGAATGGAAAAGGCACTCCAGTGGCCCCCAGCACATCTCTGAGGGGCTCAGGAATCACATCTTCACTCAGAGAGCAGGTGGAAGGTGTTCAGTGAGCTAATCCTGCCTGGGGAATCCTCTGACCTGGATAAGGCTGGGGTGCCCTCTGCAGAGCATCCTCCCTTTGATTTGCCAGGGGGGGAACAGTGTGGGACACGGGCACTGGTCCCTCCTGTCATTCCCTGGGGTCTGAGCTGGGTCTGGGGCTCCAAGGACTGAGCAGGGACAGCTCTGCAGTGCCGTGCTCCTGGGCTGACACTGCTGGGAAACTTGACTGAAATGAGGCCGGAAACAGAGGAGATCAAGTGTCTGGAATCACAGGATTCTAGGAAGAGTTTAGGTGTCTGGAATCACGGGATTTTAAGAAGAGTTTAAGTGTTTGGAATCACAGGATTTTAGGAAGAATTAAAGTGTTTGGGATGACAGGATTTTAGGCAGAAGGGTTTAGGTGTCTGGGATCACAGGATTGTAGGAAGAGTTTAAGTGTCTGGGATCACAAGATTTTAGAAAGAGTTTAAGAGTCTGGAAACACAGGATTCTAGGAAGAATTTAAGTGTCTGGAATCACAGGATTTTAAGAAGAGTTTATGTGTCTGGAATCACAGGGTTTTAGGAAGAAGAGTTTAAGTGTCTGAAGTCACAGGATTTTAGGAAGAGTTGAAGTGTCTTGAATCACAGGATTCTAAGAAGAATTTAAGTGTCTGGTATCACGGGACTTCAGGAAGAGTTTAAGTGTCTGTAATCACAGGATTTTAATAAGAGTTTAGGTGTCTGGAATGACAGGATTTTAGGAAGAGTTTAGGTGTCTGGAATCACAGGATTCTAGGAAGAGTTTAAGTGAATGAAATCACGGGATTTTAAGAAGAGTTTAAGTGTCTGGAATAAGAGTATTTTAGGAAGAGTTTAAGTGATTGGAATCACAGGATTTTAGGAAAAGTTTAGGTGTCACAGGATTTTAGGAAGACTGCTGGTCAATGACAAGGGTGCCAGCCCAGCTTCCCACTGTGCCTTTCTGCTTGGGAAACAGCAGCAGGGCCACAATTAAAGCAAATTTTGGGATCCTGTCATTGCTCTGATCATGAGCCCTGCAGGGAATAACCTGTGTAGGCTCAGCAGTGATGAAAAATGATGAAAATCACAGGATTTTGGGGCACCTCTTTGTGCTTGGCTCTGGTTTAGGAAGGAACAGTATTGACAGGGGAGGTGGTGGGAGTGTGGAAAGAACTGGGACCTGCCCTTCCTCCATGCCCACAGAGATCTTGGAGGGATTGCAAAGACAGGAGGTGCAAAATGAAGCTCTTCTTGTGCAAGTCTGATACGTGGTCAGCACAGAATTATTTCATAATATCTGATCTGTTAGGTAATCCCTAAATACCTGTCTTTTAGAGATCTTACCTTTTAGCATGAGTTACTGCTTGAATCTGAATATTATATTTGAACATTTAGGGGTGAGGGAGCAGCTGGAGTTGTGAAGAGCTGAGGAATTAATTGGTAAGAAATGTGTGAGAGATGGACAAAAAGCCATTCTCAAACATTCATAACAGGTTTGCAAAGTACAGCACTACCCAGAGAATAAAGCTGTTGAACAAATGTGTAATCCCTTTTCCCTGAAAGTGAGATACAGCAAAATTTTAGTTGAAATATTCCTAATCAGCATCTCCTTTTTATTTCCCACAAACACTGCTCCCCGATTTCTTGCTATTCCTCATAGTTTTGACTATTGTGAAATTGTAATTGCCTCCTTTAAGTCTTGCAATCCTCTTCAGCAATGAAACTCATCTTTTCTACCTGTAGAGAAATCTTCCTGAAGGAAACATCCCAATGAGGTGGGAATTCCTTTCCCTGCTGGCATTTAGAACTCCCCTCCTGCTAATGCCTCGAATTTTCTGTGTGAGAATAAATAACAATGGAATGCTTTGATGGAATCAGTAAAATTAAAATGGGATGGAAGTGAAAGGAATTGCTGGCAACTCCAGGGAAATGGGGATGTGTGAGAAGTTAAACCTTGTCCAAGTCTAGCACCCAGCAGCAGGAGATGTTAGAACTCTGAAAATAGAAAGGAAAGCTGCAGACTGGAGAGCCCTCGTGGTCTGATCTTTTCTGGAATGAAGATGATCCAGTTTGGAGCAGAAGCCACTTGTTCCTGACCCTGCTTAAACGGCATTTCAGTCACATCCTGGAGCACAATGAAACTCACTTTTGTTCTTTGTCTTGCAGAAATGCTCAGGTGGGAGAAATCCTGGTGTTTTTCTTCCTGTCACCTGCATGCCCTTAAGAAGCAGTTGGAGAGGATAAATATTTTTTCCTTGAAGAGCAGTAGAAAATTCAAGTGAGAAACTCTAACCCCAGCAATGTTTGTTTGGAGAGAGAGCGAAGTCTGCTGAGAGGTTTTGAAGGGTTGGAGCTGCTTAAATCCATATCAGAGGGAGATATTTGCTAGGACTGGGCAAGGCTAAGGGGTAAATATGGCATTTCATCCCAGAGAAATCAAACCCACAACAAACCAGTCAGTCAAAGGGGCTGTAGTGAAGAGAGGAACAGCTTTATACAGTATTTGTCTGGTTGATAACACTGTTTGCTGTATAAATAACCATCCAAGTGAACATTTTATTGCTTTGCACACATGTTTTCCACAGCTGGCAAGTGTGGTTGTTTCTGTAGCTGTAAAACCTCCTGCAGATGCTGCTCTCAAAGCTGCCCCCTGTGTCAGAATTATAAATGCACACTATTCTGAGTTTATTTGTAAAATTATCCCTCTGAACCTGAGGTTCTCTGGCTAGCTTTGTTGCTTTTTTTTAAAATTTTTTTTATTTTTTTGTTTGTTTTTTTTTTTTGTTGTTATGTTTTGTGTTTTTTTTTTTTTTTTTTTTTTTTTTTTTTTTTTTTTTTTTTTTTTTTTTTTTTTTGCAGCTCAAAAAGTGGAAATTTTCAGGATTTTGGGGCACCTCTTTGTGCTTGGCTCTGGTTTAGGAAGGAACAGTATTGACAGGGGAGGTGGTGGGAGTGTGGAAAGAACTGGGACCTGCCCTTCCTCCATGCCCACAGAGATCTTGGAGGGATTGCAAAGACAGGAGGTGCAAAATGAAGCTCTTCTTGTGCAAGTCTGATACGTGGTCAGCACAGAATTATTTCATAATATCTGATCTGTTAGGTAATCCCTAAATACCTTTTAGAGATCTTACCTTTTAGCATGAGTTACTGCTTGAATCTGAATATTATATTTGAACATTTAGGGGTGAGGGAGCAGCTGGAGTTGTGAAGAGCTGAGGAATTAATTGGTAAGAAATGTGTGAGAGATGGACAAAAAGCCATTCTCAAACATTCATAACAGGTTTGCAAAGTACAGCACTACCCAGAGAATAAAGCTGTTGAACAAATGTGTAATCCCTTTTCCCTGAAAGTGAGATACAGCAAAATTTTAGTTGAAATATTCCTAATCAGCATCTCCTTTTTATTTCCCACAAACACTGCTCCCCGATTTCTTGCTATTCCTCATAGTTTTGACTATTGTGAAATTGTAATTGCCTCCTTTAAGTCTTGCAATCCTCTTCAGCAATGAAACTCATCTTTTCTACCTGTAGAGAAATCTTCCTGAAGGAAACATCCCAATGAGGTGGGAATTCCTTTCCCTGCTGGCATTTAGAACTCCCCTCCTGCTAATGCCTCGAATTTTCTGTGTGACAATAAATAACAATGGAATGCTTTAATGGAATCAGTAAAATTAAAATGGGATGGAAGTGAAAGGAATTGCTGGCAACTCCAGGGAAATGGGGATGTGTGAGAAGTTAAACCTTGTCCAAGTCTAGCACCCAGCAGCAGGAGATGTTAGAACTCTGAAAATAGAAAGGAAAGCTGCAGACTGGAGAGCCCTCGTGGTCTGATCTTTTCTGGAATGAAGATGATCCAGTTTGGAGCAGAAGCCACTTGTTCCTGACCCTGCTTAAACGGCATTTCAGTCACATCCTGGAGCACAATGAAACTCACTTTTGTTCTTTGTCTTGCAGAAATGCTCAGGTGGGAGAAATCCTGGTGTTTTTCTTCCTGTCACCTGCATGCCCTTAAGAAGCAGTTGGAGAGGATAAATATTTTTTCCTTGAAGAGCAGTAGAAAATTCAAGTGAGAAACTCTAACCCCAGCAATGTTTGTTTGGAGAGAGAGCGAAGTCTGCTGAGAGGTTTTGAAGGGTTGGAGCTGCTTAAATCCATATCAGAGGGAGATATTTGCTAGGACTGGGCAAGGCTAAGGGGTAAATATGGCATTTCATCCCAGAGAAATCAAACCCACAACAAACCAGTCAGTCAAAGGGGCTGTAGTGAAGAGAGGAACAGCTTTATACAGTATTTGTCTGGTTGATAACACTGTTTGCTGTATAAATAACCATCCAAGTGAACATTTTATTGCTTTGCACACATGTTTTCCACAGCTGGCAAGTGTGGTTGTTTCTGTAGCTGTAAAACCTCCTGCAGATGCTGCTCTCAAAGCTGCCCCCTGTGTCAGAATTATAAATGCACACTATTCTGAGTTTATTTGTAAAATTATCCCTCTGAACCTGAGGTTCTCTGGCTAGCTTTGTTGCTTTTTTTTAAAATTTTTTTTATTTTTTTGTTTGTTTTTTTTTTTTGTTGTTATGTTTTGTGTTTTTTTTTTTTTTTTTTTTTTTTTTTTTTTTTTTTGTTTTTGTTTTTGTTTTTGTTTTTTTTTTGTTTTTTTTTTGACAGCTACAAATGTGCAGATCATTTTCTTTCCTTGGAACTGTTCAATGCTCAAGTGTTTATTTTTAGGCAGAGGGAGTTGCCAGAGTGTCACCAAGTGCATCCCACTGGCCAGACACAACTTCACAAGTCTGGTTCATAATTTTTCTCTTTCTCACCATTTCCCCCCCCCCCTTTTTTTTTCCATCTCTCTCTCTCTTTGAGTTTATTTCTCTCAGTTTCTCTAGCTATTGTAGACTACCTGACCTTCCCACTTCACCTTCCAAATTTAAAAGGCTTTCCTTTCCTTCTTATGGGTCTATTTCCTTATCAAAATTATACATTTGCTTAATTTTTTAAAATACCTACTTTGCTTATGATGATAAGGCTTCACTTAGAAATAGATTTCATGAGGTAAAAAAGACTTAAAAAATTTAAGCCTATGGCTAGGATTCAGTTTTCATAAAATACTATTAACTGTAGATTATTTTACATTTAAAGCTCTGGGAAACTGGGGCTGCAGAATGTGGAAATACCAGATGTGTCCTCCAGCTGCAGTGAAGTTTGGTTGGATTTTTTGCCCCCCATTCCTCAAGGCTCCTCAGTGGTTCCACAGCAGCCTAACATGCTTTTGTTGTCCCAAAATCAATGTTTTTGGACACTGGAGAGATGTGCACCACCACCAGGAAAAGCACAGAGATAAATCTTTGCAAAAATTTTATCTTTTGAATGCAAAGAGATATTTTTAAATGTTGCTGTAAATAAATCAAGAAAAATGCATATTGAAAGGATCCATAACAAATATTTTTAAAAACCAGCCTTATTTTGAGTGTTTGATGGTGCTGGATGAAGGAGTCAGATTGACTTCATGATTTTGGAAAATGCCTTGCTGAGGA
This sequence comes from Pyrgilauda ruficollis, assembly GCF_017590135.1. Lineage (NCBI taxonomy): Eukaryota > Metazoa > Chordata > Aves > Passeriformes > Passeridae > Pyrgilauda > Pyrgilauda ruficollis. The sequence continues at coordinate 612,709 of NW_024530377.1, forward strand.
TTCTGCCCTCAAAGGGATTTTCATGGCAAAAAGAATGGGAATAACCAAGGTGTAGGAATTGCCCCTGGGATAATACTTTGTTATGTGCCTTAGAAAAGACACACCCACTTCTTTTTGCATCTCTGGAAGTTATGGCAATGCTTCCATGGGGAATTAAGGGGTCCTTGAGTTGAACTTTCTGCTGAATTTTAATTTGGTTCATTATTTTAATGTCATGTAATAAAATGCATTATTTTTTAATTTCCTGTCCTAACACACAATGCAGAATTCCCATGAGAATCCATAAAAGTTGTGTTTCATGCAACAGATAAATGTGATTTTGGAGCACTTAGGGTGGAAAGTATTATGAATGTATTTACCTGTTGAGTCAAATTTAAGCAGAATCAATAATTAATAACAACATTAGCAACGGTTTACCCTTATCATTTCCATTTTTTTTTCTCATTGAAGCTGTATCTGAGTGGGGAAGCTCTGAAAACAGATAAAGGATTGTTTTCCCTGCTCAGATTTGGGAGTGGCTTTTCTGATGGCTGACACAGCCCGATGACCTCAGCCTGGTTTGGATCCCTCAGCAGTGACACCAAATGAGGACACTGCTGTAGGTGACATCACATTTTCCTGGCTTCAGCTTTTATAACTTTGGATTCCAAAAAAAACTCTGCTGGCAGGAATGCAGGGCTGGGCTTTGCTGCTGTGAGCAGCTTCTTTCCCTGCTCTCACTCTGCAGCAGGTGGAAGAAGGAAAGGTGGATATTTGACTGCCTAAATTGGCTTTCAGTGTTTGCCAGGATGCAATGTGTAAATATTTGTAAATTAAAAGAGTGAAAATTCCTAGTGTTTGTAGAAGTTTGGCCTGATTGTACCTTCAACAAAAAAAAAAAAAAACAAAAAACTCAACACATGGGGTCAAAGCCCAGCACAAGAAGCTACTCCTGCACAAATTTGTTTTAGAAATTGTGCTGATAATTCTGACATTATTTGATGCCCTCTGCTCATATCTCACTCAGCAGGAGACTCTGCCCAAACACAACAGTCTAAAATGGGAAATGGACCCATCCAGTGCGAGTGAAACTCTTTAATCCTGGATATCTTCCCTGGGTTTCCAAATCACTGCATCCAGTTTCTCTCTTGATAAGGACTGGAAAGGTTTGAGATAACGACAAATGTGATTTTATCTCAAACTCTGCCAGCCCAAGCAGTCTGAGGGGTTTTGTGCTGCAGTGGAGGCTGGTGATGGCTGAGTGGGAGAGGTGGTCAGGCCACAGCAGCAAAGGACACCCCAGAGAGCCCTGGGGTGTGCAGGGGTGAAAATGAGGTGAGGGAAGAGGGGGTCACAGACTGAGAGAGATGAGACTCTAAACCAACGAATCCACATTTGCTGCACTGCAGAAATATTCTGTCTTTTGATCTTGTAGGTGGTTTTGGTGAGACATTTTTTATTCTTCCACTACTTGCCAATCACTTTGCTGGAAAACACGGTGTTCAGCAAAACTGAAAATATCCCCCGCCCCCTTGGGATGTCAAGTTCCTTCAGCTGCAATTCCGAGATCTCAGGATGGTTTCAGGGAACAAACAGCAATTTCCTCATTGTCTCACCCGAAGGTGATGCAGATGTTTGAAATCTCAGTGCCTACTGCACAGATCAGGAGCACTAAACATTTCATCTTGATTTCTCTTCAGTACCACCTACTTCCTGGAAAATTTGGAAGCCTTGCATTTACCACTTCAAATTCCCTGCCAAGTTCCTTTCAGTTTTTTGTTGGTTTTATTTTTTTTTTCCCCTGCTCCATTTTTGTCTCACACGTTTATTATATGGTGACAAATGCAGTTTTCTTCTGACACCACATAATAGATGTGTGAAACACACACACATGTTCTAGTAAGAGACTGCTCTTTATTTCCTGGCTCCAGTTGCAAAACATGAGTCAGGGTTGGAGAGGTTATGCCTCTGTCAGAGCTGTGGAATCCACGTGCCCAAACTTTCCTGGGTTTTGCTGCAGTTGTGGGGAAAAATGGCAAATTTCATTCTTATATTCCTATAATCAATGTTTTCTCCTCCCCCAAACACATAAAATCTTCATTTTATAATAGCCATTCCCGTGTGTTGATTATATTTACTCATTTCAGGCATTGATGCTGTTATTAACAGGAAAAAAAACACCTCCAGCTTCTAAAGCACAGATAAAAGTACCCTTCTGTAATTCTGGCTTTAATACAAAAGTGAAACATTTTTTTTGTGGTGCATTTGCTGCGAATTTCAAGCACTTTTTTTCCCTGCACCAAGTGATTTCTGCTGTTCTGCTGCATAATTGCAGGTAACAATCACCCAGCATCTCCACAAGACTGTGGTGACACAACATTCCTTGTTTGTACATCCCAGCTTCCAGTGTTCTGTGCACTCCTGTGTTGGCCCCAGTGAAACACCAAGTCCTTTTGTGAGCTAGAGTGGAACAAGCGCCATGTTACAAGTTAAAACAAAAACCAAGGAAAATGAGCAGGCAAAAAAAAAAGACAAAAAAAAAAAAAAGAGAGAGAACTGAACACATCATCATTTCCTACTGGATCCAGCCTTGGAATGCCACAGGGCTGGCAGTTGTTCTGCAGATACCCAGGGGTGATTGGAAGCAGCAGGACCACGGTGCTTCCACGTTAATCACAAACAGAGTTTTGCATTGAATTTTTTTTTTTTTGTTTTTCCCTAAGCAATTTTATCCCACAAGGTCCCTGTGGTTGAGCTGCTCCTGCAATAGAATGACAAATAACTGGGTGACATGCTGTGAAAAATTTAGAAAATGAGAGATGCTATCCCATTTCCCAAACAGAGCAGAAACAACACTAATTCCGTTAGGCAAGATGGAACAGACAATTAAACTGGGCATGCTTTTAATTTTGAAGCTCACCAGAGAACGGACGCCTTTTTCAAATGTAACGACTGTGGAAGAGATTCTTTTAAAACGAAGCAAAACCACTGATTTTCCTTGCTAAAATTAAAGCATTTACCTCATACAAAGTATAAGAAATGTTACCTGTTGCCTCCACCATTCCTTCTAGGATTACAACAATTTCTAGCTCCTCTTTGGGCAACTGGGCTTTGGAAATCTCCCAGAAAGGACTCTGCTGGTTAATCTCATGGCTGATGATCAGTGGTGAAACCAAAAAGAGACGATCATCCCCTGTGTAATAACCTACGTTGATATCTGTCTGGTTGAGTGGTATAAATTCCCCCTCCTTTGTCTGTTTGGATTTGATCAACTTGGCTCGTATTGATGCCTCTACAATGTGTGAATTCCTAAGGTCTCCTACTCGGAACATCAGACACAGCTTTCCATCCCGCATGGAAATGACTGCGTTTGTAGAAAAAACCAAGGTTTCTGCCCTCTTCTTGGGTTGGGATATTTTCACAAACATGCAGCCAACCATGAAGGCGTTGACGATAGAACCTAGGACAGACTGCACTAAAAGCAGGATAATTCCCTCGGGACACTTGTCCGTGATGACCCGGTAACCGTACCCAATGGTGGTTTCGGTCTCGATTGAGAATAAAAAGGCTGAGACAAACCCATTGAGGTTGCTGACGCAGGGGGTCCACGTGCTGTCCCCTATGTGATCCATGTCCCCTCGCATGTAGGCAATGAGCCACCAGATCATGCCGAAGAAGAGCCAGGTCACCGTGTAAACCATGACAAAGATCAGCAGGTTGAACCTCCACTTGAGATCCACCAGGGTGGTGAAGATGTCAGTCAAGTACCGGTAAGTCTCTCTGACATTCCCGTGGTGGACGTTGCATTTCCCATCTTTCCGAACGTACCTCTGGATTTTCCTCTTGGCACATTCTTTGCTGATGTTTTTTGGCAGATCCTCTCTCGCTTGTTTGGGCAACTTTGGTTGATGGATTGTGACAGGGCTCTCGATGTCCTGCTCCATTGAGTCTTCTTCCAGGACGTTGGCTGCCATGGAAAACAAAAAAACATGGAAAAGTCATTATTCCTCTTGTTATTGCTCTAAGTCAACACACAGACTTTTCCTGTGTTAATGAATAAAATGATCATCCTTTTTCTTTGCTAACACAAAAATTGGATGCCAAGCACCCTCATTTTATTGCTACGCAAAAATAAAATGAAAGCAAACTCTCTTTTCTTTTCAGGTCATCCTATCCACACCCATATTTAAATTCCACAAGATGGGTTTAAGCAGATATTCCTTCCCCCCTCGCCGCTTTGCAGTTTAATGAATGAAATATTTTATGCACCAAAAAAGATCTTACGGAGATAAAAGATATAAATGAGGCAATGGATTCACTTGGGGGTGAGCAGAGAAAATGAGCTTTTGCTGAGCTATTTTCTCCATCAATTGCATTGCTGTGGGGAAACGATTAAATAAGTACAAGGAGGATTTTTTTTTAAAAAAGCCAACCGTTTTTAGAAAGAACCAATCCTCCTCTTGTAGAAGGAAAGTTGTAATATCTATCAAGAGCAATTCAAGCACACTTCCACAGAAAATCAATGTCTTGCTGATAATGAGACAAGGAATTGTGTGTCCTTCTCCCAGCAACGTAAAACCTATGGTACTTCAGATTTCATTTGAATTCACTGTGCCTGTGGCCTTTAATTCAAGTGTACCTTGTCCTCTAATGATCTGGGCTTTTTTTTTTTTTTAGTTTCCAGCCTTTAGAGATAAATAGCTTTGTTATGGTTGTGTGCCAGGGAAAAAAAGAGTGTACTGAGGAGGAGAGTGGTTTAATCAAATGTGTTTTGCATGGAGGACATGGTGAGGTCTGGGGTAATTGTTGTTTTCAACTTAAGAAATCCTTCTGTTTTCTGGGGCTTCTTCCTGCAGGAATTTCAGCTCTTGAATTCCTAATTCTTTCCCTTCTGGCTAGTTGCTGTCATTCTTCTGCCAGACTGTAAAGGGAGAAGTCTTCTGGTGGGTCTGCCCGGGTGCTTGACTCTGAATACAGAATCTCAGAATGGTTTGGGTGGGAAGGGACCTATAAAATCACCCAGTCCTCACCTCGTGCCATGGTCAGGGACACCCTCCACTACCTCAGGTTGCTCCAAGACCTGTTCAGCCTGGCCTTGGACACTTCCAGGGATGGGGCAGCCACAGCTTCCCTAGGCACCCTGTGCCAGGGCCTCATTACTCTCACAGGGAAAGATTTCTTCCCAATATCCCATCTAAAAAGCAGCACTGATGTGATTTTGTACCATTCTTTATGGAGCGTTGCTCTCAGTGGGTCAGTGTGGCTCTGAAAGCCTTTTTCACTCCCAGAAACTTGTGCTGTGCAGCAGATCCTGCGTGGAGTCTCACAGCACCTGCAGCTTTTTCAAGATGTGCAGGTTCATCCCTGTAGAGAAAGATCACAGCCCCTTACAGAGTTTTACTGAAATACCCAGAGGGAAAAAAGGGTTAAGGGTTGTAGCCCAGTTGTCTCTCCTCCTGACCTGCTCCTCTTTCAAAGAAAGTCTCAAAGCCCTACAGTAGCACAGAATCTGAGAGCAATTCCATGTTTTAAGGCCATGCACCCCATCCTGTCACCTTTTCAGTTTGCTGTGTGTCTCAGGAGAGCCTTATCAGGGCTGATGGCAGTGGCAGCACTGGGAGCTGTGTCACAGGGCCCTCAGATCTGAATGATCTCCCCCAGTCAGTGACAGTGTGCCTGCTTGCATTATCCCTGATGCTGGGCAATGCATGACAAAACACAATCAAAAGGCATTGCAGGGCCTTTGTGAGGCAGACTTAAGCCAAAGCCAGAAAATTTGAAGTTAAGGCTTCACATTTTATGCTCAGCTCTCTGTTGTGCCTAAGGAAATTCCAGTCCACAGGAGTTACCACATCACTGCAGCAACAGAATCCTCAAATAATTATGAACAACCTCTGAAGGCTCTGGCTTTTGAGGCTTTATGTTAAACTACTAATGCTGATATAATGGGGTTCATTATCTTTCAGGCATTATGAATAATTTGCTTTCCCCTCCCCATCAGAGCCTGGCATGGACACAGAGACCAGGAGTGGGAGAATCCTGTTGGTTTAGAGAATATTCCTTACTCCTGGCTCTGCTGTTAAAGGGAATCATGTCCCAAACCTTCCTGTCTGAGCATCTCTACAAGAAATTATCCTGGGAGGGGACCCAGGTGCTGATTTTATTCCTGACAGCAGGAGGAATGTGAAGGGACATCCAGGGCTGCCCTCCCACCACACCACTCCTGCTTTCCTTGCAGTGTTTATTTCCTATGGAACTACTCTGAGCAGTAAAACACCTTTTATTCAGGCAGCAGATTTTTACTGATGCTTTCCAAATGCTCTTTGTGGTTTTGTGCATCACAACCAGCCTGACCTGGCTTTCACAACATGAGGGAAGGACCACATTTTGTCAAGGGTCCATGGGTTTTGTAGGAGCAGTGAGCTGCTGTCACAGTAAGTGGGATCAGCTTGTGACAATTCCAACTTGGGAAGGTTTTTCTTCACCTGGAGAAGTTGTAGTGGAGCTGGTTCTCATCTGGCTTTGTAAGGGGGCAGCTTTGGACAACAAACCCAGTGTTTAACCAAGGTGTCTCTCATTGCAGCATTTATTTGACACTCTTGCAGACATTTCAATCTTCCTGAGGGCATCTGGCCATTTCTAAACTCTCCAGGCTCTTCCCAGTGCTGTCATTTCTCAATTGTCAGTCTCTGAGAGGAAAAAATTAGGGTCAAGTTTTTTGTATTTTTTTCTTCTTTGCAAGATGCGTTTTCCTTCTTTCCCTCACCCAATCCTGCTATGCATGAATTCCTTTGTGGAGAGGTTTCTGTATCAGAACCACAGTTTGTTACCCTCTCCTGAGTTTTCTGACTGAGTTTTCTCTCCAGAGAGAACCTTGGGAGCAGCAATTCCCCAAATAAGTGATCCAAAGGTTATGCATCTGTGTTTCCATGGAAATGCTTGATGAATAAGTTTTAAACACATGGCAGGATCCCTGCTCACCACTGAGGCTGAGGAACAGCCACATACTGTCAGTGCCTTTGCCACAAAATACTTTGACTAATTATATTTTTACTTGGTATCGACCCAATTAACTTCTGCTGTTTATTTCATCTAATTTTCCTTTTGGTTACATAATGGCTGTCATGGATCCAGGAACAGGGGAGTGAGTAGCAGCAGCCTCACTTGAGAGCTATTTTTGCTCTCTCTCCTTTTCTTCCTGAAAAATATATCCATATTATTAATCTGCACTGGAAAAAAAAAAAAAAGAGGTATTTCTGAACTCTTCCTCCTCTCCCAGTAAACATTATATTTGTTTGAACACAACAGCCAGGTAATGAGCCAATCCAGGCCAATTTAGAGGATTCTGTTCAAATTATCTGCTTTGCTTACTCTCTGAGGCAAAACCTACAAGACATATGAGATTTCAGTGATTTGTTCAATTTCTCAGCAAATGACAAGGAGTTCTCCTAAACAAGTCCCTGAATAGTTCACTTGAGTCCTGGCTGTGGCCAAATTAGCTAATTAAGTGTGCCCAGACCTATTATGTAGAGTGGAGGGTAAAGAGTGGTGCAGCCCACACTTGGATTATTGAACTCCAATTGTTTGCCAGGCAGGTTAGTGTCATACAATCTGCCAAACAGGAATAATCTGTGTCCTGAAATGGAGCCAGGAATTGTATGTGCTCAGTTCTGCACAGGTCCAAACCATGCCAGGGGCTTTTGAATTGTGCCAGTGCTCAGAACATTTTATTTTCTAGTAAAATTGCAGCAAATGTTGTTGTCATGTTCTTGTCTACTCCAAAGCAGCACTGGAAAGGCACAGTCCTGATTTTCCAAGCACATCCTTTTATTTAGATCCTAGATTTTATTTAGAACAACATGAAACCAGTGTAAACAACAAAACAGGACAGGACACGCTCTCTCCCTTTGAGGCTGTGAATGTAACACATCAATATAAACCTTAAGCAATCATTTTATCATCAACAAGGTGATTTTTGGTGTATTTTGGTAGTGCTGCAGAGACCTTGTTGTGGTGCTGTGCAAGCACAAAGCAAAAGGAGGAACATGAAGGGCCTGCTTGTCCAATTTAAGTACTGCAAGCCTATTTTGGTTGTGAATGATTTGCAAAATAACGAGGAGTTTCAACAGAAAATATTGCAAATCATAACTGACCTTTCTGTAACAGAAGCTGACCTAGAAAGTTCCATGGACATTTCACTGCAATTTAGTGATTTTAACTCTTGTAACACAGTTGTGAACATCTTGTGTGCAAATTCATTGAAAATGTCCTAATTCCCAAAATCGCTTACAGTCTAAAAATTGCTCTCATGGGCTTTACTGCATGTAGAGAAATGTGTTGAGCAGACACTGTGATTCCTGTCTGCATTTCCCCATTTCCTGGTGGGATGAGGGCCACTTTTAAGTGAAGCAGGTGTTTGCATCTCTAAGGTCCCAGTTTGGCTTTTGGGAAGTCTCGAGTGTTTTACCACTTGTTTGCTGTGGTCCCCAACCTCCCTGGCACTGCATCCATCTGTGGAATATTTGGCAGGACCTGGTGGCTGTTTGGGCTCCCCTGTGGGGTTGTTGGGCTTTGCACAGCACACGGAATTTCTTGTAGCCTTCAACACCCTAAATCCGCGTTGTTCCATTTCTGCTCTCGATGCAATGGAAGAAGTCAGAGAAGGGAAGGAGAGATTTTGGAATGCTTTGCCTCATCTCTGAATGGCTTTTGTTTCAGAGCTCTGCAAATCTCATTTGTGATGAGCACAGGGGGCATAGGAACGCAGGAATTCTGGGAATAGAGGGGGATTTGTCTGTGGGATGAGCCCAGCCAGATAATCCACACTGCGAGGCGCCACAAGATACGAGGAGAAAGAGTCTTGTTTAGAGAAAAAAAGTGGAGTCTTTTATGAGCAGCTAACAACTATAAGCATCATTATCACCGAGCACAGATCCTTTTTCCTGAAAAAGAAAGGAATTAGGATCTAGTCCTGCGCTATTGAAATCAATGCAAGTTTGTCTGTTCACTCAGCTGGAAGCATTGCTGGGCCTCACTTTGAAACGCTGGAGTGCTCCATAAACACTGACTTGGCAAATCTCTTCAAGACCCAAATTCCTTCTTTGCACCCATGGAATCATAAACCTAATTTCAGAGGGAGCATGCGTGTGACTGAGATTTATTTCAGCAGCAGCTTTCACTAAAAAAGACATGAAATGAGATATATTTATGATTAGAAAAGAGACTGTGAGGATGATACTTTGTTTTTTTCACATTACCTGCTTCATCACTGCCTTCTAATCCAACTTGATAAAAATAATGTTCTGCTATTTTCATTTCTTTTAAGCCTGTACAGCTGCAAGAAATCAGTCTGAGTAACACTTTGTGTCTCTGCAGTACAAACATTTCCATTCATTCCTGATTCTTGGCCCTTTTATTATGGAGGGTGGAAAAATGAATCTGATAACTCAAATTTAAAAACACATTACTCCATTTTTGGTAGTCATTTGACCTTGTAGTTTTTGTCTTGGATTCTAACCAACTTCATTGCAGAATTTACCACTGAAGGCTCCAGAATGCTGTTTTTACATCTGCTTTGCTAAATTTATCTTCATTTGAATCACGGGGAAGCCAAACAGTGGCTGGGTAACATTTGTGGGGCAATGTAAGAAGTCTGCACCTGGCTGTAGGAAGGTTGTGAACCTGAAAAGATGTGCAGAGACAGTTGATTATCAACATCTTCAGCCTTTCACAAGGCTGTGGGTCCCAAATTCGATTATGAAACTTGTTTGCGACCTGAAGTCTGACCTCTTGGAGTCGGCATTTATTTGGAGCCATCTCTAGAGCAAATGCTGAGCACGTTTCTGGAGAATTGAGATTGAAATGAGATTTCTAGAGTAAGGAGAGGTTTCCTGTCAGATTAGTCTTTTTACCAGATTTTTAGCTCCCAGAAAAGCCTGAGTTCAAGCTTCAGAGCAGGTATTTCTGTGTCCAGGGCCAGGCTGGACAGAGCTTGGAGCAACCTGGTCTAGTGGAAGCTTCCCTGCCCTTGGAACTGGATGATCTTTAAGGCCCCTCCAACCCAAACCATTCTGTGAGTCTATGATTCCACAATATCCTTGTCCTATCCCCAACCACTGCAGAAATCAGCCTCCTCAGAGCCCTGTTTCCTCTGACAAGGTGACAAAACTGAGGTAAAGCATTTTTTTGCATTTGGAATATACTTACTATTGTCAGTGCTGCTGCCAGCAGTGGAGCAAGGACAGGAGCAGAGACAGCCCAGGTGTGCCAGCCTGAGTTGTGCCACCTGGCAACACCAGAGCTGGGCTCCTCTTTGGTTTTTCATGTGCCAAACTAGTGCCAGGTGTTGCCAGAGTGATAAGAGGGACCACTGATGGATTGTGATGCTGCCAGGCCTCAGCAGCTGTGTCTAAGGTCGGAAATGGGGCTGTGTGTTCTATCTCCATCTGTCAGAGCTGGGGCAGTTCTCTGCTGTTCTTTGGGCAGTTTTTTCTTTATCTCTCCCACAGCCAACCCTCCTTCCAGGAGATCTCTGCTCTCCATGGCCAGGGAGTGTCCCTGCAGGGCTGATCAAATTCCAGCATCCCATGGGAGATGCTCCGCCCAGGGGAGGAGCCAAGCATTCCTACCTGGATACAATCTGAGCCTGGAACAGCACAGCAGCCTCTGCCCACTGCATTCCCAGAGGAGCAGCTTTCTCCTGCCCTGCATTCCCAGAGGAAGAGCAGGCCCATCTCCAGCAGCCCTGGAGCTCCAGAGGAAAACTCCAGCCTTGTGCAGGATCCCTGCTCCAGCAGAACCACAGCTGGCACTGCAGGAGGGCTGAGCCACCGTGGAATGGGACTGTGCCACCACCCTGACACACAGGGGGACAGGGCATGTTCTCACTCTGGCAGTAGTTTTTTTTTTGTTTGTACTATTACATTTGTATTTTTAATTTTCCTAGTAAAGAACTGTTATTCCTATTCCCATATCTTTGCCTGAGAGCCCCTTAATCTCAAAATTATAATAATTCAGAGGGAGGGAGTTTACATTTTCCATTTCAGAGGAGGTTCCTGCCTTCCTTAGCAGACACCTGGCTTTTCAAACCAACACAAGCTGCAAATCCTGGCCACACTTTTGCCTTTTGATGTCTCTGGGTTAGACTTGTCCCCTGACTTGCTGCAAGGTATCCTTGTCTAATGTGATCCCTGAGACTTCTTTTTGCAGTTACTGAATCCAATTATTTCTGCCAGTTGCTATCAGGTGTCTGAATGCCAGAATTTTTGTCAGTTACAAAATTTCTTCAAAAATTTCCTGAGAACTCAGCTTTTCTTCTCCGTGGGGTGTACCAGGAAAAGGAGAAAGCATGAAAGACCTGTATTGACCTTATTGTTATCAATTTTAAACTGTGCTTATACGCTTGAACTGCTAGAAATAATAAATAAATTCATTCAAAATCTGCTTAAATCAGTGAATATTCTGGATTGTAAGGAACCTCTAAAGGTTTCAGTGTGCTACTCAACAAAAAACCAACTTCTACAGAGTGCACCTCTAAGATGAGTAGGGCTTTATCTTCTCTGCAGCTTGTTTTTTGCACCTGAGCTCAGCCTTCCAGACAAGTTACATGAGAGCTGGTTAAATCCTGATTTCTCCATGTATTCTCTTTACTGATCACATGGAAAAAGAGTATTCCCAACTGTTGTGGGAAGAGATTCTCACGATTTTTTTTCCCATCACAATTTTCCCGACTGCAAACTCTGGGAACAAAAACGAGCTGATCAGCTGAGCTGTTTTGTGTAGATAATTCTGGTCCAAACATTTCACACAGATAATTCTGACTCATTTAATTCTTCACTATGTAATATCTCTGATATCTGGGGAGTTCTCCTGGTTGTTTCTGGAAGTGTAAATAGAAGTTTGGCTGCCCTGTCCAGTGTGATTGCACTGCTAATTTAGCAAACTGATTGTTTTGGCTTTGGCCCAATTAGTGCTCCTAGAAAATACCTGGGAATGGTTTGGGAGAGAGGATGTGCTCCCATTCAGCAGCATGGATGAGATTGAATCAAATTTGGCTTTTTTCACTCTTGTCTGCCAACACAGTTCCATCTTTGCTCCCTCAGACACCTCCACAGGCTCACATCTCACCCCTGCTTTAAGCAACTTAAACCCCTGGCCTGCAACACAGACCTCACCTTGTTCCAGATAATTTGAAGTGGCAAAAAATCACTGTTAATAAACTAATTATGTCTTAAAACCAAGAGAAAGTCCCCACAAGACTCAGGACCAGGTGCTCTGCAGTATGACTTGGACATCTTGTACTGCTTGGTCTCAAGGCTGCAGAACCATTCCTGGTTTTATTTAACGTTGTAGATGGAGTCAGCTTGGTGGTGAGGCTGGTGCATATTCCAGCATGGGAAAAGTTTGGAAATCAAGGCAGGAAACTTGTTAAAGTCTGTGTGTCCAGTTAGGTCACCAGAGAGGAGAGAAATGCACCCTCTCAGAAGGTGTTGTTGACACCAATTTTCATGCTGGCAGGAGAAGCCAGCCCCGGTTTCCTTGCTGTTTTCTGTCCCAACTCTGTTCCTGTCCTTTCCCCCATTTTTCCCCTGAAGTCAGGGTGTTTTCACTTGAATCTTTGTCCTTGGCATAGCCAAATCCAATATTTTTCTGCATTGCTGAACAACCTTGAGGCAGCCTTGTGCCTGAATATTCACAGAGCTCCTTGGGCAGGTGCTGGAACCACCTTGACTATGCCAACACACTCTGACAGCTCCTTTGCTTTGATCAATGAACTCTCCTAAATAAAAGGCAGAGGAATGATGGAGAGGAATATTTTTGGTCAGAAAGGAAGGGCTTGATTCAATCAAGATGCTGAAGCAGTCGAGTGAAACCAATAACTTATGCAATGGTCTAAGGCTGAGGACCAAGGCCAAGATCTTCTAGTACTTTCCTACCAAAAGGGGCAGAAGAGTTTAGATGCTGATAAAGACCTTGGATCTGATCAGTTTTAGGTTAGAGGATATCAGATGACTTTGAGAGAGTTCACTTTTGCTCTGCAAAACATTGTTTGCACTGAGCAACCTTTCCCTGGGTCAGGATGGTCACTGGCTGGGGAAAGCCCTGCAACTGGTGTCCTGGGTCAGGTCTGGTTTTGATAGGATGTAAAGCAAATATTTACTCACTCCTGACTGCCCTTTGATACCAATTTTGCAGCTTCCTTGGGCAGCAAAATTTTGGGAGAACAGCTCAAATCCCACTGGTAAAGACGAGGTGTTTGACCTAAGAAGAACTGTCAATTCCTTTATTTTCCAAAAGTACAGACTACAGGGAACAGACTGACTTTGGAGTACAGATATGTGATTCCTCCTGTCCTCCAATTCTTGAAAGAAGAATGAAAACATGTCAGAAACTACCCTCCTGAAATTATATTCTTTTCCTCACTCAGTTTCAAGCCAATCTGGCTGCCCCCAGGACACAGACATTGCCCAAGCATGCATTGCCCAAGCATATTGCTTATTGGTTTTTGCTGTTACTGTTGCACAAAGTTAAAGAAGGGATTGAAAAGACTGGAAAAATTGAAACAGAGAAGGATAATAATTACTTCTAAAATCTGGTAATTGAGATTTCTTTCTTGGCAACTTCCCTGCAGTCAAAGGAGGATTTTGATGGCTTTTGCTTCTATTTCAGGAGAGCAGGATACTCTTCCTATACAAAACTCAGGCAAGACTTTAATTTTTACACACTTGAGAAGAACAATTACTGAAATGTTTCACATGGATGCTGGGGAAACAACATTTCTGAGGCTTCTGCTCTCCCTCATGGTGGTAACGGTGGCCTAAGACGCAAGCCCAAACTCTGGCATCCAAATGTTACCTCAAATAATATCTCAGGGGCCAGACAATTACCCCCCTTACAATTAGTTTATCTCAACAGCTCTTTTGTTCTTTCCATGCTGTTCCTTCACCATTTTTTCAGGTGATAATGGGATTTTGGCTGATTTTTTAAAGCTAAATAATGAGGCCATCGCTGCCTTCATCTCCTTTCCCTGCCAAAAGAAGTCACAGTGAAATACAAAGACCTGGTTTCTTGCTGATGATTTCCCCTTTCGTGCAGTTTATAGACTGCAGAGGAGAAAATAACTGAGAACTCAGGCTGGAAGTGACATTCAGAAAAAATAATTTTTAAAAAAACCCTCAATAATTTCAGCTGGGTCAATGTTTGGTTTCAGACTGTAATGTTTTGATAACCTTGAAATGGTTAAGTTCAGAATGGCACTTTAGCAATGTTTCCTAAGGAAATGAGCCTTATCCATCACCCTGTCTGGCCTCCTCTGAATCATTTCTGAAACTGTGGTTGGTATTTAGGCTTTTGGATCTCTTTCAGAACTTCAGTGAGATTTTGGAGCCCTCAGAAATACTAAATTCCTACCAACGTCATGAAAACAGGATGAGTTAACCACACTATTGGACACCAAGAAATCCATCTCTATAAGAGGGAGCTGCAAGAAATATTGTTTTTTTTTTCATGAGTGCTGCTGCTCCCAAAGCTCCAGCAAATATTTTTCAGTCAAATATTCCAGTCAAATATTTTTTCAAATCACTATTCCCCTCCATGTCCCTGTGAAGTAGCTTCAAAAGGAAAAGTCCCTGCTCCTGCTTTGTGTGCTGGGATTTTCCAGGTTGCATCTGCCTGATTCTCATTTTCCACCTTCAACCTCAGCTTAGTTTAGGTCAGACTTTGTGGGTTTGTCCACAAAACAACTGAGTGCAAGGAAATAAAATTGACTCAACTCGTGATTTTTAAGTAAGAGTTTGAGTAAACATATGTTTGGTTTCAGTCCAGATTTTTTCTTACTTTTGTTTAAACTGAATGAAAAACTTTGTGTTTTTTCTGCAATGAGGATCAGCTCCACAGGATTTTGTACTCATTTTATATCCATTTAAGAAGTTGTTCAAAGATGTATTCACACAAGGACAATATCTGACCCAACAAGAGTAGAAATATAAGTTAAAACCACTAAAAAAATCTTTCCGTGTTAACAAATAACAACATTTTGTCTTGAAATAAGCAATTCAGTGGTGTCTAAATTACCATTTACTGTGCTATTTCACTTAAGATACATAATAAAGTAAATAGGTCTATAAATTTACTTGAAAAAATCTCAAAGGAGTTGCTGTGAAATTGCTATAATTGCTCTAATCACCATTATCCTTTTCTATAGGGATATAAGTAGTGGGAAAAAAAAGATTTAGAAGCAGGGAAATATTTTTTGTAAATTGGATTTGATTTGATCAACAGCATTTTCCAAAATACCTTATAAGTGAAAAGAAATTTAATTTTAGACTTTCAAAAAGGTTTTATTTTGGCTGTGAAATGCTGAAATTCTGGTACTTTTAACAATAATTTCATAATTCAGATTTGCACTACTTTTTGACAGTAATATTTTACCCAACTTTAGAAAACAAAGTTGTTCAGATTAATTAAATAAACTCAGAACGGAGGGACTATATGATAAACTCTATAATCTCTATTTTGAGTGAAGTAGGGGTTTTCTGCTTGTTTTTCTTACTTTGATAAAAAGTATAAAAGACTTTTTGATTGCCCTTGATTTTTCCTGTTGGTTTTTTCTAATCTGACTAAAAATAATTCATCATTCCCCAGGATTTTTCCATGCACGAGTCACCAGTTTCCTCTCTAAAAATAAGGTCCTTTGAGGGCTAACTGGAACCTTTTGGAAAAAGGAGAAAGATTTGGCTGTGCTGGATTTTCCCGTTACCCCGGATTGCAACACTGAATTTCTTGCAAATATCTGAGGGAGTCTTGATGGCTTTTGATTCTGGGTGGCTGAATGGAGAGTTTAACATAAAAATAAAATGTTACTGTGGAATTAGGTTTTATTTCTACGGTGTGGATGGATCTTACCAGAACAGGCCACACTGGTGTTATGATTGTTAAATAATTGAGATTTTACATGGTACATTCAGCTTGCAAAGCCCATCTATCCTTTCTGGAGCAGGCAAATCTCAGCAGAAGCACAAATAATTCAAAGCTTTTGTAGCCTTCAGATGTCTTGAGAGAAAAAGGAGAGTTTCTGCTTTTTCCATCTCTCCTGAGTTGTGTAGGGAAAGTGAAATGAGCCAGCTGCCTTTCAGGGATGTGGCCATGGACAGCAGAAATACAGATTGCTCTTGTTAGAGCTGCTGCGTGAGACAAGGAATGTGCTGCACTAAAATGTGAATTTCATGTCTTTTTTAGAGAGGTACAGACTCACTTAAAGAGACAGTTGATAAAGGAGCTGACCTTTTAAAGAGAAAACAGTAAACAAAAATATTGAGCCCATAGAGGGGAGCTTTTGATAAATGAATAGACTGGTAACGAGAACATGTTTCTTGTGCATCCAAACCCAAAATTAAATGGAGAACTGAGGTGGTAAAAAAAGACATTGGCTGCTTCAGAGCAGCTTTCAGTGCATGAAATAAGGCTTGAACATTTGCAAACAAATTAGGCTGTGTGTTGGGAAGGTTTCTGGTTTTCTTCTGTGTAAAGATAAGTCATTAGAACGTTTAAGATAATTCAAAGACCCATCTGTGAGGTGGAGGCCAGTAGCAGAATGGAAATGGTTTTCTAGGAATGATGATGGAATCTCAGAATCATTTGGGTTGGAAAAGCCCTCCAAGATCATCGAGGCCAAGCTGTGACCAATGCCCACCTTGTCCCCACCCCAGAGCTCTGAGTGCCACATCCAGGCCTTCCTTGGATACCTGCAGGGATGGGCACTCCAAAGCTCCCTGGGCAGCCCCTGCCAAGGCCTGAGCACCCTTTCCATGGAGAAATTCCTCCTGGTGTCCAACCTGAAGGGACTGATGGGGCTTTTTCTGCCTTCCCTGGTGCCCAAGCACCATGAAAGCCCACATGGTGGTCTAAAAGTGGGACTGGTGGCTTTGTAGATGCCCAGATGTTCTCAATAAGGACAAGTTGCAAGTGAGGTCTTCCAGATTAGAGCACGTTCTGATGCCTTAATTTTTAGCTTTCATATTTTCCTAATTCTGTACTGCATTAGTGTGTAACTCTGAACTTCACATGAAGTGTTAGCAAGTTCTCCTCACAGTTTAGTCAGACAAAACAATCCTTTTCCAGCCTCAGAACCAAGGACACCATTGCCCTTTCAGGCCCAAAATGTATAAACAACAGAGAACTGAGGAGAGCAATCTGCAAGGATGGGACTGCATAACCTGGAGCTGTAATTGGACAATTAACTCCAATATGGAAATGAACCAAAACCTATGAAAACTTGTGACCCGGGTTCCATCTTGGGTGTAGCCTCGGCTGGAGTCTTGTACTGCCCAAGGTGTGTCCTTTGAAGGCCTTTTTTAAAAATCCCTACTTTATTCCTTTAACACTGCCTGGCCTCTGTTCCAGGCAGTCTCTCAAGGCCATGGCAGAAATGCACCTGGATTCATTTTTAGTGATGTGGCAAAAGCTTCAAAGGGCCTTCCCTGGAGGTCTGGTTATGCTCTGGCTTGCATTGAAGCATCAGAGGACATGGATGTGAGGGAAAGAAATAAGAATGCTGGGATGACCAAGATCTGGGGAATGGTGGGCAGAGTGAAATATTTGGGACTGTAATGTGTATGTTTTAACAGACAGAAGGAGAAAGAGAAGCAGTTGGCAAGGAAGAAGGAAGGGGGAAGGAAGAAGGAAGAAACAAGGAAGGAAGAAGGAAGGAAGAAGGAAGGAGGCACTACAGCAACAGAGAGAAGGGACTGTGTTTGTATTTGAGAGGTGACAGGAAAGAATTTGCAGGATCCAGCATTGTCTCAGTTTGTTCATAGGGTGAGATAGTTGTTTGTGTGTTCGGAGAATATTTCTGTTTCTAATTCCTTTTAATTCTGGTGGTAAAAAAAACCTCTTATATTTGAGCTGCAACTTCCTTCTCCTTGTCCAGGTTGAAGTTTTCTAGGCCAGGTTGGATGGAGCTTGGAGCAGCCTGGGACAGTGGAACAGGCCATCAAACAAATGTTAAGGAAAGCCTGGAATGTTCAGCCTGAAGAGGGTGAAGGCTGAAAGGGTTGACATGGAGGTGGAAAATGGAAAATCCCATGGATCTCACACAATTAGTTTAGTTTCAAAACAGCTGAAGTTTGGTTTTTTTTTTTTTTTTTTTTGTTTTTTTTTAAACCAGTAAGTTTTCCTTTAAAGATCATCTCATTGCACCCCTGCCATGGCAGGGACACCTTCCACTGTGCCAGGCTGCTCCAAGATCCAGTGTCCAACCTGGCCTTGGGCACTGCCAGGGATCCAGGGGCAGCCACAGCTGCTCTGGGAATTCCATCCCAGCCCCTGCCTACCCTGCCAGGGAACAATTCCTCATTCCCAATATCCCATTTAACCCTTCCCTTCAGCTTAAAGCATAGGAAAGGTCTTTGAATAGACAGGGTTAGACCCTCCAAGGGCTCTAATGCCAGCTTACACAGGAATAAGTGAGAAATGGATCCCCAGGCTCATGTGCTCCCTCTCTAACGGCATGGGGGAGCATTTTTACATTTATTTTTATATTTTCCCAGCTGTCCAATACACACATTTCTCTTTCTGAAGCCATGGGCTCTTTCTCCAATGCTCACAGTGGGTCCATTAGAAGTGGACAGATGCTAAGAAATATATTTTGCCTCTCCTCTGAGAGAATGTTGTTCATGTAAATACTGTGATCAGTTGACATCAGAGATGATTTGGCCCTAATTCAGTGCTAAAAAAACAATTTCTGAGTTCAAATATAGAGCCTTACATTTATTTTTTTCTTAGCCTTGCTAGTTTCCAAGGAGATCTAACCATGTAGATTGTCTGCAAAGGTGGTAATTAGCCAGCAATGAACAAGATGGACACAAAGAATTTATTGGCAAAAATCAAAATTTCCAAGCAGTTCTGTCAGAGCATCCCTTTTCAGACATCCCAATTTGCCTCACACCATGGTTTTGTAAACAACTGTCTTTCAGATCACTGCTTGAGCAGAAAAATGGAAAATGTGCTCAGATTGATGCAGATGGGATTTTTTTTCAGAATATCTAGCAATTAAAAATAAGATCCAACAAATTCTACTGACTATAAATAACAGTTTGGGTTTATAACCCAGTGTTTAGAAAAAAAATGACAAAGGGAGGAGGAAAGGATGAGTATAAAGCATGTTCCCTTTTTTATGCAACACAGAGTGAGAAATTTTGGATTTACCTTTGGAGAAAAGCAAAGACAGGATTTGAACTTGGGCTGTCCGTTGTAGTTGATGGGAGTGAGGAAGGGTGAAGGAGAAATAGGAAGGATCTTTACTCTCTGACTCTTGGGAATATCCCCTGAATTTCTTTATTAATCTAATCCACCAATATGACATTATTTCAGTATCTATTATCCATATTTTCTTCCTTAGAAAAGCTGCTGTTTAGTTGAGCAGTATTTCCTGGTTTGATGAAAATATATAGAATATTATGATCAGTAAAAAGGTTTTTTCCTGTTAAATTTCCTCATAGTCTCTGTCACAGTGTAACTTTCAGGCACATCTGGAATCACACTAAAGGAGAAGCCTTAGAAGAGAAGTCCTTTGAAATATCAATAGTGGAAGGGCACACTCTCAGTGTGGCTGAGAGTTAATTCCTGAGAGTTACCTGGACACAGCCTGTGTGGAAAAAAGGGGGAAATCCTCCAGTTTATATCTGTATTATCACTGTGAGAAATTGGAGTGAGGTGGGGGTTGGTCTTTTCTGCCATGTCCCAAGGGAAAGGAGGAGAGGAAATGGCCTCAAATGGCACCAGGGCAGGCTCAGGTTGGAGATTGGGAAAGAAAATTTCTCTGGCAGAGTGGTCAGGCGTTGGGCTGAGCTGCCCAGGGAGGTTTGGAGTCACTGTCTGTGGGAGTGCTCAGGAGGAGTCTGGATGTGGCCTTGGGGACAGGTTTGGGGTGATGCTGGTGGCGCTGGGCTGGGACTCGATGATGCTGAAGGGCTCCTGATGATTCTGTGATGATTATTATGATTTTCAAAAGACCTGGATGAAGTTTTTGCCCTTGTTTCTGACTTTTACACCTCCACGTATCCCAAAATGGATCTCCTTTGTGTTAACAAATGGATATTTATTTCCATCTACACAGAATGTGTGGGAATCATGTGTGAAATGAACAGTGAGGACCTGAGGTATGTGGAACACAAACCAAGGAATGTGCTTTCAGGAGGAGTGGGGGAGATGCACAGAAACTTATCTTTTTTTTCTTTTATTTTTTTTTCTTTTTTTTCCCCCCTGTATATAAACACAATTTTCCCCACTGGATACTGAGCTCTGAAATGGTGACTAAAGCCTTTATTTTGGTGCTGCTACTCCTCCTCCAGCTTGTGAGACTGGTATTTTGTACTGTACATGAAGCTGCATCACAGACATTTTTATCTGATGCTTCCTCGAGCCGGCAACAGGGAGCAGCAGCAGAACAAACATTTCCCTCCGGCTGCTGGACACAGCCCTGGAGCCCAAGAGGGCAGTGAGTTTGTAGCTCAGGATTTGTGTTGGAAGCTGAAATGACCAGCAGCAGCAGGGTGAAGTGGAGAAAGCACTGGTTTATATAATCGCAGCCTCTGGCAGTGGAGGGGGTTGGAGGATTTACCTGCTCACATTCACAGCACGGGAAGGTGGCCTGGATTGAGAGGTTTTTTTCACTCTCTTTGCACCTCTGCAAATGTTGGGATAAAAAAGATAACGGCCTAAGAACTTTCTGTGGATGGTTATGTAATGAAATATCGGGCTCCTCACATTTCTTATTCTTGTTTATCTACAAGGACTCTAAAGAGAGCTACAGCAAAGGGCCCTCAACAAGATTCCTTGAAGTTTGATAAATTTGGGATTGGGAGCAAAGAGAATTCCTGCTGCATGGGCACCTAGGCCTTCCAGGGCCTCAAAGATCACCTCTAAAAGAGAAAGTCACTTATGGACCTTCAGAGTCACAGAATGGTCAGGCTGGAAGGGACCACAGTTCATCCCGATGACCCAGGACACCAGAGATAGCGAAAGGGAAAGGAAACCCACCCACGCTGGGTGTTATTTGTGTGGGTACCAAAGAAGCTGCAACCTCGTTTCTAAGTTAATCTTAAATCTGGGGTTGATCCACACCAGGAGCTGATGGCCTGACCTGCTACACGTGTGCCCCCAGGGCACCACAGCTTCCCCCTGGTACAGTGTTTATTATCTCTGACTTCTTACACAGAGCAACATCTGCAAGCCATGAATAAAGCTGATGTGATAAATGCCCATCAGTTACAACTGATTTCAGGCTGACCTGAGCAGGCAATCTGACCTCAGTGCCATTCACATGGAAATGAAGTACAAGCTCCTATTACAGGGATGCTGTGGCTAAATGGGAAACATCTTGATCACCTTCTGTGATCACTTTTAACAAATTGCCTGACTGGCTGGCTTTCACCTTCTTTCTCCTGCAATTACCTTATTATTTGGTTCTACATTTAGTATTTGTACGACTTGTGTCTCGTAAAGCTTCCCTGTGGAATCAATAAATGAATCAATCAATTTCTCACTCACCCTGCTCATCCTCTCAGTCCAGTTTGAGTGTGATGGTGTTATTTGGTCCAGACAAAATTAATAACTGGAGCTAAAACCTGTAGCTGGGTGCACTGGCTTGTTTGTAGGAGGGAGAAATATATTATCTCCACATTGGTAGGGGGAAAACAGTGCTTAGTGTTCACAAAATTTTGCCTCTCTTTGGCAGGCTGAACACATTTAATCTAATGTGGTGTTATCCCAGGATCATTAATGCAAATAAAGCTGGCCTGGAATTTAGTCTAAGGGAAGTGATGGCTTAGTCAGGAGTGGCAGTGACATTTCAGGGCCATACTATGCTGTGCATCAGATCCAGCAATTTTAAAAGACCTTTTTGACCTTTTGATTAAAAAGACTCCCAGCATTTGTTCTTCTCCACCTCCTCATAAAGCTGTCACTGTTTTCAGTCCTTCTGTTGCATTCTCTTCCTGCTTAAAATAAAATGAAACTGTTGCCCTCTGGTCAAGTGACTTGGAGCTGGAGAACCAGCCTGTATCCACAGGAGTGCACACCCACACTGTTCTCCTAAGGAAAGCAGAACCAGGGCACTGGAATTCTGTCCATGGCATCTCTGGCCTAGCAGGGCACTTAATGCTGGGCCCAGTATTGCCTTCAAATTCAGTTTTACTTGGTCAGGTGCTCAACTTGTCAGATCCAAAAGCACAGGATGAGCTGGCTGTGGACACTTTGGGCTCTTGGCAACCTCTGTAGAGTCATAGAATGTCCTGAACTGTGAGGGACCCACAGGATCATCGAGTTCAGCTCCTGCCCCTGTCCAGATCCCCCAGCAATCCCACCCTGGCATCCCTGGCCAAAGGCTCCTGGAACTCCAGCGGCCTCGGGGCCGTGCCCATTCCCTGGGCAGCCTGGGCAGTGCCAGCATCCTCTGGGGGAAGAACCTTGCCCTAAAATCCAACCTAAATCCCTCCAGGCCCTGCTCCAGATTCTCCCTGGGTCCTGTCCCTGGTCACTGGAAGTAAGACTTTTGTCCAAGTGGCCACAGCTGAAGTGGCCTGACGTTTTCACAGAGGGCTCAGAAAGGATCAAAGAGAAGGAAAAGTAAAAGCTGTCTCTGTAATTCAGTAAACTAAAGGCCAGATCGATGCCTTGTGCAGGCTGACCCAGAGCATTGTCAAGTCTCCATTCTAAATATTTAGTAATAATAGGTGTTAAATAACAGGTAACTATCTAACAATAAATGCTGGATTCATTTAATAGAATCTTAGAATCATGAACATTGGAAAAGCCCTCCCAGCCCATGGAGTCCCAGCTGTGCTCGATGCCCACCTTGTCCCCAGCCCAGAGCACTGAGTGCCAGCTCCAGGCATTCCTTGGACACCTCCAGGGATGGGCACACCAAACCTCCCTGGGCGGCTCTTTCCAATTTCCTGCAGCTCAGGGTCTGCCAAGCTCCCTGCTGGGGAGGTACTGGGGTGCTGGTGGGAGCTCCTGGGCTCTCTGCTCCTGCTCATGCTGAGCAGTGGCTGCCCAGGGCAGAGAGGGTTGCCAGGGAGGAGGAGTGGGACCTTGCTGCACCAGGTGCTTGAACAGGGGGGTTCCATGGTAGAGGGACTCAGGGGGAGACAATTTTCCACTGAGGGAGCTGAGGGGGCTTGACCTGGAGAAAAGGAGGCTCAGGGGGGACCTTGTAGCTCTGCACAACTCCCTGACAGGGGAGGTAGTGAGGGGGGTCGGGCTCTGCTGCCATGTCCCAAGGGAAAGGAGAGAGGAAATGGCCTCAAATGGTACCAGGGCAGGCTCAGGTTGGAGATTGGGAAAGAAAATTTCCTTGGAAGAGAGGTCAGGCCTTGGGATGAGCTGCCCATGGAGGTTTGGAGTCACTGTCTGTGGGAGGGTTCAGGAGGAGTCTGGATGTGGCCTTGGGGACAGGGTTTGGGGTGATGCTGGTGGGGCTGGGGTGAGGGTGGGACTGGTTTTTGATGGTTTTGTCTCTTTTCAAAGACTGAGATGAAACATCCTATTAGTTCCATAGTGGAAAACCAAAGAGAAATACAACTGAGTAAGGACAGCCTTCTTTTGGTGTGAATATTCTGAAATTCCAAAGAGATTATGTATTCACAACATTTAGAAATTAAAAATCCTATTTCTACTATGGACACTGGAAAAAGAACCCATTTCTGCTCTTCTAAGTCCATCACTGTGCCCTGAATCCCCAAGGTTTTTCCTGTTGCAGTTGTGTTCCTCAGGAACTACTTCAGTTACCTTTGCCCCAGTTTAAAAATTTTTTTCAGAATGGAACTCTTGGGGTGCATCTTCGAGACTGGGATCTGTAGCATCCTGCCCAGTTTTTAAAAATTGCATAAATGAAATCTATTTTTTTAATGGATGTGCTGATATTTAGCTTTAATAAATCCACTTCCTGCTAGCTGCAAATTCCAAAGAAACTCTCTTGTGAAAAAGGACATTAGGAGGATTGCAAGCATTTAATTTTTCTCCTGACCCTTGCAAACATCAGTATGAAAGGAGGGTGATGATCACACTCTTCACAAGGGGTATAATTAGCATTTGCTTACACTTCATAGTTCCTGCTCTGGGTGAAGTGGTGGATGGATGATAATTCTTTGGAATGGAAAAGAGAGGCTTTGGAAAGGGAGAGAATCTGTTGTTATAAATGAGGGAATTTAAAGAGGGAAAAACCATAAGTAGAGTTTAATAGATGTGGGAAATAATAACAATTCCAGTTGTGTGTCAGGATTTGGGTTTTATTTTTTTTTTTCTTTAGGCTTTTGATACTCATTAATTTTTCTGTCTAACATAAAAGAGGAATACAGTTGATTTCCCAGTTGCTCTGGGATGTCTCTAAATGTAAAATCCAATTTTGATGTTCTATAATTTTTCTTTGCATTTTTTTAGAGCTCCCTCTAAATTTTAGGGCTTTCTAGCACAGGGTTTGTTACAAAAGTGGAGGAAATCAATACCACTGCAATACCTTGATTTCTCACGTTCTTTTTTGGATTGAGCACTATTCTTCCATGTTTTCAAAGGAGCTGAAAAGGCCACCAGGATGAGCAGAGGGATGGAGCAGCTCTGCTGGCAGGAAAGGCTGGCACAGCTGGGATTGTTCAGCTGCACAGGAGAAGCTTTGGGCTGAGCTCAGGGTGGCCTTGCAGGGCCTGAAGGAGCCCCAGGAAACCTGGAGAGAGACAATTCCCAGGGCATGCAGGGACAGGACACAGGGAATGGCTTCAAACTGAAAAATTACAAGTTTAGATCCGATATTAGGAACAATTTCCTCTCTGGGAAGATGGGCAGGGTGCCCAGAGCAGCTGTGGCTGCCCCTGGATCCCTGGCAGTGCCCAAGGCCAGGTTGGACACTGGGGCTTGGAGCAGCCTGGCACAGTGGAAGGTGTTCCTGCCATGGCAGGGGTGGAATGAGATGATCTTTAGAGTTGTTCCAACCCAAAGCTCTCCGTGATTCCATGATGCCATGAGATATCCAGTTCCAAGCCTGGCTGATGTCATTTATCAGCCCAAGAACCTGAACACTTCAAGTTATTGGGTGTCAAACTCTCCTCACCAAAATAATAATCCAGCAACTCTTGAGCTTCACGGTTGTGGGTAGAAAAGCAGAATTTTTGAAAGAGTCTTAACAGTGTTAATTATGGAAGGAAAATGAGTAACAGCCAAGGAGCAATCAGAAGCCACAGCAGAGATGCTGCTCTGCCTTTTTAAACAAAGCTTACTGACCAAACCTTGTGAAAAAAAAAAGTCTTCCAACATCCAGTACCTCACATTAACGAAATTGTTCACTCCAGTTGTGGAATTTGTCAGCATTTCAGGTGAGGCAGTTGGAGCTTTATGTTGAGCACTGGCCTAATGTCCAGAAAGCAACAAATCCTCCTACCAGTCCTACTATTCTCACATCCTTTTTCAGGAAGAAAAAAAATCCTTTTCCTCATATAAGATTTTTTTTTTCACCCTAAATAATACTTTTTTATTCCAATCTCTCCCCTTTCCAGGAATAAGGATGTCCCTTGCATTGGGGTTAAACAGGACATTTTACTCAAGTGGATTCACAATTGTTCATTTCAAACTGGAGAGGGGACAAGAAGAAGATTTTTCCTTTCCATGTTTGATGTTTCCTCCTCAAATAGCTTTCATATTTTTGAACTTTTTCCTAGATGACTCCATAGAAATTAAAGCTTTTCTCTAGTGAAATTAATGAGATGTGAAAGATTTAATCTCAATTCAAATATTACCTTTAGGCTGCAGAACTTTATCAAAGCATCTTAACTTTTATTTTCCTAGCCCATAAAAATTTGAAAACTTACAGGGACAGAAATTAGAAAGATCAAGGTAATGAAGTTGATTTGCTTCGTTAATACTGATTTCTAAAAATATTTTATTTCTGTTAATTGTTTTGTTGAGTCTGTTCTAAATACTGGACAAACACCAATTTAATTTTTCACTTTGATAAAGTTTAAAAGAAAAAACATCATTCCATTTAGGTTTTTGTACCTTTATGTTGACTCTACATTTATGGCAGAGAAGAAATGCCCCCTTTGTTTTGAGATTCTGACATAATGAGTGATTCTAGAAAGTGAAAAACCCTAACAGTTTTCAAAAACCTGTGGGCAGGACAGTGAAAATTCCTTTTCAGGAATATTTTCCTTTCTTTCTCTTCCTGCTCAGGCTCCCAGTCTGAGCTGAGTCATAGAAACTGAATATATTCTTGCCTGCTGTCCCCATCTAGACCTTAATTTTCATTTGTTCTGTAACCTGCCTTAGGTGGGTGATTACAAAAATGAGTAAAAAACTGCTTTGTAAGGTTTTGTCTCTAAGCATGGCTGGCTTGCAGCTGAAACAGGAGGTGTTTAATGGGCATCCAGCACCACCAAAATGTAGCCTGAAATTTCAGTGTGGGCTCATTATAAAAACACAGCACTTGGAAATTGCTCATCTATAAAGTGCTTTGAATTACACTTTTTTTTTTTTTTTCTCAATTGCCTAAAAAAGCAAGAAAACTTTTTTATGGTGTGTTTTATCCTGCACTGGAGCTTGGCAGTCAGGCGCAACTCAGTGCTGAGATCAAGACACACTTTTAAATTAAGCTGATTGGTTTAAAGCCATAAATAAACAAAGCTGGGAACCACAGATTCCATGGAAACCAGAAGTACCTTAATCAATACAGGTCTAAAATCAAATCCCAGGATCCCTGAGGCTGGAAAAGCCCTCCCAGCCCATGGAGTGCCAGCTGTGCCCCATGCCCACCTTGTCTCCAGCCCAGAGCACTCAGTGCCACCTCCAGGGGACACCTGCAGGGGTGGGCACTCCAAAGCTGCCTGGCAGACCCTTCCAAGGCTTGACCACCCTTTCCAGGAAGAAATTCCTCCTGAATGCATATTTCTTTGTTGTAACACGCCTAGCAAGTAATTTGCAGAGTAATTTTCCCTGCTGTCTTTGGGGGCCTGGAAATCAGGTACAACTGGAAAGGTTTAAGAAACAAAGCAAAACACCCCCCCAAAAAACTCCAGGGAACTGAGAGTTAAAATCAATCAATCAGTCAATCAATCAACACTGAAAAATTTTGAAGCTCTTGTTTCAGCTCCATCTTCCCAACGTGGAAAGGATTTCTTGGTGTTAGATGGGGTTTGTAGCTGTTCACCCATGATCTGCCCACACCCCTCCTAGGAAATCCCAACCTGCAGGATACTTCCTGACTTTTCTGCCTCCTTCCCAGCCTAGACTTTGATCCTGTGCCTTTTGAAGACTTGTGGGTAAAGCTGAATAATTTGTGTTTTATGGCAGCTTCTGTTGTTTTTGTGAGGTTGTGAAGTTTTAATTCTGCGTTGCAGGAAAAGCAAACCCTTAGAAATGCTTTTTGCAAAACATCTCCTGTGGAAAACATCCCTCTTTTTTGTCTTGGCAGGATCAGAGTTTTCAAGCTGCCTTCCCTTCTGCAGTCCCTCTGACATAATATCCCACCTTAGAAACCCCTTTCCAGTGCTGTTCTTCCTGCAATTGGAACTCACCTTGCTAAACATTTTGGCTTGCAAAAAAAAAAAACCACTTTTCAAGATTTTTTTTGGTCAGAACCATTCCAGCAGGTTTGACTTCCCAGAGTGCCTGTCCCCTGCTTCCATATGTATGAAAACAGTGTAAAACAGAGGAACTTCATGGGATCTTCCCAGTGTAAAATACAGGGACTTAATGGGATGTAGGACCTTCCTCTGACTGTCCTCATGTTATTTTTTGGAGCATGAAGCTACCATAGGAAATACAGGGTGGGATAAAGATTTTCTGCAAACTCTGCAGAAAGCCCTGAAGTTTTGCACATCTCTGGACTCTGGGAGCCTGAGGAGAAATCTGGGAAGCGAGGAGGAGCAAGACTGAGAGAAGTGCAAAATGTTTCCACAGCTTTGCTGTGCCTGTGCCTTTCCCCTCTCCTATTGACTCAAGCTCTTACTCACACTGAGCTGTTTGGGCTTCTCACGTGAGAGGCACCACGTTGTACCAGAATTTTGAGGAATAGCCAAGGTCTGCACGAGGCACAGCAGTGCTTGGAACATTGTCTCCTACCCAGGAATTGCCAGCTCTTGTGTCCTACATCATAAATGAACCACTGGGTGCTGCAATGCATGGAATAGAAGCTTCTCTGAGTCCCTCAGAGAGAGAAAGGAAAGCAGGGATTGAATTAGAACCTTTGGAGAAGCTAAAGTCTATTAAGCCACACAGTTATGAAGTGGGGGCGTTAAGTCTTAGTTTTAAATAGGTAGAAATATATTTTAAGTGCCTTAAGAGACTGTGTTAGCTAGTAAAAGGCCCTAAAGCCTAGTTTAAAGATCAGTAGTGTTACCTTTCACAAAATTAACTTAGTTCCAGACACAATGAAAACATAGCGGAACAATGCTTACATTTCTAGATAAAACAGACAGAACTATTTTCGTGGTAGATTTTGGGTAAGAACTGACACTGCTTTTACATTAGAATCATGCCAGGATAGGTTCAGGAAGAATGTTTTAGAATCGTGTTTTTAGCGGATTGGATGATTTATGAAAAAAGATTCACAATATTTGCACCCCAATATTCATAAATTTGGGATTTGCACCCCAATATTAATACACTTATGAATATTGGGGTGCAAAAACAAAAAAGGAAGAAGAAAAAAAGGTGTGGGAGCTGCTGCTGCTGCTGATGCTCAGAACATTGGGACTTTATGCCAGAAAGCTTTTAGCACAGACTTTAATACTCTGAAATCTTTGCCTTCAAGTCTGATGTATCCATGCAATAAACAACTTTACAGCAACCAACAACTGCTCTTGTCTCTTTGAAGACCTAAGGCCCAGGAAAAACTCAACAACTGGGGACAAGGGACGGGGGGAAGAGATTTTCTGGGACGAGCAGAGTAATCAGTGAGGGAGCTGAGGTTTTTCTGGGTTACCTCTGATTTAAGAAGGCACTAATGTGACTGTGGAGCCCTGAGCAGCCTTTGATCTGTGAGTCATTCCGTTCTGGGCCCAAGCAGGGAGCGTCTGCTCCCTTTGATCCACGGGCACCCTCTGCTCTCATGATCTGCTGTCCCCAGGGCTCTGGGGCTGGCTGCAATCTGTTAAGTGGACACGGAGAAGTTGCCTTGGCAAAGATTGGGAGCTTCACAGAATCCCAGAAGTTTTTTGGCAACAGATGCTCTTGTCAATTCAATTTGCCTTTGGAGGCTACTCAGACAACTGTGGCGTGTGCAGCACATTAGACATGATCTAAAGCAGAAAATTTATGCTGTTCGGTGACACCAGAAGTACAAATTAGTCTCTTCTCTGCTCCAGCTGGGCCACTGCTGCTCCCCCTCTGTCACATCCACTCTTTCAATCCATTCACTGCAGGAACCTGTCACCTCCTTGGTGACAATATTCAGGCAGGTTGGCCTGTTCTCTCTTGGCACCATCCCACTGTGATGTGCTCCCTCCTCCATCTCTCCTAGTCCTACTCAGTTTTCCCTCCCAAAAATAACCCCTTTTGTTTGCTTTGAGGAAAAAAGATAGAATTTGTGCTAAATAAAGCTTATCCAAATTTGTTCTGTTTGGTCCTACCCTTCTGTGGAGGGGGGGATGGATTACAGGTTGTTTACACCCTGAGATGAGCCAGAAGTATTTACTGATTTTTATTGCTGGTGCTGCAGTGAGTCAGTGTATTAGGACAAAATGCTATTTAGAGCAATGGAAGGAATAGATACTTCAGTGACAGCATTGATTTTGATCTAACACAGACTAATATCCCGTGCTGGCACAATGCAGATCACAGCCAAACGAGATCTTCACTTGCTGCAATGGAAAATTATTAAAAAGCAGCCCTCAGTAAATGCATTAACATATGGTGATGTGGCTGGGGCTCCCTCTGCACTCCACAGGCTCATGGAGAATGTGAGAAGCTCTCCCCTACCCCAGCTCCTTATCCAGACCTTTCCCACTTGGAGAAGAGCAGTGAAAAGAGGCCAGAGCTCCTATTTCAAACTTCTGTGCTGGACTCCAGTTTGGACTCTGCCTCCAGTTGCCCAAGGCCAAAACTGGATCCATGTTTCCCATTTAGACTCCAAGGAAGAAGTGGTCCAGAAGAGAACACTTCCATCATTGGAGGTGTCAGGGTCAGGGTGGGTCTGAGCAACCTGGTCTAGAGACAGATGTCCCTGTCCATGGCAGTGGGGTTGGACTACGAATGTGCCTTCCAACACAAACTGTTCTGATTTATTTTCCTTTCTCGACAACATATTATTTAAATAAACCTCATCAGCCATGGTTACCACACCGCTTTTGCAAAGCAAAATAAAAATCCTCCACAGGTCCATGTGCAAGATTGATCTGAAGGTAATTTCAGTTCTCTGTCCCATTTGTACGCAGAATTCCAGGTCTGCAGAGATCCAAGGCAGTCAAGACTGCCCTCTGCAATTCATGGAAGGAATTAAAAAGATATAATGTTAACTAGGAGAGCAGCAACCATAGAACCAGCCTTGACTTTTGACTTCCAGTTTAATACTCCAGGTATAAATCATAAAATCAGAATCGATTGGGTTGGAAGGGACCTTAAAGATCAACTCCCACTAGACCAGGTTGCTCAGAACCACATCCAGCCTGGACCTGAACACTTCCAGAGATGGGCCAGCCACAGCTTCTCTGGGAAAACTGTGCAAGGGCCCCACCATCCTCATTGTAAAAAAATTTTCTGCCTTATATCTAATCTAAATTGAGTCTCTTTTATTTTAAACCCATTATTCCTTGTCCTACTGCAACAGCACTTGGCCTTGTTGAGCTCAAACCTCATGAGGTTTGCATGGCCCCACTCCTGAGCTTGTCCAGAACCCTCTGGGTGGCAAAAAAAAAACTCCTAAAAAAGACTCTTAAATGAGATTCTTCTTCTGATCATAGCAATGATTCACCTGGTGAGTGATTTTCAATTTTTGGCTCTCCAGTGAGAGGCAGGTACATTTTGAGCACTGGTGTTTCCTGACATCTGGATAAACTCCCAGTGAATTCTAGGTACATTCACCCAAGCCTCAGAAACTTCCTGTGTTTAACGTTATTAATGTAGAATTTCCAATTTCTGGTGGACTCAGGATCTGATCAAATCCCTACAATCCCTCTAATCATATCTAAAAGTAATTCAGGTTCTTACTAAAGGCTCACAGAAACACACAAGAGAAAAAAAAACAAAACCAGAGAAAGTAGGACAGTAAAAGAAAACTATTCTGAGAGTTGGAGAGTAAAGCAATTAACTAGATGCTTTCTTTCTTCCTGAAAGTCCAATCTTAAGGCTTCCTGAAAGCAACACAAATAAAAGGAAGCACTTCCTATGTAACAAAACCAGCCTGTCCTAATCCACTGTGCTGTCCAACAGACTTCTCAGCTTCCAAACAAGCCTTTTCAAAACCAAATGAACTTCAGTCACTTTACAGTGCAAGGCAAATTTTAAAGTTTTAGGTCTCCCAGCCATTTCCCCTTCTTTAGGGAAAATCTCTGGTGTGCACAGCAGTGTTCCAGCACAGCTGGGAAACCTGGGGCAAAGGAGAGGGTTGCAATGACTCCTCTGTGCCTTTCCCACAGCTCTGCAACCACTGGCACAAAGCAGCTCTGCCCAGACTCCTCCTGCAGCAGGAGGACAGGGAGCCCTGGAGAGACAGATGGGAGTGAGGAAAACTGCTGGGAGAGGAGAGACAGCTGGGAGAGAAACCACAGAGTCATGGAATGGTTTGGGTTGGATTGGAAGGGACCTTAAAGATCCTCCACTGTCACAGGCTGCCCACACCTCCCACTGTGCCAGGCTGCTCCAAGCCCCAGTGTCCAACCTGGCCTTGGGCACTGCCAGGGATCCAGGGGCAGCCCCAGCTGCAGTGGGCACCCTGTGCCAGGGCCTGCACACCCTGTCAGGGAACAATTCCTAATTCCCAAGATCCATCTAATCCCACTGTCTGTCAGTTTGAAGCCATCCCCCTTCATCCTGTCCTGCCATTCCTTGCAAATAGTCCCTCTCCATCTTTCTTGTGGAGTCCTTCAGGTAATGGAAGGACACAATGAGGTCACCCCGAAGCCTTCTGTAGGCTGAACAAAACAATTCAGTTTAGACGACCCATAAGGACCCTTCCAACCCAAACTGTTGCCAATAGGTCAGGCTTTATGAAGGGAAAGCCCAAGGAACAGGTCAGAGCCTTCCCTTTATAAAGCCTTACCTATGGGTAACACCAAACCATTTTTTGATTCTGGGGCGACTCAGCCACTGCCCTGGGCCACCAGTCCCAGTGCTTGACCACCTATTTCATGAAGAATTTTTTCCTAATAGCCAAACTCAAACTTCCCTGTCTGTGTCCAGAGGTAAAGGCCAGCCAATGCTCAATGTCCTTTAGGGTCCAGTCTGAAGGTTGTTCACTCTGTCCTATGGGGGGAGTTTTGAATTTTGTTAAAAAGTGATTTACTTTTGATGCCTTGTGCAGGCTGCCCTAGAACAGAGGCTGGACAGAGCTAAAGAATAAAGCAGGGATTTATGAAAAGGCCTCCATGGATCCACCTTGGGCAGCACAAGAGCCCAGCCAGGGCTGCACCCAAGATGAACCCAAATGGTCCCAAAATGGATGACTGGTCATGGGGTGCCCCACTCCCATAAGTTCTGGTCCACCAGCACATTGGAGCCAATTGTCCAACCACAGCTCCAGGCCATGAAGTCCCATCTTTCTTGTCCCTCTCTCCCCACTCTGTTGCCATCCATGTCCTTGGTCCCCAGCTAGAGAAGGAACTGCCCTGTCCACCCATTCTGTGAAGAGAGCTCACCATCCCCCAACATGAAGCTCAGAACCACACACCAAAGCAGCACAAAATCTGAAAAACACAGAAGCCAAAACCTGAGGCATCACTTTCACCAGCTGCTGCTTTTTGGCTGCTGTACACAAGTGGAGGGAGAGCTGTGATCTCCTGGCTTCTGTGGCCTGCAGGGCCAGGGCAGCACTTGGTGGGTGAGAGAGGAAGGAGGGAAGAGGGAAAAGGGAAGGAAGATAAGGAAGGAATGAGAGAGGGAAGGTTTCTCTGCCCAGGGCTGGCACTCTGCACTGCAGACTGTCCCAGGAAGGAGTGAAATCCCCCTCCAGAACACAGTGTCTCAATACTTTCCTGTTTTATTTTGCTTCTCTCCTTGTGCCAACTGTTTGACCTGACAAGGCTTCCCTTTGCTTGCTGAACAACAACTCCCTCCTTTGCCTGCTGCCTGCCTGCTCTATTTTCTCCCATCTTTCCTGGGAAAGAGATATTCTCTCCTTTTGTGTCCACATCTTTGTGCATCCTCTTTGATTGCCTAAACTTTCCTGCATTCAGTGGCTCCATCAGTTCCCAGATGTTTATTTGCATATATATATCTACACCCCAGGACTCCTCCCCCCTCCCCACTTTTGTAAAAACATATAAATATTTGAAGCAGAAACCCATGAATGTAATTTCCCCACTTTTGTTATTTTTAAAAAGTGCTTCAAACACTGCAGTGGTGGGGGGAGAAAACAAAACCCTGCAGAACCCACACTGGGATGGAGCCTTATTATTGTGCATTAATAGGGAAGGGCTGTGCTGCTCCTTCAACATGAGTTTAGTGTTATGTTCCTCCAGCATATGGAGGCTTTGTTTGATTAGGGTTCTCCTGGGATCCATTCCACATCCTGCCCATTTGTTTCCTGAGACAGAGACTGGGCCATGAGCCCCCTCCCTGCCCTCTGGAAATGGCTCAGTGCCCTCAGCCAGAAGGAGGAAGGTGTGGTGGGATGACAAAGCCAGTGCTGATGCCAGGCAGGGAATGATTCCTGGAGGGAAAAACTGTCTGCAGACACCCAGAGGAAGTTTCCCCTTCATCCCCCAGCTCTTACAAATGTACAAATGTGCTGTCAGGCACATCTCCCTCGTGAAGTGCTGGGCTTGAAAGCTGAGACAGGTGCAAGGAAGGATGAGATGCACGGGAAAATTAGGAGCTGTGGGTACATATGGGCACAGAAGGAACACTTCAGCAAAAAAAAGCTGCATTTCTATTCTGGGGTTTTGTTACTTTTTTGTGTCTCCTTCACTCTGAGATAGTGTTCAGATGTATTTCTCCTTTGCTCATAATACTGGCAACTTTCTTTTGGACTTGCATGGGAATCAGAATGAGAAACAGGAAGAAATTATGGGGCTGCCAATGACTGGAGTCCTGAAAGAAACCTAAACAAGAAAGGAGTGGCTTATTTTTAACAGGGTAGGAAACTGCTCCTGGAGTTACACTCACATGGGAGGTAAGGTGACTCCACACTGCCTGTGGAAGGTAATTATATCTTCTAATAGATCAGCTCACATAATTAGGGTCAAACCCAACCAAACAAACATGCTTATAGGCAGAAACACTCTCTTTTAGTTTGGAAATGGAGCGTAGGAGGAATATATTAGCAAAGTAATAACCTCCCTACAGGGGTAACTGGATGAAATATTCTTGCAAGTGTTACACAGAACCTTTGGTCTCTTCTGGCCTTGAAAGCAGGAGAGAAAGCAGGGGGGAAAATATCCTCCTTCCAGCACAGAATAATCTGTATTTCTTGCTGATGTCAAGCTGTGGGTTTCTTGAGACGGGTGACCTGCACAGCACTTGTGCTTTCAACTGCTGAAGAAAATCCCTCTTTCTTTCCCCTTGACCTCACTGGAGCAGCCTCACCCCCTACTAGAGCCTGAATGATGCAGATCTTTGCAAATGATGCAAAAACAACAATGAAAATGAAATGAAAATTTCCTTTTCCAAAGCCAGTTTTGGTTTGTTTTGCTTTTTTTGCAGGATTTTTGGGGAGCTTTCTTTAAGGAAAGCAGGTGGGTGTCTCTGCAAAACCCTTCTAACTCTGTTCTTTTCTTTGTTGTCCTTTTTACCAGGTCTCAGTTATCTCCTTGAAGTGCAAGGAAGGCCCTGCATGAGCCTGTAAAATACAGGAACACAGGCTGTGAAAATGGTTTTATGGAAGAAAAGGAGAGGGATGGGGCTTTGGCTTTGTGATTTTTCTTGGATGAATTGCTGGGTGTCTGATTACTGAAATCCAAAATGCAGGGAACTCTCAGAACTTCGGGCCTGGAAGCCAAAGCTTAGAATGAAACCCAGGATTTGATCTGAGACCTTGGAAAATGCTTCCAAACTGAGGTGCTGGAAGAGAGAATGTGGATTTGTAGTTTAAAGCAGAGACACATTAAGCTAAGGAAAGTTTAAAGTTTTAGAGTTTAAGATATAAAAATAAAAGTAGTTCCACAGGTAAACAAGGAGTTCAGAATGCAGCACTATGGGTTTGTGTGTCAGAACATGATTGGCTAAGAAAGCTCACACTGTAACATGGGTCCATAAGATGAAATAGTTAAGGATTGGGTCAAAAACATAAATATCCTTGTTGGCAGTGTTTTATTGGTCAATAACTCCTTAAAAACTCTTGTAACTGAGGGTCTTGGGACCTGAACCATGCAGTGAAGATGTGAGCTGAACTCACCCTTCCTGCTTATGTAAAGATAAGAAAAATAAACCACATAATCAAAAATAAATCTGAGGTCCCATCTTGAATTCCTTCCAAAATTCCCCACAAGTGAATTATCACACCTGATGGCACACAGAATTCTATTGGGACATCTTTGATAGGAAGAGAATGAATGATCAGGATATGCAAAGCATAACAGAGATAACTTCTACACTTGAATTACAACAATCCCATGGAGCTCCAGGCTGGGCAGAGGGGCTGGAAAGCTGGGAAAGCCCTGGGGGTGCTGGTGACAGGGGCTGGACACGAGCCCAGGGGTGCCCAGGTGGGCAAGAGGCCACTGGCAGCTGGGCTGGGTGAGGAATTGTGTGTCCAGCAGGAGCAGGGCAGGGATTGTCCCTCTGTGCTGGCTCTGAGAGGCCCCTCGAGGGCTGTGCCCAGTTCTGCTCCTGCAGGAGAGACCTGGAGGGGCTGGAGCGTGTCCAGGGCAGGGAATGGAGCTGGGAAGGGGCTGGAGAGTCTGAAAACAGACCTAGTTTTAAATCTGTACTGCATAGGTAGAGTGATTTCCCCTCCTTCAGCTCTATCTTGCCTTGTTGAATTCAGCAGAGGCTACTGGAGGGGCCACTATGAACAGAACAAGCTGCAGAGTCACCACCCAAATTATTCTTATTATAGGGAAGAAAAAGAAATTAAGAAGGAGGAGGCCAGAGGATGCAAAACCCACATGATTTTAGTTAATGTAACCAACTATTTAGAGTATAATTGAACCATTAAGTGGACCTGGGTGTTAATTGAGAGAGGGATATTCTTTGGTAATATAATTATCTACTGCCATTTCTCTTTTGGCTGTCATGCATTCAAGCCTGGCTCAATTATCTATTGTTCCACTGAGTTTATTACTAAGGTCAGGCTCTGCAACACAGAGCAAATTTCTGTCAGTTTGCCTTTGTCTGGCTGTGGCTGTGTGGCAGAGCCCACGAGGGAGTCAGTAATTCTGTCTGCTGAGCTGTGGGTAAATGATCCTCAAGAAAAAGAGTGAAAAGCCACACTGAATAATGAGAATAAAACAAAATCCTGCCCATCTTCTGGTCAGCTGAGCACTGCTCATGTTTGTGCAATGAACAAGACAGGGCCTGTGGAAACAGGAGATGGTGTCAGTGTTTAATTAATTAATTAATCCTCCATAATTAATGTGGTCGAGCAGGTGGGAAGGCAAAGTTCTCCTGTACCTTCTGAATAAGCACATTTCCTGATTTTTCTTCTTTTCTCCCTGCCACATCCAGTAAAATATTTTGCCTGAAGCTGACCCTCAGCAAGGAAGATTTCAGCCCAAGCAGTGACTCTGATGGGAGTTAAAACAAGCTGAAAACGTTGCTGTAATGAAAATTACAAGGCAGCTTTAACAATAGGTGATACAGCTGGGAGCTCCAATTAGGTTAATTTGGCCACGTTTAAATCCTCTGTGAGCAGGAGGAGGTGTCCCTAACTCCTTGTGTTTGCCCAAAGCTAGATTAGGGATTAGGGCAGGAAGCCCAAATATTTGCTTGTCCCCAGACAAGCAACAGTGGCACATTTAAGTCCCTCTTTGAGCCTGAAGAAATTTGTATTAGCAAAGGGTAGAATGTTCTGGCCAAGGAGCCACAAGTGAGGAGATGCCAAATGAAGATTTTAGCTGTCACAGGTGCCTGTCAGCCTGCTGGCCTGGAGCAGCCCCTGAGCTGAGAGAAACCTCCAAGTGAGAGGCTGCTACAGGTGAGCAGAGCTCCTGATGAGTGACAGGGGCTAGGCCTGGAGGACTGCTCAGAGGGTGATGCACTTTGGGCTCAGTCCTTCTGCTCCACAGCTAGAGTAATAAATGCTAATGACTTTAATTCCTTCTGGTGCCTCAGTAGACCTTAAAACTCAATAATTCTAAAATTTGAACACATCACCAGGTTAGTGCTGCCTCCAGCCCTGGGGCCCAGCACAGAGAGGAGCTGGAGCTGCTGCAGAGAGCCCAGAGGAGGCTCCAGGATGAGCAGAGGGATGGAGCAGCTCTGCTGGCAGGAAAGGCTGGCACAGCTGGGATTGTTCACCTGCACAGGAGAAGCTTTGGGCTGAGCTCAGGGTGGCCTTGCAGGGCCTGAAGGAGCCCCAGGAAACCTGGAGAGAGACAATTTCCAGGGGATGCAGGGACAGCACACAGGGAATGGCTCCCAACTGAAAATTTACAGGTTTAGGTGGGATGTTGGGAAAAAATCCTTCCCTGGCAGGGTGAGCAGGCCCTGGCACAGGGTGCCCAGAGCAGCTGTGGCTGCCCCTGGATCCCTGGCAGTGCCCAAGGCCAGGCTGGACACTGGGGCTGGAGCAGCCTGGCACAGTGGAAGGTGTCCCTGCCATGGCAGGAAGATGGAACTGGATGATTTTCAGGTCCCTTCCAACCCAAACCATTCTGAGGTTCTGTGATAGATTGGAAAATCCAAGCGCCAGGTCTATACTGTGCTCTGAAGTGAATGGATCCAAAATTTTCCTTCATGATCCCTGGAGCTGCCTTTGACAGGGAAAACCTGAGTTGTTCTAACCACGCTTTCTGGAAACAGGAGGAGCTCTCCTTCAGAGGTGAAAGACTCTGCCAGTGCAGCTGACTCTCTTAACAGCACTTGTGGGAGTGCTTTATTATTCAGTTTATTCAGAGCATGATAAACATCCTAAAAACTGTTGTTCTAAATAATGAGCTCAACCTCGACAATGTGCAAAAGGCAGAAATCAAATCTTCAGAGATAACCCACAAAGGTACTTGAATGAGGAGCCACCTCATTTATTCTCACAGTGCCTTCTGAAAACAAAGCCAGCAGATTAACAGGTAAGTTTGCCATTAGCTTGGCATTTTCATTCTATTTAATTGTATATTAATAGCTTTTGTCTGATATGAATTATTTTCAAGTAAGAGAATGATTTTTTTTTTTATGTGCAAGGTGTGACTGATATGTAAATATGGCCAAAATTCAGGAAATGCAGGAAGAAGGACGAAGTGAAGAACTTTGGTTGATGGGAGATTGAATTAGAAAACAATCATGAGATGTGAGCTTTCTTTTCTCCTGAAGGAATGGGAGATGAAGATAATAAAGGTATTGTTGCATGTGCTGAATTAATTTAATTTTTCTAATTAGGGTGAATTGTCAGATGCTGGAAATTTCCTAATGTTGCTCTGTATTCCTCCTTGCTGCTTCCCTATCAAAACAGCTCTGTTTAGTGTGATAAAATCCCTGCAAATTTATTTGCCTTGCCGACTTCCTTTGCTCCTTTGGGCTTCTCTGAGCTCTTTCTTTCTCCATAATTTGGAGAATTTAAGCAGTGTTTAATCAATCCAGGATAGCCCAAGGTTTCATTAGTGTTGCTTGACTCTCCCAGTGGTGGCCCTTTCTATAATGAAGCAGCTCCAATTATCTCACCTTTCCAAAGGGTGACTGGGATTGAGGCTGCTGAGGTATTTGCACTGTCCCTTCTTCACTTCTGGGCTTACCCACAGGCCACAAGACCCACAGGTGGCAGAAAATGAAAATGGAAGTGTGCCAATCTAAACTGAGAAGAGGCAGAGAGAGAGAGAAAAAGGGAGTGTTCCCTATTTAATGAAGAAAAAGGGGAGGAAAGAGGATGCAACCCCTTCAAGGGAGCTGCAGCTCAGAGCACGATGTGGCTTTTTGCCAACAGGTTGGTTTAGGTGAGTTATTCCTGAATTTGGGGAGTGTGCAGCTTTTGGTTTCTGATTTAAAGTCACCCTGCACCAGAGGAATGGGGCACAGATATCAGCCAGCAGTGTCACAGGGTCCTTCAGGTACCTGCTCCTCCTCAAGCTGCCCTGCAGGGAAGTAGGAGAAGGGGTAAAGTGAGACCTTTCCCTTCTATTCAACAGCTGCAAAATCAAGGAAATCTGTGCAGTGCAGAAGGAAATGAAGCAGAGTTGAACATCAATCTCCTTGCCTGAAGGTCTTTCTGGTACCTGTCCAAACAATTGGGAAGGATGAAGGAAGAGAAGCGAAGAAGCCTTGAGAAGAAGGTGGTGGACAGGTTCAGACTGAAAAATTCCCTGCTGTTGAAAGAGTATTTTGATGCACTCTTTTTCTGATAAAATTGTTATTTGGAAGTCTTAGAGATGTGTGAATGTGCCTGGTCAGGAAAAGTTTCTCTGCTTCCTTGATGATCCAGTGAGCAGCTGTCATGAATGGCTCCTATTTCCCAGAATCATGGAATGGTTTGGGTTGGAAGGATCATCCAGTGCCACCCCTGTTGTGTCCTGGCACTCCATGCCCTTGTGAAAAATCCATCTCCAACTCTTTTGGAGCTCCTTTAGATACTCAGAGGGGTTCTAAGTTCTCAAAATTCCCTTTATTTCTGCTTGTAGAGCCCTGTCACCCTGCTCTGCCTTTCTGGTGCAGAGAGGAGAGTCAAAGCCAAGAAACAGCAACCCAGAAGAATCTGTATTTTGTGCTGAGGCTTCCAAATACCAAGTGAAAAGGGAAAAAAAATCCTTAACACTTAAAGGCAAGATCTAACTTCCCTCTGTGTTCCCATCACTGAAGTGCACATCAACACTAAGTTACTATGTCTTTAATTAGGTTTTGTGTTATTTTGACAGTTCATCATCCTCCTCATGAATTATATAGGAATTTGGATATGCTCTGCTTGTTTCTGAGGGCAGAAATTTAATTGCAGGAGTTTTGTTCTCAGGTTGTCTTGAGAAGTTTTTCTGTCAGTGCAACTTACCAGTGCTTTCTCTGCAGTGACAACTGTTGAAATGTATTCTTGGTTAGCCAAAAAAAGCACTTTTGTTAAGAATAATGAGAACAAAGCTTTGACATGCAATGAAAACCTCTGCTAGTAGCGGAATTAAGGCTTGTTTTACCATGGTTTGCTGGGAAGTTGTTTAATTTTCACATAGAATCATTAAGGTTGGAGAAGACCTCCAGGATTGAGTCCAACCTTTACATGGGACATGAAATTTGAATATTTAAAATACTTATTTTGACTGTCAAGTGAAAAGAGCTGGAGATGTGATGTGCAGGTATCTTGGCCTGCTCTAGATGGATTTATTGGATTTAATCAGTGAGGATTAGGGGACTCTAGGTTCACATTGGGAAGAAAACTCATCTTTCCCTTGCAAAGACTTTGCAAAATGCTGCAGGGCACAGAGATGTAGAAATGTGCACTGCTGCCCCAGAAATACTCATGTGGGTTATTTCTCCCTAAGCCCAGGTCTCTGAGGCACCTCAGATCTCATTGCAGCAGCAGTTTTCATCTGCTCAGATGGCTGAGATCATGAGTGATACCTGCAGAAAATGAGAAAATTCACTTGATATTCTATGACACAGAGAACATCTTGGCTTTTGATCACTTGCAGGAAAACGAGGAGGGAGCAAGAAGAGAATGTGAATAATTAAACCCATTGACTAATGCCTTCCTGTAGTTTCAAAGTGCTAAGTCTGATATAGCTGTTTAATTTCAAAGGCAACTGAATTAAGTTTCCTCTGTTTGTAGAGCAGAACTTGGAGCCAACAAGACAACAGCAGGCGAGAGCAAAATGAGTGATTTTCTCCCAGGTCAGCACTTAGCATGCTCAGAGTTAAACATTTGCTGGAGATTATGTTTATAAATCATTTAGAGCCCAAGTTCACTGCTAATCCTGAAACAGGAGC
Source organism: Pyrgilauda ruficollis (assembly GCF_017590135.1). NCBI lineage: Eukaryota > Metazoa > Chordata > Aves > Passeriformes > Passeridae > Pyrgilauda > Pyrgilauda ruficollis. Next base: position 653,878 of record NW_024530377.1, read on the forward strand.
AATGGAAGCCCTTTCTGTGCACGGAACATTTTAGACTCTCAGGGGAAAAGGAAGGGTTTCTTTCTGCAGGAAGCCAAAATCTCCACAAGAGAGATTGGTGGTGACAGAGCACATCCCACTTCAGACTCATTTTGCAGCTACACTCCCAATCTTTGGTCAGGATTTGCTTCCTCTCCAGGAACGGGACAAGGGATGGCAAAGGAGGGAATGATTCTCAAGAGATCTGGTTTTGAGCTGCAGTTCAGACCCTGGGGTTTAACTCCTGGTCTGTCTTACTCCTTTCTGCTCTTGATGACTTGGAATGTAGAAATTATATGAAGGGTGTGAATGGACACAGCTCAGTGAAGGTAAAAGGAAAAGAATCCCTGGGAGAAGATGGCAATACTCTTCAGGACAGGGAGAGAGCCCAGAGGAGGCTCCAGGATGAGCAGAGGGATGGAGCAGCTCTGCTGCTATAAATTGCTATTTAAAATGAGGAAGGATCTGTACCAAAGCACAGCTTTGAGGTCATCCAACACTGGTTGGTTCTGCAAACATCCCTGTTCCAGCAGTATCCTTGGACACCAGAAAAATGATTTACATGTCCAGGAGATTTCCCTGTGCTGGTGTCGTGGTTTGACCAGGAAGTGAGTTTCTGGGAAAGTTATGGTCAAACCAATCAGTGGCCAGATTTGAAATTAGCAGCTAGTGTGGTCACTGGGAACTTGGATATGCCTCTGAGAACACACAGGGGTTAAAAGCAGACGATTCCCAGAAGGACTTTCTCCTTTGAGTCTGGCGGTGAGTTGCTCTGAGCTCTTCCCTGCCCAGCTGCGTCTGGGGGAGGGAGGGGAGGCCATGCGGCCTGTGGGAAGAGAGGCCGGAGCCCCTGCAAGGTCCAGGGGTGGAGGAGTCCTGGAATGTTTTGGGCAGCCCCGCTGGGAGAGAATGATAGAGAGACTGTGCAGGCTAGAAATTTAATATCTCGTCCCGGCACCACGGCCAAGAGAAGAAGGGGGGGGCAAGGTGCCCAGCCGCTGGCAGACCAGGCTGAGCTTTTAACCCCTTTAGTGTTGAAACAATGGAAGCTGTAAAAACACTGATCCTCCCCAGCTGAGAATTAAGAAGAAATGGAGCATGAGAAAGAAGAAGAAGGTTTGAGTAAGTGAAGAAATGCCAGCAGATGAAAAGCGCCCTAAATAAAGGAGATGATTAGAGTGGCTTTTTAAGCTAGACTTTTCTCTTAGATAGCCACAAGACGAAACCCATTTCTTCCGATAATGCCAAGGCTGCACCTTGCGGGAGGCGGTTGGCCAGAAAGCAAGAATGACAAAGCCATTAGAAGTAAAAGGAACAGAGACTGAGGGGGAGGGTGTGGTAGAGCCCTCTGCCTTCAGCAAAAGATCTCTGTTCCTGAGAGCCCCAGGCCCCAAGAGAGTAAATATGGAAGAGACAGGTGTCCCAATAGTGAGAGGCGACCACTTCTTAGAACTAAACAAAACATTCTTGAAAAAAACTAAGAAGCAGTTTGAATCCATGGACAGTGGTGAGAGCACTGGACATGGAAGGAAGATGGTCACCACGGCAGATTTCTCTTCGAGCAGCTGCCGTGTGTGACATGCAAGCACAGAAAGTTCCAGCTGTGTTTCCTGGGGAGGCCCATAGTACAAAAAAAAGACTCCTCTCTCCTGATGAACTGAAAGAAGCTTGTGTAAAAGATGGTATTAGACTGAGAATTGAGTGTTAGAAAAGATTTGAGTGTTAGAGGGGTGGGGGGAAGAGGAATATTTTGAAAGTGTTCCATTGTAGATTGTTGTGTGTGTTTTCTTTTTTTCCCTTTTATGTTGATGTTATAGATTAATAAAATGTTGTCTTTTTCCCTCCATTCCCAAGTTAAGGCCTGCTTTGTTCTGTTTCCGAGTCACATCTCACATTTTAGTAACCATTTCAGAAATACTCCTTTCATGAAGACACTGACACTGTGCCAGGGTCAATCCATGACAGCTGGAAAGCCAAACAGATTTGTCTGGTGTCACTCAGTGGACAATCCTGTTGGCCTTGTCAGTCAGCTTGAAAAATTGATTCCATTCTCCTGGTTACAGTTATTGGGATTTTTCCTTCTCCCTGAAAGTCTTGTGAGGTTCTGAGGGAGCTTCATGGTCTGGCAGTGACCTGACTAATGAAGGGATGGAGCCAGCCATCCTTTCCAAGTTTAAGAATCACCTCCTCGATCCTCCTAAACTTGGAAAATCCAGAAAATGGTGCTTCCATGATGCCTTGTGCAGGCTGACCTAGAGCAGAAGCTGGACAGAGTTAATTAAAGAATAAAGCAGGGATTCATGGAAAGGCCTCCATGGATCCACCTTGGGCAGCACAAGAGCCCAGCCAGGGCTGCACCCAAGATGAACCCAAATGGTCCCGAAATGCACGAGCGCTCCCGGGGTCTCTCCCTGGGATCAGCTCTGCTCCATGTGCACATTGCAGTTCAGTGTCCAATTCCAGCTCAGCCCCTGCACTCCCATCCTGCTTGTTTTTCTCTCTCCAGCCCACGGGGTTTGTGCTCTTGGGCTGAGATTTGGATCATTTGTCCTTGGTGCCCAGCTGGAGCAGGAATTGTTTTGTCTCCCTGCTCTGTGCACAGAGCTCACCATCCATCCCATAATGTGAAGCCCAGACCCACACACTAAAGCAGCACAGAATGTGAAAAATAGAAAAGCTCAAACCTGAGGCATCCTCCCTTCTAATTACAAATCTTGTGAGGACATGGAAGCTGGTTTTTCATCTTTTATTGGTAATCAATAAAAGGAGGAGGAGATCTTTTAGTCTCCAGATTGTTACAGCCTGAGGGCATGGCTGGTGGCACAGCATTCCTTGTGGAGAGCCTGAGCTTTCCATGAGCAGGAATATCTGTTCCCAGAGAGCTGACAAGCTCAGAAATCAGCTCCTTTTCCTTCTGCTCAGCCCTTGGTTTTACCTCATTAAACAAATCTTGGACACTGAAGGAAATATTTTGCTGCAGCTGAGGTTGTGCCCACTTCCCAGCTCTCACAGGACCTCCTCACAGGAGCTCCTGTGCACAGAAATCAGACATTTCACCTCCCAGTCAGTAAGTGTGGCTTTGGCAGGAAAGCAGAAAGTGCCTGGGTGACAACCTCGAAGGAGGGGACTCTGCTCTGAAATCAGTGTAATAAGAAGTGGGGTGAAAACTGCAAAATACACTTTTGCTCTGTGTCAGGAGGAGGATAATTTAGGGAATTGATGTTGCCCCTCAGTCCTGTGCCTTCTCCTTTCACCCTGAGAACTCTGCATCAGGCTGTGATGCAACCTGTGTTATTAAAATGGAATTCCTGGCTGTGTGAGTTGAAACAGCCAGTCCTGATCCAATGTGTGTCACCCAAAGGATGTCACTTTGCATCCTCCTCCCTGAAACACTTAGACTTACAAAGAAGTCCTGATGTGTTTTCACATGAAATAAGCCAACCCTAATGACTGCTGAAGGATTCAGCCAGCAGGCTGCAAAACTCTTAAAAGATTTTTTTTTTTTTAAAGGGCTCTTCAGGAAAAGACTACTGGGAAAATGACACACACATGGGTCTTCCTTGGCTCGTGGTGTGGAGTCACAGCAGCTGCTGTGTTTCCTTCTGTATTTTTCAGATGAGCTCTCAGCACAAATCTTCCCTCTGCGTGGAGGGGGAAGTTGGATGTTAATTGGAACAGAAACCTTAATTCTCTGTGATGCAAATCCCAGCACACAGAGTGTGCTGCACTGCGTTTGCAAAACATGCTAAGTACAGAAAGGCTTTTCACAGAAGTATTTTTTCAGTTTTTGAAAACTGTTCTGATATTGCATTCCACTTTCAGCACCACTAGAAGATGACACACGGTGAAGATCCCGTGGGCTGAGTGCACTACACTCCCAGGCTCGCTTTGTTCCACGCTACATTCCTGTTTCCTGCAGGGATTGGGATTTCCCTCACAGCCTTCCCTGCCCCTCCTCTGGCTGCTCCACAGCAAACTGCCTTGGTGGCTCTGTGGTCTGGTTTTGATTGGGATAGAGTTAATATTCTTCTCAGCAGCTGTGTTTGGGATTTGTGATTAACAACCCAGGGGTATTTCAGCTGTTCCTGACCAGTGCTTGCACTGAATCAAGGTCTGTATTTTGTTCTTACCAAGGCCCTTAGGAACAAACTTCATATTTAAAGGTTTTGGAGTTAATTTAGTGAAGGAAATTATTTTCACTCGACAATATATTAGATGTAACTACTCAATTTCTTTCTTTTATTATCTCCCCACATGGAGTTTCTTTTTCTGTCACAATAAATGAATGGCTGGACAACTCTGAATATCCTGCCTAGAAAGCAGTAAACTATAGGGCTTTTTGTGTGTTTGACCACAGTTTTCCAAATTTTCTGGATTTGATTAGGAAGGATAAGATAAATTTTAAAATATTTTTAACTCTAAGGGTGACAGAGATAAAAGCAGACCTTGGCTTCACCAGCTTGGATGCCAGTCTCCCCAATTTTTTTCTATTGGAAATGGAGGGAAGAGGTTTTCCCCAGAGTTCCCTAATCCAGATTCCCACAATGGACATTTTAACCTATGCAGAAGTCTTGGAAGAGAAGCTGAGACAGCACTGGGAGTTAGGTGGTGTCAGTGCTTGCTTTGATATTTCATTAAATGCCCCCTGGACAAGGTTAGGCAAAGGGAAACAGCTGGCAAACGTCAAGGAAAGGTAAAATTAAATTCCTTTGTGAGGAACATGGGTGGATTTTCCAAGCAGGCAGTGTTTGATGGTGCTACAGAAAAGTTTTCTATTTGCCCATATTTCATGGAGGCAGGAAAATTGGGAAAATTGATTCTCGTAAAGGAATTTAGGAGACTACAGATTCAATTCTCATTTGCTGGCTCTTGTATGAAGCTGGGAAAGAGTTTGCTCCCTTCATGGAGCAATTGCCAAGGACTGATCTTCAGCCTGAGCTCCTGTGTTCCCATTGCAAAGATAATGAGAGTATATTTGATCAAACTACAGCCTGGAAAGCCATAAGAGCTCTGAATGCAAGGAAAATGGAATATATGCACGAGCTTGATTTAGCTCTAAAATGCAGATTATTAAAAGTGCGTTCTTGATGACACAATCCAAGTGACATTTAATGAAAAATGGGATATTTTGAAGTGGAAGGATTGGAAAATAACTCAGTGATATCAATGAAAACAAGACACCAAACCTCCCTGCATACGAGGATCATACATCACTAAAATAGATGAAGGTATTAGGAATAAAGGACTAATTGTATTTTGGAAGGTGAACAAAGGAAGAAATAACTAATGATTCTATGACACAGTTTGAGGGTCTTGTTTTTCTCTCTCTCTCTTTTTTTTTTTTTTGACCAGGAAAGCAGGAAAGTGTCACAAAAATGGCACATCCAAAACCCCCTCACAAAATGGGTGGTTGCATTTTGTTTTTAAGGACTCTTTTTCTCAGTGGCTGAATCAGTGTTTCAGTAATAACCATCAGATAAAGATTCCAGGGATCTGAGGTCCTCTTGGTATCTCTTGTCAGGGAAATTTGCCAGGCTCTTTCTGTCTATTCCTTTAGAGGGAGGGAGTGTCAGGCATTTATTTGGCTTTTATTTCTCTCTCTGGGAAAACTCCGTGTCTGTCTGTCCATGTAAATCTATCCTTGTATCCATTTGTTCATGCTCATATATGTATCACTCTTTTCCTAATAAAAACAGGTACAAGATGCTGTTAATTCAACAATTTGGAACACTGCAATCAAATAAAATTGATGTATTAACGTACTGCTCATTGCAAGCAAGAGCATATGCTGAATTTTATGCCCATTTTATTAGGATCAGCAGGTTCCTTGATAAATTTGGAGCTGGAACTTAACAGATCAGTTTTATTTGCATTTCGTGGGCACCAATTCGATTGCAGGAGCTGCTCTGCCAGGCGTCATGAGGTGCTTGGGGGCAAGGTTTGATTTGGATCTCTGCTTGTCTCTCCTTAGCGCTGGTGTGGCGCTTCAAAAGCTCTGCTTGTGTGAGCGACAGATTTCACTCAGTCCCAGCTAGGAGAGATAAAACCTCTGCTTTCCTTCAGAAATACTTCTTGCTGTGAACTGGCACTAAGAGAACCCTGGGCTCTTCAAGCACTGATTTGCTGCAGCACCGTGAAGGAAGGGGGGTCAGGCTTGAGAGGGAAGGAGAAATTCTGGATTTTCCAGCCGTAACATCCACTTGGCAGTGACTGCCAGCTGCCATGGAGCTGTGTTGTCTGCTGGCTCTGCACCCTGAGACTCAGTGCTATTTCTGAGCTGCCTTCAAAACCCTCACTCCCCGCAAAGGAGCACTAAAAACCTCTCCCTGTGCCTGAGCATTCTTTGGGAATTCGATGAAAGGACCACCCCAGGGCATTTCTGACTGAAGGCAGTGAGAGCAGCTCCTGTGGATGTGCTGCTCACTGAGTACTTAATGGCAGTTTGGCACATCCCCGAGGGCCTTCTCTGGCACAAATACAGAGCCCTGCACCTCTGGTCCCAGGGGATCTGCCAGGAGATGCTTCCTGGGTTTATGCTGGGGAGCTGTGATTCCTCTTCCTTTTACCCTTCTGCTCAGAGCTGCCTCCGCTGCAGATATGCAGAGAAACCTTCCTGACTGGAAAATTTCATGGAATCACAGAATGCTTTGGGTTGGAAGGGATGCCTTCCACTAAATCAGGATGCTCCAAGCCCTGTCCAAGCTGGCCTTGGACACTTCCAAGGGATGGAGCAGCCACAGCTTCTCTGGGTGTTTTTTTGAACTGAGCCATGCACACAGCCAAGAGAAGAATTGCTGTTCATGCCCTAATCATGAAAAGTGAAATTAGGCTTCTGAACTGAGTGTTTACTGGTGTTTTTCAGTCCCATCTTAAAGGCCAAATGGACATCAGGCTGCTTTCAATCCAGTGGAGGGGTGGAGAGCCCCAAAATTCAAACAGCACATGAACTGTAGAACCTGATTTTGTATGAGAACAGCAGTTTTTCTTGTCAACCTTAAAAAAACCACTTTCTAGTGGGAAATACATATGGAGAAGGCACCATTTTCACAGGAATAAATCCATTCTACCAGTTCCCTGTGTTTCCAAGTGAGATGATGTGTGGCTGCTGCTGAGGGTACAGCAGGGCAGCGCATTCCTCACGTGTGAAAGGAATAACAGGATTAGGCTCAAGTGACCAACACTGCCTTGGCTTCATGTCCCGGGTGTGCAGGCAGGGATTCTTCTCAGGAGTACTGGGATATTTCCATTTTTTGGGGAGCTGGCAATGAGCACTCAAGGTGGCCTGAGGTGTTTCTGTTAACAGCCTCAGTTACATTTCTACAGTGTTGTGTCTCAGAAGACAGCTCTGCTTCTGCCCCAGGCACAGAAATCTGTTCCCAGCTTTTCCCTAAATATCTTTTGGGTTCTCCAGCAAGTCTCATTAGCAGATTTATTTGACTCTGGCACATGACCATTGAAACCAGGGGCGTTGCTGCCCCTCAAACACACAGGTTGCTGCAGTGCCCCACAGCTCTTTTGGAAATACAAACCCACGTTTGTACCTCAGTCTCACCCTGAAGTCCTTTGGAAAGGTAAAATGAATGTTTCCAAGGAGCTGAAAAAACGTGGCAGTGCCTTTAAACAGCAACAAAATTAAATAAATTGAATTCTTATTGCCAAACATTCTTGGTAAATTGGCTATTTTCTTTTTGCTCACAAACAGCTAAAAAGGGATCATTAAATCTAAGCAATACAAATGCTAAGTAATACGAAGAGCTTGAATCAGGCCCAGAGTTAAAGCTGGAAATAATTCTGTCCCTAATCCTCTCTGTGGTGCCCTGTGGTAAGATTGGCTGTCATGCCAAAATCTAATAGTCTGCTTTCATCCTCCTTGGACAGCAGGACAAATTGGCCAGGGCACATTTTCACTGCATTTGGGCTTCTCATTGCACTTTGAGAGGAGCATTTCAAATGTTCCTATCATTATCACCTGAAAAGAAGTTTTCTCACTGCATAAACGCTAAATGGAAATGGAAGTTCGGGTTGGTTATGGAATACATAATTTTTTATTGACTTTTAAAAAAAATTATTTTACTCTTGTACATTTAAGTAATGCTTAAGGTGTTATCAAAGCTTCAAACTGCAGGCTCTTAGTCTTTTGTTTCTATTCATGTATCTTTTTTTTGGCTTTAATCAGTGAATTTCTTGGCTTGGAAAACTTTCACACATAGCAACACCTTCAAACTGTGCATGCAATATATTGATATAGAGATGTGTGGAAGGCATTTGGGTACTGAAATCCTCTTGAAATATTTTTAAACAACCTTGGAAATGTGTATATAACATATCATCTCTGTAGCAACGTTCTTTAAAGACAAATTAGTGGGTTTACCCCTTCTTATACCTACTGGTATGGAAATGGATTAACTGGGAGAGATTGGGAGGTGCTGGCAATGAAATCACTGATACCAAATTCAGATTCCCTGTGAGATCTGATGATTTTTTTTTTTTTCCAGCTGAAAATAAAAGGTACAGCCTGGAACTGCTGCAGTGATTCATTGATTGACCTCTCCAGAGCTGGGTGCCAGCTGGTCCAGCAAATGTTGCTGTTGCTGGTCAATAGCTGGGAGGGCTTTAGACAGTCCCTGCTGTCCCTGGTCACCCTGCCCAGGCTTTCTTTTTGTGCTAATTGGAGAAACTGGCTTGGGACCAGCTGGAGAATCAGACAGTGGAAGAAGTGGGTCAGACACCTTTGATTAGTTCTTGAAGCAGAGAGGGATTTCTCCAAGGTGTTCTGGCTGCTCCCTGTGCTCCTGCTTATGGTTGGCAGTTGACAGGAAGGAAATAATTTCCCTGGGTCTGTAACTGCAGTGTAAAACAGGCAGAAAGTCTGGATGTCTGCAGGAATCACAGAATGGGTTGGCTTGGAAGGGACCTTAGAGATGATTCAGTTCCACCCCTGCCATGGGCAGGGACCCCTTCCACTGTCCCAGGGTGCTCCAAGCCCTGTCCAGTCTGGCCTTGGACACTAACAGGGATGAGGAATCCACAACTTCCCTGGGAAAACTGTTCCAGTGCCTCTCTACCCTCTACAGCAAAGAATTTCTTCCTAATATCCCATCTAACTCCCTTTCAGTGTGAAGCCATTCCTCCTTGTCTCGTCACTCCATCCCTTGGAATAATCTCTCTCCATCTTTCTTGTTGGTTCCCTTCAGGTACCAAAGTGAGTTAATAATCAATAAAGAGCATAAGAAATAAAATTCCAATACTTTTCCGCTAAATTATCTCCTGCTCTGAGCTGCATAAGTGGTTTTAGTTTCTCTGATCCTGTGCCCTGAGGCAGGGACTGGGTTTGTTTTCAATTTCTGTAGAGACCACAGAACATCACAGTTCTTATCAGACAGCTTTGCAAAGAAGTGATGTGGATGCTTGGGAGTCTGTCAGCCTGTGAGAGCATGAATGACTCAGGATGGGGAGATCACTTCAGACACTGCACTTAAAAATAGGTGTGTGTTCCTCAGGGATGTCCTTCCCAAGACTTCTGGTCCAGCTGTGAGGGAGTTGCTAATCCTGCTCTGGTACAGAGTTAAATCAGGCAGATGATCCCAGAGTGACCGGAAGGACCTGGAAGTGGATGGTTGAAGGGAGGGATGAACCTGCCCAGGAGGATCCACAAAACCCTGCAGGCTGAGCTGCCTCTGCTGCCACTGAAAGGGAAAGGCTGGCTCTGCTTAGTCCAGACTAAGTGCTTCAGTAATTGTCAGCTTCTTAATTGATGGTGGGGCAGACTGAGCCTGAAATGTCCTGGAGATTGCTGTTATTCCCTTAAAACCCCTGCTGTGAGCTGCAGTGCTTGGAGAGGATGATCAGAACATCTTGGAGCATCCTGTTTGCCCAGGACAAGCCTTTCCCACTCTCTGCCAGACCCATCACCTGACCAGGGTGGTTTGTGCCTGGTGTGACCTTCCAGGCTGTTTGTTACTATGAGCCAGGTCTAACCCAGCTGGTTTAAAACATTCCAGTAGGGAATGTTGGCAGGAGTCATGGCCACAACAGGGAATGCATCCTGAGGCTCCAGTGCAATGATCTACCCACCACAGCTGAGCCTGGTGCATGATGAGGACTTTAAAGTTTGTCCTGGAATACTGGAGGCAAAAAACCCCAAATAAACCTAATAATGGCTAATTAGATAAAAAATATATTGATGTTTTCCTGGCTAATTCCTGATAACCAGAGCTGTAATCTTACATGACCTTCATTTCTCCAGAAAGAAGTTCTTCTGCCCAGGAGGATTGATTTCTGATGGAAGTTATGGAATTAAATGAACAATTACAAATAGAGAAAGGGTAAATAGAGAAAGGAAGCTGGCCTTTTCATAAATAGCCTTAATAAGTTGGTGTGTTCCTACACATAAATAATGGAATTTTGGAGTGGTTTGGGTTGGAAAGGATCCTAAAATTCACCCAGTTCCACCCCAGGGACATCTTTCATTGGACCAGGTTGCTCCAATCCCCATCCAAGCTGGCCTTTTCTGGCTCTCATCCTTCCAACCACTTCTACAACTGACAATTATTATTTCTTTTTTTTTTCTGGAGGCAGAGTCAATTTTCAAATATCACTCAGAGAATTGCAAAATAGCCTTGGTTTGAATGGACCTTAAAAGACCATTTGGTCTTCCCCATTCTGTGGGGAAGGGAACCCACTGAGATTATTTACCACCTTGTCCAATCACCTCTGGAAAATCTCTAGCAATGGGGACAGGAGATGTCCCTGGGGATGTTTTTCCAGTGACTGGTTATTCTTACTGTAAACAATTTTCTTTTTAGGCCAAAATGATGTTGAGATTTTTCAATTCTGCTCCTGTTTTCAACAACCAATGCAATGAGGTGCTCAAGGTCTGTTGCAGCAGGAACATGAATATTTGTTGACCGGAAAGATTATTAGTTCTAAACCTCTGGTTTAGACTATTTTATTAGGAATGTAGGCATTAAGTCAGGTAACACAACAAAATCATGGTGGTGGAAATATCACTAGGCAATTCACAAGCAGGTGGATTTATGCTATGATCTCTTCCTGAGGGATTGTTAAGGTTTCACATGAAAGCTGGAATACCAAATTCCAGCCTGCACTTGGCTATTTTAGCCTAGAGAAAAACACAAATGCATTTTCAAAGAGAAACACCAGGTGCCCAGAGCTATCCAGCTGTCATGTGAAATGCTGTGGGTTTCAGTTCATGAATGCTGTTGTTTGATGTACTTCAATTTGCTTTTTTTTCCCCTTTTTTTTTAATGTAATGGATTATTAACAACATTCCCCTTTTTTTTCTTTTCTTGGTGGTTTCTACTCCCTGTGTGCATTTTGTGCAATATTGCTGAAGGGTTTTTTTGAACTTGCCTGGTTTGTAGGCAGGGTTGAAATGGTCCCTGAAGAGGATCCACAGGCAAAGGTGTCCATGTCCATCAGGAAACACCCCTGGCCCAAACTGTTGCCAGTATTGCAGATAGCACAGGGCTGGAGACAGATTTTTTTTGTCTTGCAGGGGAGATTTGGGCCATCCAGAGGTAAATGAGCTGTAGCTCTGCTGAGGAATACCTGATCCAAGGTAACCATTCAAATGAAAATGTGCTCTGATTTTTTATAAATTTATTTATACATAATTTTATTTTCTCTCTGTTAATTCACTCCCTGATTATAGCTTTGGCCTTGTAATATAAAGTATCATGGATTTTGACTTATTGTTGCACTGGTTTCAGCATCAGTGACCAGAAATCTGCTCCTGAGCTCCAAAACCAAATTCCCTGTGGGAAGAGGGGCTTTTAATAGACCTGTAGTTCTTTAGTTCTTTTTTTATAGGCCTTGCAACAGCTCCTGAAGAAACTTTGATTTAAGCAGCACCTTTTATCTGCTGTGCTACTTCTGCTGAAGAAAATGTTTATTTTTCAGGTTTTTTCTGGGGTTTATTTTCAGGCTTTTTTTTTTTTTTTTTTTTTTTTTTTTTTTTTTTTTTTTTTTTTTTTTTTTGTTTTTTTTTTT